>NC_044906.1:64978366-65578366 GCF_001633185.2 Quercus lobata | reverse complement strand
CTATAGTAATTGTGTAAATTTTACATTAACTCTATTCATTTTGCATTTAATTGTTAATTCTTTATTTGTGTGTCTCGATAACGAAAAAAGAGAATGGATAATGGTTGTTATATATGAAGAAACTAAGTTTTGCTATAATAAACATGTAAATTTTACACTGACACTATTTATTTTGCATTTAATTGTTTATTCTTTATTTATGTGTCTTGAAAACGAAAGAAGATAGTGGATGATAGTTGATGTGTATGAAAAAAGAGAAACAATTAAAAAAGTCAAGAAAAATTTTATATTTTGATAAATGTAGTGTAAAATAGATAATCTGATGTAGAGTGTTTTAAAAATTTTGCATTTAATTGTTAATTCTTTCTTTGTGTGTCTCGATAACGAAAAAAGAGAGTGGATAATGGTTGTTATATATGAAGAAACTAAGTTTTGCTATAATAAACATGTAAATTTTACACTGACACTATTTATTTTGCATTTACTTGTTTATTCTTTATGTATGTGTCTCGACAACGAAAGAAGATAGTGGATGATAGTTGATGTGTATGAAAAAAGAGAAACAATTAAAAAAATCAAGAAAAAGTTTATATTTTAATAAATGTAGTGTAAAATAGATAATCTGATATAGAGTGTTTTAAAAAGCGAGTATGTATAACCAAGGCAAGCATGTCTAATGTTCAACTCTGCTTGCCAATGGAATGTCTTAAAAGAAGGATAAAAATTCTGTTTTTACTGTTATTTTTTTTTTTTTTTTTCAGTTAATCAAAAAGGGTCAGAGAGTTATTAGAGCATTCATAGTATAATAGAAAAATGTATAAAATTTACGTAATTTTGAGATTTTTGTCTAAAAATGACTAACATCAGTCTGTGTATAATTTTGTAAATTTATAAATTTTGTTATAATAACCATGTAAATTTTACACTGATACTATTTATTTTGCATTTAAATTTTGAGAAATACCAAAAAGTCTTGGCATTTATTGCAATTAATTTCTTTTTCTTTTTCTTTTTTTCCTTTAACTTGGGCATTTATCAAAGTTAATGACTTATAATTACAAATTAGAAAATCAATTTGATTTTGATCTAAAGTTTAGGGAATATTTTTGCATTCTATCCATATATAAAAGAAAGGCTAGCTTTAAGCCAAAACCCCAAAAGGGAATAATTGACTTTTAACTAAAGTATATTTTTTGTTATTGTGAGAGGGTTTTTTGTCTCAGCCCCCAATTAGTAGGTATTGTTCGCTTTGGTTATACCTCACGGTTTTGCTCAATCTTACATCGGGAAGAGACGCCTCTTACATGTGCTTTATAACTTGAGTCCAAGACACTTGTGTACCACTACTAAAAAAAAGCACTCAATATATTGTCTAATTGTAAACACTATATAAGTTTTTCATTAAAAAAATACTCAAATGATAAATTTGCTAGAAAAATCTGATTAATGATATGGATCACTATTTGATCACAAATATTATTTTGCATTTGAGCCTCAATACCTTTTTAATTTTTTTTTCCAACTAAAACTCTAAAAGCTCAACATTTCCCCCCCTAAATTTCAAATTTGTAACTACTTCAATATTTATACATTAGACTCTTCATTTTTTTTTTTTTTTCACATTTTTTTTCTCTCTCTAAAGATATCGATTTTTTCCCTCTCCCACACCCTTCTCCAATTTTAGCATTTCTCTCATCAGTTAAAGACGAATCAACCCTTTCGCATCTCACGAATTAACAAATGTTCACAAAAAACCAAAGACACATGAAAAGTGTGTGTTTTATCACAAATTCACTTTATGCAAATTTTAAAAGCTCACCAATTTTCACATTGAGACACAACTAGCTTTCACAATTTCAACAATTTTCACAAAAAATCACAAAACAATCCTTGTTTTCTTCGAAAGTGTTCATTGTCATCTTCAAAGAGGAAACAACCACCGTTACTTTTGTGACTTTTGCCTTCGACTTGATTCTAATGATCTTGTTGTGGGGTCAAATCGATGTTCATCGACTTGAAAGGCCAAATTGTAGCCTTAATTCCAACACGAACTTTCCTGATATTGAGTTGTCATGTTTCAATAAATACATATTGAGTTACTGTTCATAAATTACTTTTTGACCAAAAGCTATTGAGTCTAATCTAAGAGTTTATAAACTAAGTTTAGCTATATGTTTACTAAAAAGGAATGTTAAGTTGATGTAAGCGCTCTAATTAGGCTATTGAATCTTATATAAGAGCATTCTTATCAGTTCTCTTATTAAAAATGCCATTTTGACACATTAAAAGCCTACTTTATCATTTTAATACACTACTTTACAATACCCCATTCATCAGATATTCTATTTTTTCCTTCAACACATTAAAATAATATATCCAACACATTAAAATAATCTAAAAAAAACTTTTACAAATATATATATATATATATATACAAAATCCTCCACCACCCACACCCACAGATCAACTGCCACAGCCCACAATTGACCACCCCTCACAAAATCAACCACCGACCACCAATATCAGCCATTGAAACAAAAAAACAAAAAAAAAATCAAACAAACATTACAACCAATATCAGCCCCTACACCAAAAGAAAAAAACACCACAACATCAACCACCATAACCCGATCTGAGACCATCCCAAATCTTACACCCACAACTCGATCAACCCACCACCTTCAACCAAAATCAGCCAACCACCATTAGAAACACTGCCACAACCACGAGAGAGAGAGAGAGAGAGAGAGAGAGAGAGAGAGAGAGAGAGAGAGAGAGAGAGGCAGCTCCAGGTGAGATCGGTGGGTGGCGGCTCCAGGCGAGATTGGCGGCACGACAGTGGCTTAAACTCACAACTCGGTAGCACGACAACGGCTTAAAGTGTAGTGGAGTAGAGTGAGGACGAGAGAGGAAGAGAGTGAGAGAGAAAAAAAATCAAAGTGAGAAAGAAATAGGGAGCAAGAGAGATGGAGACTAGAGAGGAGAGGGAGTGCTGTGTTGCAGACAGAGAGAGAGAGATATCTGATGGGAGGAGAGAGAAAAACTAATTAAATAAGACAAAATATTTTTGGCATTGATGTTCGTACCGTCTCATATTTGAGACGATACTATAGTTGTGTGGCAAATTTTTTGAGATTTGAAATACCTGATGAGGGTTGGTTTTTGGTGTTTGGTGTGTCAAATGCCAAATATTATTTGGCATTTGGCACACCTGATGAGAATGCTCTCAAAGTCTTAATTTTTAATTTTTGAGTTTGATGCAAGTGCTCTAATTGCACTATGTCATTGAAGTGAAATGCATAATCATTCACTTTTTAGGCCTTGGGAATCGATCAATGGTAGGTGGAGAGATCCCTCTTAAATTTTTTCTAAGGATCATTAGTTAACAAGTGATATAGGCTTAGGTTTTTTTTTTTGGTTAAAGTTATTTTGTTTATGTACATTTTATAAAGTTTTTTCGAGGTATGATTTTACTTTTGCTAAATTTTGTTAAATATATAAATAATTTGTTTAGCAAAAAAAATCAAAATGCACACAAAGTTTTAAGGATATGGATCGAAAGGTTGTTTGGTGAGATATTGGATAGTATAATGTATTAGATTTTATTTTAGATCAGATTGAAGAAATATTTTTCAACCCACTATGTGGCAGTCCAATGACCATTTATGATTATTTTGTTTAGAACAAGACTTAGGTATAGTACTTAGGTGCTGTTTCTTAGGTTCACTTTTTAAAATTCTGCTATGTGGATTTTTTCTTATGCGTTGGAAGTGTATTTTTTAGTTAAATAGTTACGTGGATGAATCTGAAGAGAGGAACTTAAGGAATAACACCTATAGTACTGTACCTAAATTTTGTCATTTTGTTTAAACTCATTAAGTCATCTAAACAAGTCATATGATTATTAAACAAGTTGTGTGACTAAAAGTATTCATGGATGCTTATTTAAGTAATTACACTATAAGTTGTAGAACTTTTCTTTCAACTAATCTGGAGGGAAATTATTTTCATAATAGATCATTATAGGATACAAGTTGCATGGAAAGAAATTGAATACTTAATAGATAGGATAGGATTTGAATATATGATGTTTGTTTCATGATGCTAATTATTCTTTACCATTAGGTAAAAGCATCAATTGGATTGGTTTTATGTTTAGGTTAGATATTAATTTAAGGTTGTATTTGGTAGAGTGAATTTTAGGAAGGATAGAGGAAAAAAAAGGAGAGAAAATGAGGAGAGAAAACTATTTGGAGGTTGTTTGGTTGGGAGGGAGAGAGCAAAAAAAAAAAGAGGGTGGGGTTGGGTGTTTTCTCTTTGCGCCCACCAAAAAGTTGTCTCCCCAAAATGGAGAGAGAACTACTGGGTGTTTTCTCTTTTTTGATTTCCTAGGGCTTGGCGTAACAGTCCTCTGTATTGTTTTTCTTTTTTATTTATTTATTTTTTAACTAGAAGTGATTTTTTTAGATGATTTTTACTTTTTTTAATAAATTGGATGATTGCTTTTTTTTTTTTTTGGTCACTTTTTTGTTTTAATTGGATATCATTTTTTAATAAGAATATATGAGTAAATTTTTAAAAACTCACTTTTTCTATCATTTCATTTTTCCACTTCCAACCAAACAAAAATGAGGAAAATTAAAATCTTTTATATCCTCTCACTTTTCTATCATCCCACTATTTTCTATCTTCTCACTTTTCCACTCCTCCAACCAAACAGTTCGATAAGAATAAATTTACCAATTGAGTGTCCGTTTGGAACAGTTTATTTAACTAAGACTGAAAGCTTTTTTGCTAAAAATACTGTGGATAAAGATAAAAATTAGCTGAAATAGTAATGTGGGACTTATGAATAGTACTAAAAAGTGCAGTATGACCCATAAATAGGAGTTCAAATTTTCTATCACACTTTTCCTACTTCACTCTATACTCCACCAATAAAAACTTGTCATTAGGTGAACACGTGGCAAGTTTTTATTGGTGGAGTATAGAATGAAGTAGGAAAAGTGGGACAAAAGATTTTAACTTAATAAATAGTACCAAAAATAAATTAAATAGTAAAATAAACTGACTTTATGAGCCCGTTTGGTTCAACTTTTCCAGCCCAAAACGGGCGTTTTCAAAAAAGCCAAGCCCATATCTGCGTTTGGTAAGTTCAAAACGCAACTTTTTTATAAAAGTTGCGTTTTGAACTTTCAGAAAAACTGAAGTGAAAACGCGCAACAAAAATGGACGGAGAGCGGTCCATAAATCAAAACGCGCTGTGCGCGTTTTGTTATATTACCGTTGCAATAAGTGAAAGACCGAAATACCCACACGACGCTCCTCATCTCTCATCTCTGCTCTCCCTTCGCATTTGACGCCTCCATCTGTTCTCTCTGCCGCTCGCACTTCGTAAGTCTCTCTACTCTTTCTTTTTTCTTTTCCTTTTCTTCTTCCGCTTCGTCTTCCTCTTCTTCTTCTTTCTTTCTTTCTTTCTGGTTCTTCCTCTCCGTAAGTCTTTCTGTAGTTTTGGGGTACAAAGATCTAATCATGTGTGTTCTTCCTCTCCGTTGCAAATGATTTTTCTGTGTGTTCTTTGGGTTGATTTGTCATGGGTATGGGTTGTTTTGATTTGGACCGAACCGGGGTTGATTCTCATGGGTCTGATTTGGGTTTTTTTGGTTTTGATTTCTCTGTTCTTTGGTTGATTTCTCACTTTTGGTGTGTGGGTTTTGATTTCTCAGGTACCAAAAACACTGATCTGCTACCAAAAACCAGGTACCAACACTGATCTGATTTTTTTTTTTTTTGTACCGAGTGTGGGAAAAAAAATTTCGGATCTTGCTATGTGTTCCTTTACTTGTTTTGTTATTTGTTTTTGCTAATTGGAATATATAATGAAGTGTTAGTTTGATGAATATATAATGCGTATTGTTTTCGGATCTTGCTGATTGGAATATTTACATGTTCTCATGAAGTGTTTTTGTTTATTTGTTTTGTTATAACAAAATTTCGGATCTTGCTATGAATGTGTATTAACTTGGAGATATTGTTATGCTTCACAGACTGGTTGTAACATTTATGCTTCACAGACTGGTTTTTGCTGATTGGAATATATAATGAAGTGTTAGTTTGATGAATATATAATGGGTATTGTTTTCGGATCTTGCTGATTGGAATATTTACATGTTCTCATGAAGTGTTTTTGTTTATTTGTTTTGTTATAACAAAATTTCGGATCTTGCTATGAATGTGTATTAACTTGGAGATATTGTTATGCTTCACAGACTGGTTGTAACATTTTGTACTCTTCGAAGAACTTATATATTTCAGTTGTGTTAGCTTGTGTTTTGGGGCCTGGGTTAGGTTCAGTAATGTAGGTGAGTTCTGTAAGTGCCTTTTATTTTAAGCATGTATATGTCAAAACTTTGTGTCAAAACAATGTCAATTTTGGGCATTTTAACTTCCAAATTTTGGGCAGGTTATATGTTGATTTGAAAAATAAACTCTTATTTTCCAGGTTATATGTCAAAACAATGTCAATTTTGTCTTAATGGTGTCTATTTATATTTATTTTTTTAAGAAAACTTTAATAAAAGAAGAGTATAATTCTCAATTTACATGTTTAAGTCTATTTTGTAGTAAATGATCAAAACCTTAACTTGCTGTAAACAAGCACATTCAAGGCATGTGCCTTGCTCCCTAGTAGTATTATAAAAATTGCACTGGCAACTACATGTGGAAGCAGAATTGGTCTGCTTTGCAAGAACTTCAAAAACATCTAGCCATCTCCCTTGTTAAAATGAGAAGGGGCAAAGAGAAAAATAACTAGTAGATGTCTTTTCCATGTGGAAATTTGATAATAGATAGTTCAACCATATCTAACGTTCAAAGAAGTTGACTGCAGAGCCTAACTCTGCTTTATAATTTTGTTTGGATCTGCTAATCCTTGTACCTATTTGTTTTGATCTTAATAAAAAATTTATAGTTTTGCTAATATGCTTCAACCTCATTGGTGAACTTTATAGATGGGTAAAAACACAACTTCCAACCCCGAGGCAAAAAAGGCTAGAGCATTATGGGATAATAATTCAAGCTGGACCACTACTTTTTGTAATCTTTGTGTGGAACAGATTCAACTTGGGAATAGGAATAAAGGTGCTGCCTTTAAGACCATAGGTTGGACCAATATAGTGACCAAATTTTATGATGAAACCGGTCAAAATTATGATAGGGAGCAATTAAAAAGTAGGTGGGATGTGTTAAAAGGTGATTGGAGATTGTGGGAAAAATTGAGGATGCATGACACAGGTTTAGGTTGGGATACAGCGAAGGGAACAATTCTTGCTCCTGATGATTGGTGGGACCGAAAGTTGAAGGTGAGTTGAATATTTTATTAATATGTAGTTAGTTGGAAATAGTTTTTTTATATTGTTGTTATCTGAGTGAAAGCACTTTTACATTTTGTAGGAATTACCCAAAGCTAAAAAATTTCGAGAGAAAGGTCTACAGAATCCAGAACAACTTGATATAATGTTTAGGGATGTTGCAGCAACTGGAGAAGCTGCATGGACCCCTTCTTCAAATACACTCCCTCCAACAATGCCACAAGAGGGTGCTAGTGATTCGGATGGTAGCTCCGAATTTAAGGATAATCAATGTGACATGAGTTTAGACATTGATAGTTTGCAACAAGGACATACTAGTCAATCACGTAGTTCAGGACTTAAGCGAACTAGTGAATCAATACCCTCACAGAAGAAAAAGAAGAAGATAGGAGGAGCTGCAATGTTGGACAATCGTATTAGTGAATTAATAACTGTATGTAAGAATAAGTCTGAAGGTACTTCTCGAGAGTCACCAAGTTCAGTTGATAATGTCATGGCGATTGTGAGAGCACTTCCTGGAGTGGATAGTAGGTTTGTGGTTCAAGCTTCCTTAGTGTTACTAAAAAAGATACATAGGAATATGTTTCTAACTTTCAAGGAGCCAGAGTTACAGTTGGCGTACCTACAAGAATTGATTTCTTTGAATCAAAAGAAGTGACCAACCTTATGTGATACTCTATATTAGTTTAGGACTAATATTAGCTTTATGTTGTATTAACTATGTTGTATCAACTTTAAACAATGTTATGTGATGTATTAGCTTTGGATTAATATATGTGTAATGTAAACACATTTCGACTAATATTAGCTTTTTGTTGTATTAACTTTAAACTAAGTTATGTAATATGGATTTATTAGCTTTGGATTAATATATGTTGATTACTTTGTTGATTACTTTGTTGATACTTTGTTGATACAAAGTTATGTAATACTTTGTTGATTACTATGTTGATTTATATTAAGTATTAGCAATGATTGATTATTTGTTACTTTGTTGTGTAGCCTAAACCAATATGGATGATTATAATGGTACTTATGAGAGTGGCAATTTTATGGAACTATTAATGGATGGGGATTACAGAAATTATTGTGATTATCATGATGCTAGTGATTATAATAATGCTGACAATAATAATGATGGTGATAACAATGATGATGATGATGGTGATAACAATGATGATGATGATGATGATGATGATAACAATGATGATGATGATGATGATGAGAGTAGTGATAGTGATGATGACAGTGACAGTGATTCTGATGATGATGATAGTAACAACGATTCTGATGAGTTTTACCAGCTTGTGGCAGTTACCTGCGAAGCAGTTGTGACATATTTCAATAAGTACATTAATAAGACTCCTTGTTATGATTCTGAACAAACAGGGTGGGTTTGGGTGAGACGTTGTATGGAAAGTAATGAGAAATTGTGTTACAACATGTTTAGAATGAAAAAGGAGGTGTTTCTTAATTTGTGTCAAGTTTTAGAACGTGACTTTGGACTTCAACATTCAAGGAATATAAGATTAGAAGAGTCAGTGGCAATCTGTTTAATGATACTTGGTCATGGAACATGTAACCGAATGGTTCAAGAAATATTTCAACATTTGGGTGAAACCATAAGTAGACATTTTGAGAAGATGATCACTCTGTTGGGTGCTCGCTTTGCAGCTGCATATGTAAAGCCTTCGGATCCAACTTTTAGTGAAGTTCCAACCAAAATACAAGACCATCCAATTTATTGGCCACATTTCAAAGTATGTGTACTATTGTATATTTGAATAAGTGTTATTGTCTATAAGATAATACAATGCATGTGGAACTGAAAACTATTAATGTTTTATTAGGATTGCATCGGTGCGATTGATGGCACACATGTGACAGCGGTTGTACCTACTGAGAAGTCCATTCCATACTTTGGAAGAAAGGGATATCCAACCCAAAATGTGATGGCTGCATGTGATTTTGATATGTTATTCACATTTGTTTTGCCTGGATGGGAAGGTGCAGCACACGACACTCACATTTTTCTTGATACTATTCGTAAACAGAGTAACAACTTTCCGCACCCACCACCAGGTTTGTAATTGGTTAATCAATTGTTCATTATAATTACATATTATATGAGTGTGTTAAAACAATTGAACTTTTTTTTTCTAGGGAAATATTATGTAGTTGATTCTGGATACCCAATGATGAAAGGTTATTTGGCACCATACAAAGGGATATCATACTATCTTCAAGACTTTCGAAGGAGAGGTGGAAGCCCTAGAACTAGACATGAAAAATTTAATCATGCTCACTCATCTCTTCGATGTACGATTGAGCGCACTTTTGGTGTGTGGAAGAATAAATGGAGAATTATCAGAAACATGCCATCTTTTCCATTCCATATCCAAATGCTTATTGTATCTGCTACTATGGCTCTTCATAATTTTGTTAGACTAAATGATAGGGATGATAGGGATGATAGGGGCTTCATAAATGCCAATCGAGATTCAATTTCTAGAAGAGAAAATAATAGTGAAGCAGATAGCAGTTATGAGCAGAATTTAGGATCTTTAACAGACCCTGCGATGGTGGTTCTTCGTGATTCCATTGCTAATTCCATTTGGGGGGATAATAATTAGTAGTTGTCTTTTTTTTATAATATCCTGTAGTACAATTTAAACTTGGGTTATTGGTATGTATTTTATCATCTTTTTTATATTTTTGTGTTGTACAATTTAAACTTAGATTATTGATATGTATTTTATATGTTTTTACATTTTTATGTAGTACAATTTAAACTTAGATTATTGGTGTATATTTTATCATCTTTTTACATTCTTATTTTGTGCTTCATGTTGATGGAAATTATTTAGATTTAATTAATATTATTATTATTATTGTTTAGTAAGTATATGAAATAGATGATTTATAATAAGTATGAAATAAACTCACATCCACAAAAAAAAAAAAAAAAAAAAAAAAAAAAAAAAAAAACAAAAGTTTGAAATATCCCTTATATATACATTGTCCTTTTTGGTCATTTACTCCTCAAAAAGCCACTTTTATCAGCTTTTACCAAACACTCAGCTTTTTCATTATGCACTTTTTAACAGCTTTTACCAAACACTCAGCTTTTTGAAACTCCACTTTTTACATTATGCACTTTTACAAAACTCAACTTTTTCATTATGCACTTTTTCTAAAAGCTGAACCAAACTCACCCTATATCCTATTTCCAAACGCAACCTAAAAATATATAGAAACAAATTAATCTTATGAGTTGAAAGTAATGAAATAATACGTCATTACCTGTATATGCAATCAATAGGAGGGAGCGAATAGAACATACAGTTGGTATATTTATGTGGGTGTGGGATCCATGACCGAAGATATATAACAGTAATTAAAAACAGTTCGCACGAAAAGCAAATGAAAGTCAAGCCATGGTCAATTCAACAAACTTTTTACCATATTATTGATGTGGTGGTCACTTTATAAGTATAAATATTTGAGGAGTTTGGTGGTAAAGATCGAGGTTCAAGTTTTTAGGAGTAAATATCACACATATATACACTTAGATAAAATTAAAGTAGAATTCTACTTTGTATAAAAAATTAAAAATTAAAAAAATAAAAAACTTTTTGAAATGATTATAACTTCGTCACTATTTAAAGGCCAAAAAGGTAAATTAAAGACCGATTTGATAGGTCTGTTGAATTTGGTGAATTGTTAATAGTTGAAATACTATGATCATTTGCTTTTATGTAAGAAGAATTTGGCAGAATAAAAAATTCTCAATCTTCTTCGTTCATGTTCTCTCCATTGTTTGGAAGAAATGGTAGAATAAAGTCATATCTTCTTCCTTTATGAGTGTGATCTCTATACAAGCTGTATAGTTTTTTCAAATTAATGACTTTCTCCGTTTGAGATACACTTATGATCTTATTAATTATATTTTTTTATACTACTTGTAGGTTTCACGAGAATCACATACTTATTTTATTTAATTTTTACATTTAATTTACAATATTTTCAGTAAAAAAATTAGAAAAACGGTTCTCAAAACACATACTAGAATGACCTAAATTTTTTAATGAAAAAACCAGAAACATACCATTAAACGAAGAGGAAATCCTGAACTAAGAAACCATCATGGATGGATATTTTTCCCCTTCCTAGTATATAAAGCCTAGATGAGCTCTAGATGTATAATGTTGCTCATTCATAGATTTTAATTTTTTTTTAATAAAATAAATTCAATGAATAAAATTATTGTAGATTTTATTTATTGCACATGATCTTATTATTTGCTGATTTTTATCATTATTAACAATGGTATTATTATCAGTATTTTTTAATGGTAAGCAGTTACGTTGTTTCCTCAAAGCAGATTGATGGATTCAAAGTACTTAAAACATAATCTGTCTTTAAAAAAAAAAAAAGATAAAAAATCTGTTTTTACTGTTATTTTTTTCAGTTAATCAAAAAGGGCTGGGGACTTTTTTTTTTTTTTTTTTGAGGTAAGCAACATCATACTTGTTTTATTATTTTGCAGCTTGAAAATCAGCCCATACAAAAGCGTCAATGTCAGATGGTACAGACTCTATTCAAGCAAAAAGAGAAAATGATAATCTTGCTCTTTAAACTAAAGCATGTAACACCGCATTACTTTGCCTTAAAACATGAGCAAAAGAGAAACTCCGCATGAAGGTAACATGAAATAAAGTGTCTCTAAACATGTGACCAAGAGATGAGAAGGGCATGCCAACCCCTTGGTAACCATTTCCGAGTCTCCTTTGAAGTGGGACTGTTGTAACCCGATTTCCTTTGCGAAAAGCACAACACACCTTGCTTCCAACAACTCTAAACACTACACTGAATGGGGTTTTTTGATTTTTTCTGCCATCGCAGCCACCACCATACCTCCTGAATCTCGAATCACAATGCCCACGCCTGCTTCATCGCATTCGTTAAACATAGCGCCATCAAAATTTGTTTTATATTCACCTGGGTTTGGAGGTTGCCATTTGCGTCGTCTCACCACCTTGGTGCTGCCAGCCAGAGTGTTCACAGCAGGAGTTGAACCGGTGCAATCTAGACTTGTTTCTGTGAGACCATATGAACCAAGCCGTTGTTGCAAAAACTTCACGAACTCTCGATTTCGACATAATTCTAGCCACCAAGTCTTGGAATGAACCCTGTGATGCTTCGAATTGGTTTACCCAGTTGAAGTCTATATCCCATACCTGTTGTAACGCTTCACAGCCTTACAATGCATGGTACGTGTCTTTATCAGCTCGGCCACATAGGTGACAGACCGAGTCAATCAATACTCTCCTCTTCACCAAATTTGTTTTCGTTGGCAAACTGTTTGAACATGCTCAACAAAGAAAATGTTTCACCTTCCCCGGCACGTTTAACTTCCATATGCTCGACCAAAACCCAGCTAGCAGACCTGAGTTTGAACCCGATGCTTCCCCACTCCTTGCTTCTTCGCACGAGGCTCGATACCCGGATTTTACCGAATATATCCCATTCCTTTCTAGTGCCCAGTATAAAAAATCAGGTTGTGGAATATCACAAAGAGGAATCGCCTTAATCCTTTGGGCATCAAACGACACCAAGCATTCATCAATTTTTTGTTCTTTCCAGCAGCCCAGACTAGTATCAATCAAGTCAGCCACCTTCATGTTGGCGTCCACTGCCAATGCAGAAGATGTTACTCTCCCACCTGAGGCATCTGGTATTCAGTTGACCTTAAATACACTTATGGACAATCCATCCCCGACTCTCCATTTTGCACCCATGGAGATTACTTTTCTCGCCTTCAAAATGCTTTTCCAAGCAAACGACCCCCCAAGACTGTTTTGCATCAAAAATAGTGTCATTTGGGAAGTATTTTGACTTAAATATACACTGTAGCTATTTTATCATAGATAAGTCTTCATGCTTGTTTTGCCAACATAGTATCATTGAACTTGATCAACTACTTAAAACCCAACCCACCTTCTTTCTTGGGTTTACAAAGTGTTTCCCAATTTTTCTAATGAATGTCCCTTCGTTCTCCTCTTTGTCCTCACCAAAATTTCCGTATTAGCATCTCAATATCCCTACATAGGCCCACAGGGAGTTTAAAACACCCCATTGCAAAGATGGGTATAGCTTGAACCATCGCTTTTAACAACACTTCTTTTCCAGGTTGAGATAGGATTTTTTCCTTCTACTTTTGCAATTTACTCCAAACCCGATCTTTTATATAATTCAAGCTTGCTCTCTTATTTCTGCCAACTACTGTTGGAAGCCCTAAATATTTTTCATACTGTTTTATCTTGGCACCCCAAGGAGCCCTTTAATGGAATTTTTTGCCATGTCACCCCAAGGAGCTCTTATTGGAGCATTCATATAGTATAATAGAAAAATGTATAAAATTTACATAGTTTTGAGACTTTTGTCTAAAAATGACTAACATCAATCCATGTATAATTTTGTAAATTTATAAGTTTGCTATAATAACCGTGTAAATTTGATACTAACACTATTCATTTTCCATTTAATTGTTTATTATTTCTTTTATGTGCTTCAATTACAAAAGAAAAGAGTGGATGATGATTATTGTGTATGAAGAGAGAGAAACAATTAAAAAAAGTCACGAAAAATTTATATTTTAATGAAATGTAGTATAAAATAAATAATATGATATAAAATGCTTTAAAAAATAAATATATAAAATATAAAAAAAAGTAATTTATTATATTAAAATACACAGAAGTTTTTGTACAAATAGACGTGAATGCCCTTAGATTTTCTTCTTGCTATTTTTATAATCCGATGATACTTTTTGATTTGTCGGGATGATAAATGTTGACCCTTTAGATCCACGTAAAGTTAAGAACGTAGATTTGTGATCTGTCAGTCGAAAAGGAAAGTACATAAAAAAATTTGTAGTTTCTTTTTGGAAAAGGCAGGAGAGTTCCTTTTGTAGTTTCTTATATATAATAATTAATATTACACAAACCATGCATATTCATTAAAAAAAAATACACATACCATGGTAGAAAAATTTTAATTTGTAAAAGTTTCCGATGATGACATTGATGCATAATTTGGAGAAGACATCAAATGGTCCATAGTCATAGTATTTTATGAAGATATTTGACAAAGAAGACATTCGATTTGAAGAGCATCATTCCCTTTAACGTATTGCCAAAGTCCCATGAATTATTTAACCAAAAAAAAAAAAAATCCCATGAATTACATATGAGGTTCCTCCTCTTTTGTTTGAGATGAAAGTCGAAACAAATATAGAATTTTTTTTTTTTTCTGAAAAAAGAGAGAGATATTTTAATATAAATCCAATAACTATTTCTAGCACACTTAAATCCAAACAACAAATATAAGACCAAAACTTGGAGCACTCATGCTTGTTGTACTATTATTCAAAAACAAATTGCCACTACTCACAAAAATATCCCAGTAGCATAAAACGAATCAAGATTCAAAACTTGTACATGAAATTCATGTGATAACTTTAAGGTATCTTACGTTTGTGGTTCAAATTTTAATTCTCGCTTACCAATTTATAGCTTTTTAACTTATCATCCAATAATTTTTGTCATTTTTTTATGCAAATATATTTTGTGGGGGTCATAAAAAAGAGAGGTTATCATCCGTTTGCATGAGATTATTTCCATTTAGCTTGTTTTGTAAATTGTGTAAAAATCAAGTTATATCTATTAAAAAAAACATAATAATTCAACAATAAAAAAAGAAAAATATTGACAAGGAAACATATAAAATTAGAAAAATAATATGTACACAACATTTTCATAACAAATCATAAGTGGCAGGTTGTTATTGTTGGGGCAAAAAAGTAATCTTAGTGTTAGGTTCAAATTTGAACCAGTAACAACTAACCATTTATGATTTATTATGAAAATATTGTGAACGTAACACTTCTCATAAAATTAAGGAGAAATAACGTGACTAGTCCCTATAATTTGGATCATGATGTTCCAAAGATCTTACATCATTTAAGAATGGGTTTGTTAAATATATAATCTTGTTTGTGATAATTTTTATAAGGGATGGGTTTAAGAATGGGTTTGTTAAATATATAATCTTGTTTGTGATAATTTTTATAAGGGATGAGTTTAAGAATATGGACTAAATATATAATCTTGTTTGTGATAAGTTTTATAAGGGATGGGTTTAAGTCTTTAAGTTACACCTAGATCATCTTGTGTAACTTTTTTTCTTATTCTTATTATTATTATTATTATTATTATTATTATTTTAGAAACAACGTTAGATTATATTATTTTTATATATTCTCTATACTTACAAAATTTCAAGATAATCAAAGATCAATAACAATAACCATAACATTTATAAAAAAAAAAAAAAAACCATAACACAAACTAATTATTTAAATTTAAAATTTTATAATTTAAAATAATACATAAAAGATAAGTTTATAAATTTATAAAAAACATCTAATTCACATGTATACGCTAAAGTTTTTAAAATATATATTTTTGGTTAAAAAGTTTTTAAAATATAAATTTAATAAAAAATTATAAAATGCTATATAAAAAAATAATATAATATAATTTTTAAGAAAAAATAGAAGTAAAAAATAATTTTTAAATATATAAATAGTACTAATGAGATCACTTTTAATAAAAGCCTTATTGAAAAAAAGTGAAGGGTGGATTCCGTATACAATACACAAGTTCTACTGAAAAAGCCACCAACAATAGAAACGCGCTTCCCAAAAAAAACCAAAAAAAACGCAGACGCAAAGCTGATAAGCCAAACGGGAACGGATATCGTTAGATTGTGTGTATAAGGAAAAGAAACAGTGACTGTGAAACGGAAAATGACGTTGAAGGTAGAAGCTGAACAGAAAAAGTAAAAAAAAAGGTTCCCCACTTTCTGTAAAAAAATCACATAAAGAAATAGAAAAAGTGCTAATTTTTGTTGTCCACAACTCCTATAAGTATCTTGCAACAATTCTCGCAAGTGAATCTATAACCCCTTTCTTTCTATAATTGTGAAAAAGCTCTGGCTGGCTCTCTCAAATTCTGTCAACCATGTCGACCGTTAGCATAGGTTCTCTACAGCACCACAGTCTTAGAGAGAACCCTAAGTACAGTCCCAAATCCAAAGCATTCAAACCTGGTTCATTGAATTGCTCGCCTCAGACTCAGACTCTGACTAAGCTCTTCTTTCATTCTCGACGCTTCTGCAACTTCAGAGCTCCAAAGCATTCTCATGTTGTTGTTAAAGCTGCCTCCACCGCCGAAACCGCCGTCGTTCAGACCTTCGAATCCGCTGAGCTTTTCTTCAAGGAGACTTTCCCTCTCAAACGAACTGAAACGGTTTGATTTTGTTTTTGTTTATTTTCTGTTTGGTCCCCTGGAAAATGATTGGAACATGAAACTTGAAGAAAATGAAAGAATTCAAATTAGATCAAATGACAATAATTGTTCAAGAATTTTTTTTTTTTTTCTAGATTTTGTTTTTTGTTCTTTCTTCACTCAGTTTTCTCGGCGATCAAACAGAATTTTAAAAGTTAATTTACTAGATTTTCTACAAGGAAAATGAAAAAAAAAATTGAAGTTTAAGATCGAATGGAAATAGTTGTAGAAGAGCTTAATTTAGGAGATTCTCTAAAGAGGAAAGATTTTCTTGATTTTTAGATTTGAGTTCCTCTGTTTTATTAGCAATCAAACAGAACTTTAAAAGCTAATTAAAAGCTATATAACTTTTAATTATTTATGTTTTTTTTTTTGGTCTGGTTTCTGTTTGGTTCCTGAGAAAGTGTTGGAAAAGAAAGTGACGTGTGAGGAACATGAAACTTGAAGCTCTACAAATTTCTTTTTAAGAAAATGAAAATTTGAACTTATTAGATCACTTGAAAATAGTTGTAGGAGAACTTAATTGCGAAGATTCTCCACAAGGAAAGGTTTTTTTTTTTTTTTTTTGGTTTTCTCAGCAATCAAACAGAACTTTAAAAATTAAATTGGAAGCTATATATATCCTTTCTTTAATTTTTAATTAATTATTTATTATATTTTTTTTATGGCTTACTAGAGTGTGAAGGGAGAAAGAAATGAAGTGCATAAAAAACTCAAAATTGTACGTCAATAGACCCAATACTCTATTTTCTCAGCAGCAGATTGAAAGAATTCAAGGCTTTAATTTGATTTAAAAAAGGTTCCTATGATTGACTTGGATGGTAGGTGGAGGGAAAGATCTTCGTCCGATTAGATCAGGTGAAAAATAGTCAGATTTGGCAGCTAACTGTAGGTTGTAATCTTCCCGGGAAATGGATTCTTCACTGGGGAGTTTCGTATGTCGACGATGTTGGCAGGTATGCGTGCTTTTGGATTATTCGATTATGTAATCATGTGCCTTATGAAGATGCCTACATAGAATTCAAGTATAAACTATAAAGTATATGGTATTGTTAAAATGATTAACCGGTAATGGTTATCTGAAGACTGATGAAAGATCTGTTGATAAATTTTTTGCAGTGAATGGGATCAACCTCCTACTCAAATGAGACCCCCAGATTCGATCCCCATCAAGGTATGTATTGGTTTATTAACATCGTGTTCTGAGCCACTTTTGTATTGCAAATAAGAATATGGAAAACAAAATATTTTTCAGGACTATGCAATAGAGACACCCATGAAGAAATCATCGTCATCGGGAGAAGATGGATTTTACGAAGTGAAGATTGATCTCAGCCCCAATAGCGCAATTGCTGCAATAAATTTTGTTTTGAAGGTTCTTATTTTAAACAGTTAGCTGTTGAGAATGTCAGTTCATTATGTAAAAATTTGCTGGATGTTTATGAAGCTTTTTTGGTAAAATATATTTTCCTTTTTCATTTTGTTTGGGGGGGTTGGTGGTGCAGGACGATGAAACTGGAGCTTGGTATCAGCACAGAGGGAGAGATTTTAAGGTGCCTCTTGTGGACTATGTTCAAGGTGATCAGCCTGATAGCAATATAGCAGAAGCAAAAAGGGGCTTCAGTATATGGCCAGGTTGTAGGAATTATTATATACCATCATTCACTTGATTTATCCATTTTTAATATTATGGTTCCATTTACTCACATAAATTTGGATCCTGTCTGAATTACTTTGTGTTCTCTTCCAGACATGGTGTAACTGTAACTCGTAAGCAAACATGTGAGTCTAATTGTGTACACTACATCTATATAACAATGAAGTTGTGTCAAATAGAGAGACAGTTTCTTAATAAGATCCACTTGCTGAAAGGCATAACAGAGTCAATAGAAATAAAAGTATTGTTACTCATTTATAGCTTCCTTTTGATCTTAGATGCAGTTGTTGCTGTAATGGGAATTAGATGCTGTTAAAAGCATGTTTTCTATCTGTTATTTCCTTTTAATTTTTTATTTGAGTTGTGTGTGTGAATACTTGTACTATGTTTTTAATATTGAACTGCTGAAGATGGAAACCTGATTTGTTCCCTAACACCTCCTTTTACATACATTATATATGAATCAATTTGGAAAGTTGATCCTATTTGCCTTATTGCAGCTAAGTGGTAGACTGCCTACTGTAATGGGTTTGGGAGGAGGTGTGTCATGGGCGGGTGGTGAATGATATTCTATTGTTTTCTTAGTAACTGTACTCTCCTATGTATTCTATATTCAACAATCATCTGACAGGAAATTTCTTGGCTCTACTTGAAACCTAGGGGCTTTTGGCCCGCTATCTAGCTTGATCCTCAAAGGAGAAGCGTCGGCTACTACTGGTCCAGACAACAGCACCAATTCCAGAGACCGTAAACAAGAAAGTAGGAGCCTAGAAAAGTTTTATGATGAGCAGCCCATTGCAAAACAAGTTTCTGTTGATAACTCGGTCACTGTTTCTGTTAGAAAGTGCCCTGAGACTGCTAAAAATCATCTACATGTAGAAACTGATCTACCTGGAGATGTTGTTATTCACTGGGGAGTTTGTCTAGATGGTGCTAAAAAGTGGGAAATTCCTGCTGCCCCATATCCACCAGAAACAATAGCATTCAAGGGCAAGGCTTTGCGGACTCGATTACAGGTATAGCATCTAAATAATGTGGATTATTTGGCATGATAGGAATAACCGGACTTTTAAGTTTTAAGAGTGGAGCTTTTGTATAATGCTTTGGACAGCTTTCCATCCTATTATCTTTTTTAGACTTTCTTGATTCTTTGAACTTTGAGTAAAATTTAAGGTGAACCTCCGGTATAGTGAAGGCCATTCCACTTTTCTTAATAAAATAGTTATCTACTCACCAAATATGTAAATACAACCATATTGACAAATAGCAGACAAACATAGGCTCCATGCATATATATATATATATATATATATATTTTTTAATTAGTGAGTTTGGCCCCAAGGGGAAGTTTTAGGGGGAGATTCAAACTGTGATCTCCACTTAATGAGGCATGATCCCTAGTCGTTTGTGCTATCCTTGGGGTTAAACATATGTTCATGTATATATTCTAAATTTATATAACCATCAGGTCCATCACAATATTGCTAAGCTTGTTAAACCTTTTATGCATTCTCTGGGGGTGTGTCTGTGTTTTGATTGACTAAAAACGTTTCCAATTCTGGAATGTGACTTTTGTTTTTGTGTGGTGACATTATAGATGTTGAGTTTTGCTGAAGGTAACTGTTTTATAATTGATTCGGGAAAAAAAAAAGAAAAGTAATTCTGGTTTTATGGAGTTAAAAGTGCAAGCTTGTGCTTCCTCTATCATGTAATGTGACTTTGTCATTCTTTTTGCTCCTTTCCTCCAATTTGATGTTAGGGTCTTTTTACTGTGTTATTTATCTCTTTTAATGATTAGTAAACCTTCAGGCATAACAAATTCGTATTGTGAATTATAATTATATCTACCAATTGGGAGATGGAATCTCGATCTGCAGGCATGATTTAGACTAGAATATGGGAGGATATTTTTATTTTTTAAATAAAATTTTAGATGTACCTGATATGTATACATTGATCATAGATGATGCTGACAAGAACTCATGTAAGGTCTGATATGAAAGCATTATTATACTTGCAATTACTTGTACTAAAGTTTTTTAGTATCACTTAAATTCTACTGAGGGAAAAAGAAAGTTTTGGAATTGCCTCAAAAAATTCTTATCAAAGATTGTTTTGGTATTACTTGTGTCCTCCCCTATGCTATACTTCTATGGAAACTTTGAATTGGGATGTCTCAATTCTGCCATCTTAATTTTTAGTCTTAAGCTTTTAAGAATGATTTATCTTCTTTCTTAATTTTATTTACATGGGTAACATGTTCTGCAGCCAAAAGAGGGTGGTGATGGTTGTTGGGGATCGTTTACTGTAGAAGAAGGACTTGAAGGATTTCTTTTTGTGCTCAAGCTAAATGAAAACACTTGGTTGAACTGTATGGGAAATGACTTCTACATCCCCCTCTCAAGTTCTAGCTTGTCTGCTAGATCCACACAGAGTCTATCTGAAGGCACACAGATACCTGAAAAGAATGCAAAAGAAAATCAAGAAGGATCTCTTAGTAAATATACTAATGGAATAATTAAGGAAATAAGGAACTTGGTAGGTGACATTTCCTCTGAGAAGAGCCAAAAGATCAAAAGTAAAGAAGCACAAGAAAGTATTCTTCAAGAAATTGAAAAACTGGCTGCTGAAGCCTATAGTATCTTCAGAAGCTCTGTTCCAACATTCACAGAGGAAGCTGTTGTTGAATCCAAGGAACAAATATCTCCTGTCAAAATATGCTCAGGGACAGGCACAGGGTTTGAAATATTGTGCCAAGGATTTAACTGGGAATCTCATAAATCTGGAAGATGGTACATGGAGCTGATAGAAAAAACTGCAGAGTTATCTTCAATTGGTTTCACTGTGCTATGGTTACCACCACCTACAGAATCTATATCACCTGAAGGATATATGCCAAGGGATTTATATAATCTAAATTCCAGGTATTTTAAGTTTTTAAATACATCATCTGTGTACCACCTCCTACAGAATCTGTGTTGTGGTTTTTATTGAAAGAATTCTCAGCTTGTTATTGAACTCTTTCATTAATTATAGGGAAAAGTGCTCAAATACTTGTGGTTTATCCATAAAACATGGAACTCCTGAAGTTTTGAATGAAATACTTACCCCTCTATGATATAGTGTTACGTGTAAGCTGTTAGACATCTGTTAAAATAAAGGGGAGTTGTTCATGTTATGACATGTGTCCATATTTGAAGTTGTATTTTCACCTAAAAATAATACCACAAGAGAGAGGGGGGGGGGGTTGTGTTACACTCAAAACCCAAGAAGGGTTAGGTGTTACATAATTATTGGGGCTTACACATTAATCCCATGTTTGGTTTGAGGGAAGGGAATGGAAGAGAAGAGAAAAAGAATAAAGGTGAAGGGAAAAATGTAAGCCAAAGTGATAAGTTTTTCATCACATTTAGCTTCTTTTTATTTTATTTTATTTTATTTTTTTCATGCTATCCAAACAGTAGAAAACATTTAATTTCTCTTCCTTTCCCTCCTTTTTCCCTCAAACCAAACATAGTGTAAAACAATACTGCAGAGGGGATAACAGTCAAAACCTCAAGGGGTTCTGTGTTCTTAGGGGAAACCACAAGGGGGGTTTTGTGTACTTTTATCTTAATTATAACTAAAACGTTTCTTTCACAAAAAAGAAGATTAGGTCCTGTATAGCTTAGGGACATCTGCTTGACTGGTGTATATATGATTGGTAGTGAGCAGAATTGGTTGGACTTCCAAACTTAATTGCTTGAATGATGGTATACTTATTATTATTAGTGAGTAGAGATGTGTCACCTTTAAAAATCTATATTGTTTTCTATGTACTTTTTTCTGTATGAAATATGATAGGTGATATCAGAATAATAGAATCCCGTGATTAATATTTGTTGCTGTTATGGTTTATGATTCAGATATGGAAATATTGATCAGCTGAAAGAAGTTGTGAAGAAATTTCATGAAGTTGGTATTAAAGTTCTTGGAGATGCTGTCTTGAATCACCGCTGTGCACACTATAAGAATCAGAATGGTATTTGGAATATCTATGGTGGCCGTTTAAATTGGGATGATCGTGCAGTTGTTGCAGATGATCCACATTTTCAGGTGCTTTATTTTACCATGGTTCCCACTTTTTTTTTGAATTATCGGTCTTGGGAACTCTATTTCATAATTCATGAAATGTTTTCCTAAGACAAAGTTGCATTGTAATCTTAAAGTTTTTTTTTTGTTTATTTATTTATTTTTTTAGTTTATGAATGGAAAGTTTTCATTAACCAAGGCAAAGTACAACAAGCTGTATGAGCAGCAAACACAGAAATAAGCCAAGCAAATCAAGTAGGCCCACATCCTAAGCAGAATAAAGAATGCTGCAAGAACAGCAGAGGCAATCAACAAAGCCTGAGAGTGAACTACCACCAGCCAAAGCTGACCCCACAGCTCAAAACTAAACTAAACAGCACTCCAAACTGACAACTAACATAAAAAACAGAGAATTGAATTCTCCAAAAATTGCAGAGGATTCTATTTTGGTAGTGTTCCTTATACTCTTGCACCAAGACAATCTGCCTCTAAGATCAAATAGCATTCTTTGCACCAACTGATATTCAATACTTATCTTTTACCCATGGATTCTAGCGTGCCCATCTTTCCAATGGGGATTAATTACACCAGACCAAGCAAGCTTCCAACTACCTGCTGAAAATTTTTTCCCTTCAGCTTCCTGATAGCCCAAGCCAGTTGAGAATACCAATAAATAATAGGCCTATTGAATAGTCATCTTTTCAACACAGCAGCCTACACCCTTTGAGAGAGGAAAAGATCTTGTTTATCTGACTCATACTTCTAGGAGTAGAAGGTTCGAAGCTTGTTTGAAGGGCTTGATCTTTATTGTCATATGATTAAAAATTTTAGACCTAATGAACATTGAAACTTGCAATTTTTTATGCTATAGAATTGGGCAACCTTGCAGCTTTCAGAATTGCCAACGTATTTCTGAATTAACATGCATGCTTTATTTATGACACTACTTTCCTATGCTATATTTGCAATTTATCATTGTTGGGAAGAATACTAGCGTGTGTTTTTAGATATATAAAGTACCTTGTTTGTGTCGTACAGGGCAGAGGCAACAAGAGTAGTGGAGATAATTTCCACGCTGCTCCAAACATTGATCATTCACAAGAATTTGTGAGGAAGGATCTAAAAGAATGGTTATGTTGGCTGAGGTGAGCAGTTGGGGCTATTTTCTTGAATTTCTGAGGAACATTTCTGAGAGAGACATATTCTTTTTGTATCAATAGAGTTGAAAAGTATCTTTAAAAGGAACTCGTCTAAATAATTACTCATAAAATACCACTTATGTTTAAGTTAGACAATGGTGAATTAATCATCAAACCATTATTATAATTCTTTCTTTCACATGTGGGTCCAAACGACCATTCAATAAGTGCAACTCAACATGTGGCATTTTTTTACTTTTAAATGGAAGGTATAGTAGAGATAATGTTCAAACTTAAGATGACTTGCTTTGATACCATGATAAATAATCTCTTATCTAAGAAGCTTAAGCTGTTTGGTAATGGTGAATTAGTGATTTGTCTTTTGTGAACAGCCTGCGTATTGGGAGTGCCTTCTTTTTTTTTAATGAATTTATTTACGTAAAAATAAAGAACATTATTCTAGCAATCCCTGATATATCAGCAAGTTAAATCTCTCTCTCTCTCTCTCTCTCTCTCCTCCCCTTACACACACAAACGCACAAAGTAGACTTGAGTCATGACATAAAGAAAGCTGGGGTTGATTCTTGATCACAGCACCTCTAGAGGCATCTCAAAGCATTTTCTTAAAGTTGCCTAAGAGGTGATGATCCAATCCCGTGACAGTAAAAACACCATGTTTTCTTCATAGAAAAATGACTTCATAAAAAATGAATGCTTGAGAGGACCCTTGGTTGTTTCTGGACTTCAGAGGTGTAGTCAATTAGAGTATTGCCTAATACAGTAAATAAATGTCCTTCATGATATTAATCAAATTCTTATTCCAAGTTAATTTGACGGATGATGCATAATCTTTCTCAACCTTAAAATGTTGGGCTGGAGATTGCTGCAAAAATCTATTACTTGAAGGTTTCTTATAATTTAATAATTTTCTCTTATCTCTTGCCTCATCATATTATGAAGTCAGTTGTGCATTGGTGGTGTTTAAAATGTAATTCGAGCTCCACTTCTTATAAACATGCATTCTCTCTCTGGTGCATATGTTTCTGTAAATATTGTTGTGTTAAGAATTTAGTTGTATAATTTTGCTTCAACATGTGATCCACAGGAAAGAAATTGGGTATGATGGATGGAGGCTTGATTTTGTCAGAGGATTTTGGGGTGGTTATGTCAAAGATTACATAGATGTAAGTGAACCTTCCTTTGCTGTTGGGGAGTATTGGGATTCCCTCAGTTATACATATGGTGAAATGGATCACAATCAAGATGCGCATAGGCAGAGAATTATTGACTGGATCAACGCAACTAATGGAACTGCTGGTGCATTTGATGTCACGACGAAAGGGATTCTTCATGCAGTAAGTATTCATGGGGACAATTCTTTGTCCCATTAGGAATATTAGAGGATATTGTATCAATTAACTGTGTTTTCTATGGACTAAACAATTGAGAGCCAATTTTGTTTTTGTTATCATTATAAATGTCTCAATTATTGTTTCAAGTAAAAATAATTATTAGATTAAATGATTTATAATTTAATTTTGGAATAAGGCTTTGTTGTTGTTGTTGTATGGTGATTTTATTGACTTGTGTGTTCATATCTTAATTAAAGAAACAATGAAGTGATTTGGTATCCATAAATTGAGGGAGAGATGTTCGTAGACTATATAGCTTGCAGTTATGCCACAATTCTTTGTGGTTGTTCCTATGGAAGCGGTGTCACTATGACCCTGCAATATGTGAGGTTTACATAATAAAAAAAAATTGCCACCTTGCTAGAACTCCTAATAGCATACCTCCCTTCTCACAATTTCATATGCATGCATAAGGTGGAATTTTATCTCTACAATTAGGAACCAACTTTGATGGTACTTACACTGGGTAACCTTTTTTATAAGGCGCAATATAAGGTGGATGGTCTATACTTAAATAATACATTTATTTTATACAGACACTGGAAAGATGTGAATATTGGCGATTATCAGATTCAAAGGGAAAGCCTCCTGGGGTTGTTGGATGGTGGCCATCGCGTGCTGTTACCTTTATAGAGAATCATGATACTGGTTCTACTCAGGTTTAAACATCTTCCATTTTGAAATTTCCATTCTATCTGTCACTTTTGTCTGCTGATAAACATTTTTCATTGAAGAATATTGATAAAAAAAAGAAAAAAACAATTTTCATTGAAGAATGAAAAAAAATACAGCTAATAACCAAATTAACAGCTAAGTAGAAAATTGGTTCTAGTCTAGCATGTAAAAACTGAGAATGAAGATCTGCCTTTCTCTACAATTACTTAGACCCCAAATTAAGGGTTACTCTTCATTTCAGGTTTAAGGTTCATACGAAATTCTGTAAAATCTTAAAAATGAAGACCTTGGGACACAAGGACATTTTTCTGCTGGTAATTTGTGGAAGCGGTACCATAAATCTTGGACCAGCTTTCAATTTTAACTGACCAGCTTTCAATTTTAACTTACTGGAATTAGGAAAGAATAAGATTCAGCTTACAATTCTCTTACTAGTATTAGGAAAGAACAAGACTGTGTTTAAACATGTTTTGTGATGCTATTGTCTCAATTTGGAATTGTTAAGTGTTATTGCACTCACATATATACCTTTTTCTATTCTTTGTCCTGCAGGGCCATTGGAGATTCCCACGTGGAAAGGAAATGCAAGGATATGCTTATATTCTGACTCATCCTGGAACACCCACAGTGTTCTTCGACCACATTTTCTCTCACTACCGTTCTGAAATCGAAGCTCTAATCTCTATAAGAAACCGGAACAAAATCCATTGTCGCAGTATAGTAAGTGTCAATCATTGGCTCCAATTGTGGCATCATGATGTGCATAGAAAACATTCCATAAACAAGCAAATGTTTGTTACAATTTTCTTTTCATACATAAAAGAACTGAAGAATAAAGCTAGTCAAAATCATATGGATATAGGGAAAGAAGACAGATTTAAAAAATTAGTAGAAACTGCAATTTAAATTTTTACTTCTTAGTAGTATTACCCCCAAGACATTGAACAATCCACTTAATTGGTCTCTAGTATAACTGTCATTGTTGGCTAATACCATCTTAATACTGTTCAGAATTATAACAGCGAAAACATGCTATTTCAATACATTTTGGTTTCTCTAATTTTTTGTTGGCACCAAATTCACAGTTATTGTTTATGACTTCCATTGATGAAAATAGGATGCTGTTGTTCTACACATGGGCAAGTTAAAGCCAAGTCTGTACATAAAAATTGAACAGAAAACGATTTTGAAATACTGACTTCATTTGTGATATTGTTTAATCTAGATTAAAATTACTAAGGCTGAAAGGGATGTGTATGCGGCCATTATTGATGAAAAAGTTGCGGTTAAGATAGGACCAGGTCATTATGAACCCCCAAGTGGGCAGCAAAAATGGTCTTCAGCCTGCGAGGGAAAAGATTACAAGGTCTGGGAATCATCTTCATAGAACACAACGATTTCACTTGTGTATTTTAGTATATAAAGTCCATTACAGGTGGTGTTTGCTTAGTTTTTTTCCTACAAAGCAAGTTGAAGAGCACCACAAGAATAAAATACTTGTTCACGATGGTGGATTGGTTGCGGACTCCTATTGAAGTTGGTTCTGCCATTCTTTTCCTGACATAGAGGCCAGGTTAAGAGCAACTTGACTAAGGGCTGACAGTGGGGTACTATCATGGCACCGTGGAAACATTTTCTATATAAACATGTAAAATAAAATAATTATACCTACACTATTGTATAATTTTGTAAAACAAATCATCTATCATAGGAGATGAGTATATTAAATTG
Source organism: Quercus lobata (assembly GCF_001633185.2). Lineage (NCBI taxonomy): Eukaryota > Viridiplantae > Streptophyta > Magnoliopsida > Fagales > Fagaceae > Quercus > Quercus lobata. The sequence continues at coordinate 65,550,898 of NC_044906.1, read as the reverse complement.
TTCTCATCAGTGGAACAATATAAATCACCTATTCTATTCCTGTACTTAGTGTTTATATGCCTTGTATGCTTTGAGGCAAAATTTTGACTTGATTATGCAATTGATGTGCAAGTCGAAAGAAAAAAAGGTGGATTTATTTGCATAAAAATTCACGGCAAGAAGATGAGAGATCACTCTTATCTATAGTAGGGATTGGCTTCTTTTCTCTTGCCTGGGAAATCTGAATGTGGATGTCTTATGTCTACGCCTGATGTATAATGATGGCTCCAGAAAAGCAAGTTTGCAAATGAGCCCTGCCAATAAGAAGATAAAGATTTTGAAATGTACTAAACTGGTTAGCAAATGCTAAAAACTTTTCCAGTTTACGGTTCGTCTATCTGGTAAAAGATGAGAAAAAAAGCTTGGGCATCACTTACAAACAGGATGAAATAACATGCATCTTTGCCCTTATTTCAAAAGCCTTTCTTGAGGATTGAAAATGACTCTCCCCTCCCTTGAGATTTGAGAAAATCAACACATTAGTATTTTCATTAACAGTAGTAATAGTCTAATAGAATATTTCAAATTTTGAAAAGTTTTCCTTGACCAAACCTTACCCATGATTAGTGAAAATTTATTTAGTTAAATAATATTCATTGTCACCAAATGGTGGTTAGAATTTGGTTAAAAGAATCTTTTCAAAATTTGGAATATTTTATAACTGTTATTAATGGAAGGACTAAAATGTTAAATTCCTCAAATTTGCATAACAAAATTTGAGTAAGATATTTCACAAGTCAGCTTTATCTTATTTGGCTGTAAAAACTAAAAATTCAATGGCACATATTTTCCTATGCTAAGAGCGGCGGAAAGAGAGAGGGAGGTTGAGCAAAGCCCGATTGAAAGAGTGGCGGAAGGAGTGTGAGGTTGAACAAAAGGGTTGAGAGAGCAACGTAATGGAAAGAGAGAGTTGGAACAAAGGGAGTGACAGATAGATTTAAGGCTGAAATTGTGAGGGTGGAAGAGGTTGAATTTGTTTGGGGGACTTGCATGGTCTTGCCGTACACAGGCGTTCCTCAGTAATTTTAAGGTCGAAATTGTGTTTAGAGAGGTTGATTTAGGGACAACTGAAATCATGTGGGTGGAAAGGGAGAGGGAGATAGTTTGGGTTGGAGTTTTAAATTGGCTGCAAAGAAATCGTGTTATAGAAATACTAGTCTGTGCTTTGCGTGTGTGATGACTCTTTTTTATTTTTTATTTTGGGTTTAGTGTCATAATATCTAAAAGAGAAGTGCTATGTCCATAACATTTTTACAATATTTTCACAACAAATCATGGGTGGTTAGTTGTTATTGGTTCAAATTTGAATTTAGCACTGAGATCACTTTTTTAACCCAACAATAACAACTAGTAACAATCCGCTATTTAAGATTTATTGTAAAAATGTTGTGGATATATCATTTCTCTATCTAAAAATAAGATAGAGAAGTCTCCTAATTCTTAGGATCTTTCTTTATGTGATATATATATATATATATTTATATTTTAATTAGTTATTTGTACATGAGTTAGTGGCTTATATGAATGGAAGAAACTAATTGAAATTGAAACTCTTGAATAGTGTTTAAAAGTGAGATAGAGTGAGTGTCCTAATTTTTTCAATTTTTTATTTATTTTTATCTTTCTCTATGTGAGAGTTGATAAAAGTTTCAAAATTTGAATTTAAAATAAAAGGTGGTAATTCAAATTAGAGAAGAGAAAGAAAAAAAAGCCTAAAACTAAGGCACCTTTTAAAAATAGTAAATTACTCTTTTAACTAATTTGTGTTTTTAACTTTAAAATTATATACCACTGCACATCTTTGGTGCGATAATTACTTCACAAGTATAAGTACTTATGGGGTGTGGGGGATAAAAGTCGGGGTTAAATTTAAAATAAAAGGTGATAATTTAAACAGAGAATTGTGTTATTGATAGTATAGATGAATTCTATGGGGGAAAATGGGCATTTGCCTCTGTAAGGACTCGATTTGTAACAAACCGTAACAGTGTTGGGTTCGCACGTAAAAATGCTCAAACAATATCACTTGTAGAGCGTGGGTTTGAAAGGCTAGGCCTTAGTCACCAGACGGCGGGTTTTTCGTGGTGTTCATACATGGTTTAAACCGTGTTCGCCCTAAGAGTCTTTTTCTTGGAGGCGGGCTGGGAGGCTCTGGTTTTTGGCCATTTTTCCCAGCCTTTTCTCCGGATTGCTTATTTTTCCTTTTATACTAGCCTGTCTTCCTTATCCAACGCCCACGTGTGGGGTTCAATTTTCCAAGACTGATACTTGTCCCATCAGCTCATACCTAGAGTGATTGGGGATGGTTGTAAAAGCTGAAGGGGAGGGCTCTGTCAGGTGCAGAGTCTTGAATGGCAGTAAGTGCAGCTTTCCCTTTGTTTTTGGTCGTTAAACTATCCAGGGTGTCCTTCCCTATTGACATAGATATTTTTAGATTTTTTCCAGACTGTTTCTGTTCCGTTTTTGTCCTTCCATCCAGGGGGGACCTCGGACATGTCGAGGACTAATTCGTCCTCGGCTGTGTCCCAGGATTATTTTGTACTTGTATTACCTATCTTTGGCTATAACCTTCCTCGGCTCGGGCCTTGGGCCCTAATGAATAAATGGGCCAAGGCTACAGATTATCAGGCCCTACAGCCCCTAATTTACAAACTATGTAGTAAAATATTTTTGTTTTGAAACTATTTAGCAAAATGCCCTTATTTTTTAAATTCGATTTTAACAAAATTGAGTTCTGTGTAAAACTCGATATCCTCAAAATCGAGTTATATATATATATTTTTAAGTGAAACTTAACATTAGCAATGTCGAGTTTCACTCAAATTTTCAAAATAAAATTAAGTGACAAAATATACATAGAATTCGACATTACTAATGTCGAGTTCTACCTGTAACTCGATTTTTTTAAAATTGAGTTTAAAAAACAGGGGTATTTTGCTAATTAATTTCAAAACAAGGGCATTTTATTGCGTAGTTTGTAAATTAGGGGCAAATGTCCATTTTTCCCGAGTTCTATGCAGATAGCTACCCCGTTAGCTCATGTAATATCAACAAAATTGAAATCAAGTTTTGAAAACAAAGCTTTTTAAACACGATTTCAAAATAATTTTCTCACAATGCTATTTTTAATAAATCTTAATAAAATAATATTATTTTTCTAAAAGGTTCAATCTTTTTTTCTTTTTTGATAGGCTAAAAGGCTCACTTAGGGGAGACTTTTGCTGTTATCTTATCCAACCCTAGATTGCTGTTATCTTACATCAGTAAAGAAGAAGAAAAAAAATAGTAATGAGCTTCGCAAATGACACATTTTTACTATAAAAATAGGGAGGATGGAAAGTAGAGTTATAAGTTCAAAAGTTATTATGTGTATATAATTTACCAATTAAAAAATGAAATATATTCTGGGCTAATCATAAAGCTTGTTTGAGAGAATATTAAATATTAAAAAGGTATTGTAATGCTATTTTTTGAAGTCATCCAATGATCTCATCCCTTAACAATAATGCCTTTAAAGTTTTTTCTTATGAAATTAAACCTAAGATTTTAAAAAGTATCAAATTAAACCTTAGTTCAATTAAGTGTAACAACATTAAGCTTAAGTTAATTTTAATTAATATAGATTGAGAGTTTAATTTGTTATTTTTGAATTCTTAAGCTTCAATTTATTATTTTTGAAACTAAACAGTTTACTCTTTATTTATTTACTTTTTAAAACCTCTCGGTTTAATTTGATAATTTTAAAATTATATGGTTTAATTTGTTATACCTTAAACAATAGAGCTTTAAATGAAAATTTTCAATAATTATTGTTCACTAAATATAACAAATTAAACCCTATAGTTTCTAAATTATCAAATTAAATTGTGAGGTTTTAAAAAGTAGGCTAAAATACAAAGTGCACCCTTTAAGTTTGACTAAAATTAATTTTATTCTTCTAACTTTACATTTGTTTAATTAAGTTTTCTAAATTTCAAATTCATTCAATTAAGTCCTTTAAGTTTTAAATTTTTTCAATTCAAGCTTTCTATTCAATTTTGTTAAAAAATTGCCCATAAAAAAATTTTTTACACATGAAAAAAATCTATAAAATTAATAAAAATATTTTATAGATTTTTTATGTAAGAATTTTTTTCACAAAATATTTTTTCATTAGTTAATTGCATACTTAATGACAATTTTTTTAAAAACAAAATTTGACAAAAGGCCTGAATTGAATAACTTTGAAACTTAAAGGACTCAATTAACAAAAGTAAAATTAAAGAACTGAAATGAATTTTAGTCAAACTTAGAAGGTACATTTTACATTTTAGCTTATTTTTTAAACCCTCACGGTTTTTAATTTGATAATTTAGAAACTATGGGGTTTAAATTATTATACCTTAAACAATAGACCTTTAAATGAAAATTTCCAATAATTATTGTTCACTAAATATATTTCATTAAAAAATAAATTTTATAATTTTTTTTTCTAAAAAAGAAAAAAGAAAAAACAAAAAACAAAGTCAAAAGAGTTGAGAGTAATGCAATATGCAAAAACTATTTTAGAATATTTTTACAAATTGTTGATGTATCCAACTTCTCATTGGTTTTTATCTAAGCCTATTATTAACATCACTTTTTCATTTACTAATAATCACTTACCACATTGACAGTTTGTATCTCTAGCATTACTTAGAAGTTAAACAAGTGAAAGTGCCGCAAGCTCATCCATTTACTTGTAGTTATGACAACCAGCCAATAGCGTTAGATTGTGTGGCTAAACATAGAAGAATGAATTCAAAATACCAAGTTTTTTTAGACTATACACAGTTAGATTGAAGTGGTTCTCCACTCTTACCGCCTAATGCCTCTCTCACCTTCACAAAACTTATATATTGTCCTCCTGTTTTAGAATTATGTCTGTTATATATAAACAAACACTTTCTTAAATATTGGATTCTTCCAAGCACTCAAAGAGAACCCTCTACCTTCAGGGTTCAATACCATCTTGTCTGCTTTTCTTGGACATATTGGCTTAGGTTTAGGTCCCATTGAAAAAGGTTTTGCAGGGAAAAACCAAGACCTGACCAATTAATTTTTTCATAAAAATTTCGAAGAAAAAACAAAGAGTTACGTTAAAGTTTTACATGCATACAGTAGCAATGGCAGAAGTTAACAAAAATTGCTTTCTTCTCTTCTTTTTTGTATCATTTGTTGTAATCATCCCAACCCTTCATGCCAACATTGCTGAATACGATGATTACTGGAAGAAAAGAGCTGCCCAAGCCGAAAAAGACAACCATGAAGCCTATAATCCTGATCCTGAGGAAGTCACAAATAGCTTCAACTCTCATGTCAACAAGTAGGTTAAAAATTATCATTAGTATAATAAAGTAAAAGCAACACGAAAAAAAAAAAAATCTACAATTTCTTTTAGAACTGTTGAATTGGCATGTTTTGACTCCGATATTCTTTTTATTCAAAATTTGGCATGTATAGGGCTTTGGATGGCGCTAACAGCACAAGAAGACAATTGAAAAAGTATAAAGGCCCATGCGTGGCCACCAATCCTATTGATCGATGCTGGAGGTGCGACCCCGAATGGTACAATCACCGCAAGAGGCTAACTAAATGTGTCCTTGGCTTTGGCCACAAGACTATTGGTGGAAAAAAGGGAAAGTACTATGTGGTCACAGATTCCTCAGACGGTGACATGGTCAATCCCAAACCTGGGACTCTCAGACATGCTGTGATTCAAAAGAAGCCCCTCTGGATTGTGTTTGCACGCAGCATGGTCATTAGGCTTAATCAGGAGCTAATAATGACTGGACACAAAACCATTGATGGTAGGGGAGCTAATGTTCGTATTGCTTATGGTGCTGGCATCACTCTCCAATTTGTCAAGAATGTGATCATCCATAACATCCATATCCATAACATTGTTGCTGGAAGTGGTGGAACTATTAGGGATAGTATTGACCACGTTGGTTTTAGGACCCCTAGTGATGGTGATGGTATCTCTATCTTTGGCTCATCCAAAATCTGGATCGACCATGTTTCCATGTCTAATTGCCAAGATGGTCTCATTGATGCCATCATGGGTTCAACTGCTATTACCATCTCCAATTGCCATTTCACCCACCACAATGAGGTAACATTTTCATCTCTATTTGTTGTCAATCATAAAAAAAAGAAAAAAGAAAAAAGAAGAAGAAGGTAATTCTAGCATTTATTTATTATATTCTTAAAGTGACATTAATCACATTTATTATTATGTTTGTCTATTAATAATTCATAAATTAATACGAAGGTACTAGCATATCTCTTAATATGTGAAAGTTCAGTCTCTATTATGACTTAACCTAAGAAAAAAAAAAGTTAACTACGTCCAAATGTATTATGTAATATAGAAGAAATAGATTGTAAAATATTAATCCAATTTTCAAGTGAAGAATGGAGAACATAATTGAGAGTTTGATGGGGTTGATTCAGGTGATGTTGTTTGGAGCAAGCGATAGCTTCTCTGGCGACAAGATAATGCAAATTACAGTTGCCTTCAACCATTTCGGCCGGGGATTGGTGCAGCGGATGCCAAGGTGCCGATGGGGATTCGTCCATGTGGTTAACAATGATTACACTCACTGGCTCATGTATGCCATTGGTGGTAGCAGCAGTCCTACTATTATCAGTCAGGGTAATCGATTCATCGCTCCTCCAAACCTGGCTGCTAAAGAGGTATGCATGCCTCTCTCAAAATGATTTATGATTGTTCATTTGTCACTAGGTTTATTTAGTTTTTGTTTTTGTCATGTATGCAAATACAACATGTAACACAGTTTCTATGTATTTAACAACTGTTGAGATGACATATAGAAATGATCGATTACAATTTATCACATTAACAGTTGTGAAAAAAATTATAAAAATTGTTGTGTCCTTAGCGTTACTGTTCTTGTTTAAGTAGCTTGTTGCTACGTTGTATCACAGTGACTAAATTGTAACAAATTGTTCATCTTAATTTGACGTTGGTGAAGGTGACCAAGAGGGACTATGCAGAACAGGGTGTCTGGCAGAATTGGATATGGAGATCACAGGGTGATCTGATGATGAATGGTGCATTCTTCGTTCAATCTGGGGCTCCACTTAAAACTCATGGTTTCTCAAAGAAGCAATTGATCAAGAGTAAACCTGGCACATACGTGACAAGACTCACTCGCTTCTCGGGCACAGTAAGATGCAGAAAGGGCATACCTTGTTAAGCCTTTTCCAGTTTCATTTCATAGTTCTAAGCAAAAGATTCACCGCCTTGTGTTTTTTAAGGTTAGGATAGAACAAGAGGTTCAGAAAGAAAAACCAGCAAAAGAGTTTTGCTGTTGTAGTAATTAATTTTCATGGACTTTGTATACATTCTATCCATATATATATATATATATATATATATATATAAAATTGTGTTTGGTTTGTTTAATTAAGGAGGAAGGAAATTAATTAAAGCACAGGAAAGTACTTTGGGAAATCACAAAGATGGAGCAAAATGGTTTTAAAAAAAAAGAAAGAAAGAAAATGTTTCTGTAATTTTCTGATTGCTTTTAATTCTTCATTATCAAAAGCAGAAAAAGGCCATATTCTAATTATATACAAGTCTTCATGCATGTGATTGTATCCATATGTGATATGTATGTAGAAAATTACATATCACAAGTACATGTTGGTAATATACCAAATGTTTAGGCAGGGGTTAGTCACCCAATATTTGTACTTTAATGTACAGGAGAGTGCCAAAAAATGTTTTTTTTTTTTTTTTAATAAATTTTTTTGTTGTTTTTTAAAATTTTTATTTATTTATTTACGAAGAGGAAGTAAGTAATAAGTACTTGTGTAATTGTGTTTTGGTAATTAGAAAATTATAGAAGTTAGTGAAAAGTTTATGTTAAGTAGCTTCTTCTTCTTTTTTCTTTTTTTTTTTTTTCTTTTTTTTCTCCGGAGAATGCCTCTAGTTGTTTAACTTATATGTTACAGTACTGCTTCTGGAAGACAAAAGAAAAAGAATAATAATAGTATAAGGGAATAATTTCATAGGCTACTGTTTGTAGGAGCTCATAAACTCTTTTGCCTTGAGTTCCTTGACAAACAAAAGGAGGGATAATAAATTTTTATCAAATTCTATCCAAGAATCAAGGGTAAACTATAATTCTAGAAGATGTTGATCTGTGGCTTGAAAGAGGTGCATCATGTGCACAAATTTTGTGACACAAAAATTCATGGCCATGGATGTTCTACTCCTACCAAACTTAATATTTAGTGATGGGCACATAGCAAGCTAGAAGCATTCACATTCTTTTAAAACTAATTTTAGCTTAAGAAATTACCTTTTTTTTTTTTTAATTTAATTTTTCTGGTAATTCGATATTTATAACAGAGATGAGAAATCTGAACTATAGATATTTCCATTAGAAATATTATGAGGCGCTAACTAGTTAAATTATAACATTATTGGTCAATTTTTATCTATTGTGGTACTTTTAAATATACTCCACATCTCATTGTCTATTTTCTTTCTCCAATCTATAGAAAAATACCATTTCTTAATCATCATTTCATTTCATTTCTCTCAAGTCCTTAACCCAAAGAAACCCACGTTCATTGCAAAAAAAATCTCATCTTCAATCCAAATCTCATATTGATCTTTCTCCATCACTGCAAAAAGAATACAAAATCACTTAAAAAATCACAACAAAAATCCCATACTTCACCGACTTTTCCCAATTAAAATAAATTACCGCAAAAATTCCTTGATGTGAAATAGCCGAACTTTATTGCTGGCTGTAGATCCACAATATTGTCAATACCAACACCTACATGTCCTACCAGGAAAACGAATGATTAAGCTATAGTGTCATCCAAAAATGGACTATAGTATTGTAACTCAAATCTATTTTGACAAAGAACTCAAAATTTCCAGCAAAAATTTGCCAATTAAAACCCACCAAATGATTGAATTGCACTAGCATATGAGTGCTCTACCCTACTCTAAAATTGATAAGTGCAGAAACCTAGCCGCTTAAGGATTTTTACTCATTCTTAGGGACTTGAACTGCGGTAAGGAAAGCTCTATAAATAACCATTATATATATATTCAGGTATTCACATTGGTCTTTTTAAAATGTTCTCCTTACTTAAGTATAAGAACTTATGTTTTCTATTTTAGCCAATCACTTTTTAAAACACCTGCATTAGATTCTCTAATTATACTCTTTTTCATTAAAATTTTATTTATTTATTCTTTTTTATTATTTCTCTCACATTTCAAAACAACTATTTTTTTTTTTAGTTACCAAGATACAAAAATAATAGAATAAGAGTTTGGAGAATGAACAGTGCTTCCCTAAATATAGAAAAACACTTTAGTATTTGCCTATTTTAGTAGAGAATAGGTAAGGAGCTTTGCATAAGTTTGGATAGCAACGCGTTTGCGTTTTTTGGTTGGGTCCCGTGCACTATTTACGGGACTTGCAAGTACGGAATTCAGTAAAATCAACTTTAAAACTGGGTCTCACGACACTATTCACATATTTAAAAATTATTTTAGTAAAGTAGTTTTAGTTTTGTTTTCAGTTTTTTGTTTTCAGCAATAAACGGTATCAAAACAGACCCTTAATGTGAGACTTTTTTGGGCTAATCCCTAAATTTAGGGTCTTACCCTATTTTAGGGAGTCCAATGTGATTGCTCCTGCCATTGTAACTTGTAAGTTGTGGAGAGAGAGAGAGAGAGAGAGAGAGAGAGAGAGAGTGTGTGTGTGTGTGTGTGTGTGTGTTCTTTGGATGTATTTTGGGTTTAGGTTTAGTGAGACTATTTTTATGCCACAATTAGGGGTTGTTTGGATGGCCTGTTTTTATAACTCAATTTTCTGTTTTCATAACTCATAACTAAAAAATGGTGGAACCCATAGCGAGAAGTTCATTTGGCATCACCATCACTCTGTTTCCAGAACTCAATAGCTGTTTTCAATTTCCATAACTCATAACTCAATGACATTTTTGTAATTTAACACACATGGGGGACCTACTAGTCATAACTCAGTCGCACCTTTTGACCAATCTACTGTTTGTTTTGTTTTGTTTTGTTTTGTATTTTCTCCTGGGTTCGGTCTTAGGTGTCTTCCTTTTTTCCTTTCTTCTTTTGGGTTTGGTCTCGGGTGTTCTTGCTTTTTTTTTTTTTTTCCTCTTGGGTTTGGTTCAGGTGTTCTTCCTTTTTTTTTTTTCCTTCTTCTTTCATTGGGTTCGGGTTTCTGGGTTTTTTTTTTTTTCCTGGTTCGGGTTTCTAGGTACTAGGTTGGAAAAAAAAAAACTGCACCGAGTGACAAGAATAGGGCTCACAAATAGTGTGAAAAATATTGAGTGATGGTAACTGAGTGATAGTGCCAAACGGGTGTAATATTTTAAAGTGATGAGTGATGAGTGATGGAAATTGAGTGATGAAAAATATGCATCCAAACATGGCCTTAATCTTCCTATTTTCTTAGTGAGACCCCCTGACAATGTTGCTTGTAAACATAAACCTAAGACCGAACTACATGAATTTTTTTGTTGCTTGTGTGATTGTTTCTTATATATTTTTCAATTTCTATTTTTCCATAAACCTATTATTATTGGGTACACTCATAACAAATAGGTATCAAAACTTCTGCTACCTCAACATATTTCATAGATCATAATTAAAAACCTCACCTCCTCATCTTTATTGCTAGGATAGAACAAGAGGATGAAAAAGAAAATCAGCAAAAGAAATGTTGTAGTAATCAATTGTTGTGGCCATATATATATATAGTGCGTAGCTTATTTGAGGAAAAAGAAAGCAAAGTACTTGGGATATCACAAATTGGCAAAAGTAGTTAAAAAAGAAAAAGCAATAAAAAAAGAAAAAGGTTTCTGTATGGTAATGATCTGCTTGCTTTTAATTCCTTTCTATTAAAAGCAAAATGAGCCGTGCTATTCTAAATGTAAGCGTGCATGCATGTGCATGTATGATGTATCTCTATTCTCTATATGTGTGTTGAAAGTTACATGTTACAAGAAGTACAGTTGGTAGTAATATACTAAAATGCTTATGGTTCAGGGGTGACCAAGTTTTGTATTCCAATGTACTCGGAGATTGCCGAAAATGATTTTTTGTTTTGTTTTGTTTTTACGAAGAGGAATTTAGGCACAAGTACTGCTTGTGTTTGGTAATTAGCAACGTAGAATCGACACGAATATTTAACGGTCATTATAATTCTTAATTGTAGAATGGCGGAGCCACATGCATGGTTGTGGGCCAATGGCCCTCCATAATTTTAATTTTAAAAAAAATTTAGGTATATTTTATAATAAAAAAAAAAAAGTTCATATGAGACTTTAGGAGACTTTAGTTGTAACATTATGATTTTGATTTGTCAAACATGGATGAAATTTTGTAAACAATTTATATATTAAAAAGAAAATTATAAATAATTTTGCTATAAAAATAATAATTGATGAAGTTTATTAGGTGAAGTATTATTGTTGAGCATGACTTTGATGGAAGATACTATATGTGGGGGTGATAAACCGGAAAACCCATACCAATGTATATGTTGAGCCAGGGACCCAGTCCAAGGAAGAACTCCTCTTCGGACTGGCCAGGCCGAGGAGAAAGGGGACGGCCAGCCATCTGAAAGTGACGCATCGGACCGCTCCATGAAAGATGATAAATATTAAGAAAGAAAAGGAATAAAAGAGGCATGGAAATATTTAAGAGAAAGTTGCTGCCAATGCATTAAGTATTCTGCAACTAACTGAACCCTGCTTTCCAGCTTTTACAACCACTCCCAATGATTTTGGGAAGGGGCTGATAGAACAAGTATCAGCACCATAAATCTAAATCTACACGTGGACGGTGGAGATGAGAGGAAGATAGTATAAAATAGAAGGGACGGGACTGGTAAAAGGGGGAGAAAAAAGGAACAGAGGAAGAATCAAACTCCTCCTCGGATAGAATCTGAGGATGACTCTCTCTAATAAACTAATGTTATTTTTCTTTCTTCATCACTTAGATATGGGTTGCCCGTTTAATTCGCTAAGGCCCGAGTTTTCAACTTATTTTCTACAAATTAATTGTATTGGGCTCATTGAACCAAGACTCCATACACTTTGGATTTGGACCCCAAATTATGACCCTACACTATATTCGTTTATTTTTTTGTTCTATATATTTTTATATTGTATAACCAATTATACAACTTATATATACTCATTAGAATTTAAGAAGATTATAAGTTTCTGTTTAAAAAAAAAAAAAATCAGGTCTTGGATGTGTATATATACATATTAAAGTTTAATATATATATATATATATATAAACTTTCTTTAGTATAATAAAATTAACATTTATATTTTCATACACATATATTATGTGGATTTTTTTGGGTAGTGTATATATGTGATTTTAGTTTATCTTGACACAATAGTTCGGCCCCCAAACTCAAAATTTTTGGCTCTGCTAACCGACCAAGTCATCAATTTTTTACCCAATAATTATAAGATGCAAACGGGGTCAAGTGTGAACTCTAATTGTATAAAAAGATTAATCCTATGAATAAGAGCATATATAGTTCTTGAACGACATATACGTTGTCACATAAATGCAAAACGACAGACTTGTGTTTGTCTCTAATCACATAAATCTTTATTTTGTAGAATCTCTGATCCCATAATTAAAAACAAAAACAAAAACTAAAGACATTCTAGATTTGTAGAATGTCTTTAGTTTAATAATAAAGAAAAATCGTAGTTTTCTAATGTATTACTTATAACTTAGTACTCCAAAAACTACCGCCCCATATTATTTTTACGAAAATGAATAATTTAGTACTTGTGTTTGGTAATTAGTAACATAGAATCCAAACGAATAATTGTTATCATAATTCTTGATTGTAGTATGCCTGAAAGAAATATAATGAATTTAGGAGATTGCCTCTAATCCTAGGAATTAATAAGAGCAAACTTCTAAAACGACATATATGTTGTCGCAAAAATTAATGCAAACGATAAAACTTGTGTTTGTCTCTAATCACATAAATCTTTATTTTTCGGAATATCTAATCCCAGAAATTAAAAAAATAAATAAAAATCCAAAAGAGATTCACATTCTAGATTTGTAGACAGGGATAAGCCAAACCCAGTTGTCAATTTAATTATAAAAAGAAAAAAAAAATGTATTTGTCTCATGTATTACTTGTAACTTACTACTCCAAAAATTACCTGTCCATATTATTTTTCATTTGTATTTCCTCCATATATGCAAACAGAAGATGGAAGAATTTATTTTTCTTAACTTAATTGAGTCCATGTTTCAATTAATTAAATAATTTTAGTAAAACAATTTTATTTTCAACTTATCAAGGTGAAAAATTATAATTGGTTTTTTTATTTTGACTAAGAGGTAACATGTTATAATTGATACATTTTAAAAGTGGTATCAATGATGAGTCTATATAATAGTGATTTTGCATTAATCACAAATTGTCACCTCTAAAAGTTGTGAGAAAAGTTATGCCCATGACGTTGTTCTTATTTATTTCCAAGATTCATATATGGACAAAGTTTAGCTACAAAATTAGTTGTAGCCTTAGACTACAAACTTACTTAATATCTTTTTATTGGATGTGAATTTTAACAAATCCACCATTGGATTACATCTTCTTCTTATATCCTCCATGCTTGCAAAATTTCAAGAAAATTAAAGATCAATAGCTATGTCATCAATAAATTTTTTAAATTGCAAGTTTTTGTAATTTAAAATTATGCACAAAATATAAGCTTATAGATCATATAGTAAATGATATCCGATTGACACAAAATTTAACATGTGTATTAAGGGTGTAAAGAACATGCAATTCAACGGTTAGATTTTCAAAATATGTTGTAGTATTTATTTTATTGAGTGAGTTTGTAGCCTTAAGCTACAACCAATTTTGTAGTTAAACTTTGTCCTTCATATATAATGTAAGAAGATTTTCCACGGTTGAGCTGTGAGTTAAAACTTCAAATACCTTACAGTAAATTTTATCCCAGCTTAATTTTGTCACTAACATTTTGAGTTAAACCTAAACATCAAAGGTTTGGTATAATCTTGAATTGAATTTTCAAAAAAAAAAAAAAAAAATTCTTGAGATACTCTCGAAATAAAACTTACGCAGTATACTCTATTAATTATAAAAAATAATTTAATATAAAAATCATTTTTTTCACATGACTTTTTGAACTTATGCCATAATCTTTTATGGACATAGTTTAGTTACAAAATTAGTTGCAGTCTTAGACTATATCCTTACTCAATATTTTTTTATTGGAGGTAAATTTTGACAAATCCACTACTGGATTATATCTTCTTCTTATATCCTCTATACTTGCAAATTTTTTAGAAAATAAAAGATCAATTGCTATGTCATCAATAAATTGTTTAAACTGTAAGTTTTTGTAGTTTAAAATTATGCATAAAATATAAGCTTATAAATCATATGATAAATAATATCTGATTGACACAAAATTTGACATGTGTATTAAGAGCGCAAAGAATATGCAATTCAACGGTTAGATTTTTAAAATATGTAATAATATTTATTTTGTTGAGTAAAATTGTAGCTTCAAGCTACAACTAATTTTTTAATCAAACTTTGTCAATATCTTATTAAATGGAATAACTTATTTTTATTGGTATAGAGTAACGTGTTAGCAAACAATTATTCATTGTATTGATGTTAGTTAATTTAATGAGGTTTAAAAGGAGAATTGTAAACAAAATTAGCATAATTATTACCGTGAAGATTAAGCTGTTATTGAGTTGTAACTTAATTTTTAGAGGTTAATTTAGTTTGTGTGGGTTCTTGTTTTAGAAGATACCCAGGATCAGTAATGATAAAAGATCTTGGGTCTCCAAAGATTGGTGTTTGATTGTTGGTTGGACAGGGCTTGACTCACCGTTACCTTATTGGGCCGTTTTATGAGTCAATATGTGCACAAAACAAGAACCCCACAACACACACCCACACACATATTTATTGGTTGAATGAATAACTAAGGAATGACAAATAAAATAAAAGGAAAGCAAATAGAACGTTAGAGATCCTTAGTTAGAATGGTATATATTATGCTTCATTCTATTAAATGTCTGGGTACAGTGATTTTTGTTTTGCTTTGATATGTCACAAGCCTCAATAAAAGTTCAAAAATCACAGACTTAGATAGCGCTCCTTAGACTTTCAAGACTTGTGAAGTTTGAATCCTCTTGAATCCAAGTTTATCCTTAAACATTCACTTTAGGATCCCTAGCCATGCCTTACTTTTCACTCTATCACAGACTTACAGCTCTCTTTTTGTTTCTTTTGTATGCTGAATACTTCTTGCTTCTTACCCCCTATCTTAGCTAGGGCTCTACCCCTTTTATAGTGCCCTTTTAGGGTTCTTCTATGTTAACAATCCATTCCTTTTGTGATCTGGATACTAGAACCAATGCTATACCCAAAATATTGGTGGCCGGTCCTTTCCCCTTTCTTCTTTGATTTCACTTTCTTGGGGATTGGCAGCCAAAAGCCCACTTGTTGGCTTTCCATTTTTGCGAGATCCTTTGTAAGTCCAAATTCTTCTCCAAAGTCAAGGCTTCTTATTCTTTCCCCAAGGTCTTGCTAAAAGTGTAGCCAGAAAGGCTCCTGACCATCTTCCTCCTTGGCTCTCCTTCTTTGCCTTGCCCAAGGTCCTAGATCCCTTCAACAGGTGTTGGTCCCAAGACCACCATCTGTCTCCATCACTCTTTGCTGGGTCGTAGGTAATTGATTTTGACAGGATCTCCTTCGCTCTTCATGCTCCCTTTTTTACATGAGCATGCCATTTTGACCCGTCCACGTCTTGGTTGGCGTTTTCCAACCTTCCTCAAGAATCTGTTCCTTGAGGCTGGTGGATCCTAGGCAACTTTGGCCCAGATCCCACTTGCCCCTTTGGACTTTCTTAGGTGTCATGGTTTCCTTTCACCCTTGGGCCAAGCCTTCCTTATCCTCATTCTCTAGGGCCCAAGGCTTATTTTCTTCTTCTTACAGGCCCAGCTTTCCTTTTCCATCTGAAGGCCCAAACTTTCTTCCTTTTTCTCACTTCTGTGGGCTGGGTCCTCCTTGCTTTTATGGGCCTGGCTCCTTGCTATATTTTGAACCTCGACACTTTGTAAATGGGGCCTGATAGTTTTGGTGATACCTTTATCACAACTCTTTTACTGTAAGTTTCTGCTTTGTAATCTAGTAGAATCTGTAGGCACTTCAAATTTGTCTCAAATGAGATAGTTTTGATCGTAATCCGTGTCTTTATCACTTTAAACATTGTGTCAACAACAAAATTTATCATAAGAGACCACTTATGGTATACACATATAAATAGACTTGTACTTACTTTTTCAGTATCAAGCAACAAACAAAGCTAGTTAAGTTGATTGCAATTGTTTACCACCAAGATACAAAATCAGAATGGAGGTCAACACCGCTGTGAAATCTGGTCATTTGAGCCTAGGAGTACACCACATAAATATGATGGAAGGTGAAGAAGCATTGGCCAATACGTGCGTTAAGAGGCAGCGAAGAAATATGCTCCTGCAATAACTTGCAGTATCGAAGGTGACCAACAACAGAAGCAACCACAGGCAGACCAAGCCACTACTGTTGGTAGCGTGAAGAAAAGTTCAAGATTTCGTGGAGTCAGCAGGTTCAATATAGAACTTTGTTTCCTAACATAAATATGTCCTTTTCTGTGGAGTAAAACTTAGATACAGTTTCATAAGTGTTGTACCATGTATTCTCTAATATTGTGAATTTGTTTAGTAGAAAATGGAAGCTAAATATATGTACCTATGACACAAATACGGATGGATTGGACGTTTTGAAGCTCATTTATGGGATAAAGGGTCTTGGAATCCAACACAGAGGAAGAAGGGAAAGCAAGGTACATTACATATATATCTACATCACTTGCTTTCATCCATTTTTATGTACTTTTATCTACATGTATACGTGTTCTTCTTGATTACTTACGTCTTCTTTACTGTTTGCATATTGGAATATTGCTGGAATGAGCAGTGTACCTAGGTGAGTATTTGATTGGTAATTGAAACCATCTTTGCTTTATGAGAGACTTAATATAGAGGGAACTTTTGGTCTGTTTGGATTGAGGGAGGAGGAGGGAAGTAGAGTAGAGTAGATTTGACCCAAAATTAGCCTATTTTCAGCCAACTCTACTCTACTTTTCTCCACTCCCTCTCCTTTCCCCTTCAATCCAAATAGGCAGTTACTGACCTCTATGGCATTGCTAATATATATATATATATATATATATAGGAGCTTATGATGAAGAAGAATTGGCTGCTCTCAAGTATTGGGGAACATCATCTGTTACAAATTTTCCTGTAAGAATTTCTATAGAACCATTTTGTTTTCATTTTTTATTTTTTCAAAAAAGAAGGTAAAATGATGTATTTTTTTTCTCAATGCTGGTATTTTTGTATGATATTCTTGCAGGTAACTGATTATGAGAAAGAAATTGCGATAATAAACACTGTGACAAAAGAAGAATACCTTGCTTCATTGAGAAGGTAGATCATCCCCTCAAAAATTTGCATTGCTTAACAAGCTTTCCAATAATATTATAAATGTAATTGGCTTTGATGTTTGTTCATATAGGAGAAGCAGCGGTTTTTCAGGAGGTGTATCAAAGTATAGAGGAGTTGCAAGGTAATTCAACTTTCCACAACAATAATTTGAGCATCAGACCATTGAATATATATATGTTGCTAACAAGGTTGAACATTTGGACTAACTGCAAGCACCATCATAATGGGAGATGGGAAGCAAGGATAGGGAGGGTGTTTGGAAACAAATATCTCTACCTTGGCACTTACAGTGAGTTTCACCCTCGCATTCTTTTTTTTATCCCCTCCTCTAGCTTATAGAGTTGTGTTGCCTAAAATATTAGGGAAAATGCTGAAATTATTATCAATTTTACTATAAAAACTTTCTGAATTATTTGTTTATGATTGGTGACACTTATGTTTATAAGACTTATATAATAAAATTTATAGTATCCATAACAGCGCTCCATTATTATATTTGAATTGTGTAGACATTATAAATCTAACACAACACAAATAAATGTCTATAGAAATGGAAATTGGCTACTCTAACAATGAAGTTCAAGTTATTTAGTATTGCCTATTTTATCTTTTTGTAGGCTCTGAAGAGGAGGCTGCTCATGCTTATGATAATGCAGCAATCGAATATAGAGACATTAATGCCCTAACCAACTTTGACTTAAGCACATACATCAAATGGCTAAGACCAGGAGCCAAATCTGTAGCTTCTCAAGAACCAAAATCAAGTGTTGAGTCTAACCCGATTACGAACAAGTAAACAACCGAGCAATCCTTCTTTCACTCCAATCCCTTCGCAATAAACGGGTTGAAGACCCTAAGGAAACAAGAAGGTTTGCTAAGCGAAACTTCCATTAGTCCTTGCACCTAGTCATCAACCCCATTTGCACTTGGCCATCTCCTTAAATCTTCACTATTTAAAGAGCTGACGGAGAGGAATTTGATTGTCATTGATCATGACAAAGATACTGAAGAGAGTGACACAAAAAGTTCAGGCAATGCAAGGAATGGCAATGGGGTTAGTGGAATTTTTTGCAATGAAATTGTCAATAACTCCTGCATGTGTTCAAGCAATGGCAACACGTTACCTGGTCTGGAATCAGAAGAGGAAATCACATTGCCAGTTTTTAACAGATATAGACTGTCCCTCTGGAACGGTACCTTAAACTTTGTTCACTAAGAGCGTCTACCAAATTTAACTCAAAGTGACAAAGTTTCACTTTCAATTAGCATATGCATAGTACTTCTTGGTTGTGTACCATAGATTGCATTGAAGTGTGAAATAAAGCAATTAATGGGAACGATGGGAAGAACTCTTTTCTTTAAACCTTCTATGGCTTCCATGTGGCACTTTAAGCATATATGAATACATTTTTTTTCTTATGGAAGATCGACTATTGAAACATGCAGCCACTAGGGACATGTAAGACCAAGCTTATTTTGGTGAGATAAAAGAAAAAGGTTGTATTTCATTTAACAATACTGAATGAAAAATGAGGCCTTTTAAAAATCACACCAAAGCAAATAACTAAACGTAATTTATAAACCAAGCTATATGCACACTGTTTGCTGCGAGAAAAGATATTTGGAAAGTATTATGACTATTTTCACCAAGATATATTGATTGTGAAAATTATTATGGACTTTTAGAAAGTTCTCATATCTATAAAATATCTAAAAGTTAAAACATATCATTTATTATTGCCACGTTCCTATTGAGTCACATCAGTATTGTAGTCTAGTTCGGTCCATTTCAGTCCACTTCGGTTCGTTTGTCCATTTGGTCCATTTCTTCCACTTTTGTCCATTTTGGTCGACTTTGGTCCATTTCGTCCAATTTGGTCCATAAGCCTCTATTTATACTCATAGGGTTATATTTTATCAAAAAGCATGTATGGAGAGTTAAAATATTTCATAAAACCGTTCATAAGACTTGAAACCTCTTCAAACTTTTTGAACAGTCACCAGAAAATTCTGCAAAAAATTCAGTTTTTCGAGCTTCGATCAGTCGAGAGTTCCTTTCAATCTATCGAATGTACTTTTCAATTGATTGAACAGGAATCGAATAGCGATCGAATCATCTAGAAACTTCAGGACTATTTTCTTACCATTTTGATCAATTGAGCCAAAGATTCGACGAATCGAAAATATTGAATTTCGAATTTTCACTTAGAAAATTCTAAAACTTGAATTTTTACTTTATCAACTTTATGAAATAATATTCTTCAAACGCAAACATCATTATTACAACCTATCCATGTATATACCTTTATATACAACACTCAAAGCCTTTTATTCTTAGATATTGAGATTATCCTATGTATTTCAGTGTGTTGTCATCAGGATGTAGACAAAGCAATACGTATGTGCACAACATATGTTACACCTTATAGATATGTTAGATTGTCTCTTTTCTATCACCAATGCAAGTTTTACTTCATTTGAACGTAAGGAGGATAAACTTGATTATTTGCTCACAACTTGTATAATTCATTAATCGAGTGTTTTTAAGACATAAAATATAATTTAAGACATTATAATTCCCCTAATAAGGTGCATTTAATTATTGCCAATTTATAATTAGACTAAATAAGATAAATGCCTAAGTAATGTTATTAATAAATAAACCCAAAAGTAATCATATTGGTGTAAAAGTTTGCAGAGAAAAGCATGCTACAGCTAGTAAGAGTTTATTTATTCATTTTCTATTGATTTTAAGTAGACTATTTTCTATAAATGTAATTTTGTTAACTGAATTTCATTTTCTTGTAATGGGTTTGATCAATGCATTGTCAAAGTTATAACTATTGTATCATTCGAGACAAGGGCGGCCCAACATAATTTGAGACCTAAGGCGAAAAATTTATATGGGACTTTTAATGTGTATATATTAATTAATTAAATAAAATTATTTAATATTGATCAAATTAAGGTTAATTTGATACATTAAATACATAATTTGATGAATAATACCAACTAAACTAATGTTAATTTCATATAGATAATTGAATATCATAGTTGAACTATGAATATTAATAAAAAGAAATAAAAATATATTATGATTAAAAAAGATATTTTATTTTGGATATATGACGATGCATAATTAAGTAAAGTTGTAATATAATTTTTATTTTTATATCTTGTTTTTAAGAGAGAGGGATAGATATTATTTGGTGTGTGGCCTTGTAGGATATCAGTTTACAAGAATTAAAGTTTCAAACCATTAGGAGATATTAATTTATAATTGATGATTTAACACATTGCAACATCTTTTTGAAACATTTTAAGGTTTTAATTGAGTTAAGGTTCTATTGGTCTCGTACTTTGAGAGTCTTAATAGAAATAAAAAAGAAAAATGTGCTAATTAAAAGCACTATAAAATGTTCAAAATATAATGTGACACTAACTCTCATTGATAAACTTCATCAATTTAACTAATGAATGTTTATATCACTTTTTTGTGATTAATAACATGGCAATTTGTAAGTCAATAGTAAAATTTGTAGTATCCTTAACATCACTAATAAAAAAAAGAGAGTACAACCTTTGAAAAAACATATATAATTTTATAAAAATTTGGGTCTTTAACCATGGGAAGTGAGGCCTTTTTCCCTAAAGGATTTTTTTTTTTTGGGTGGGGCCTTGGGCCGGCCCTGAATTGATGATATCCTATAGTCAAGTAAATCTTGATTTAATAGTGAGGGAGTTTGGAAACAAATATCTCTATCTTGGCACTTACAGTGAGTTTTGCCTTCTCAATCTTTCTTTCCCCTCTCTCTTGCTTATAGAGTTGTGTTGCCCAAATATTAGGGAAAATGGTGAAATTACTATCAATTTCGCAAAAAAAATGATGTATCGGGAGTTACAAGAAAGCAAATAAATGTTGCTTTTTGAATGAAAAGGAACTAAACATGTTAGCTTCTGTATGAAAACCTTGAGTTTACGAGGGGTTCCTAGAATCCACAAGGTGGTAAGGTTCTGAAATCCATGAAACAATAGAAAAAAGTATGAACATTTATTAATTAGAAAATTAAATTGCCTTAGAGGGTACAACGTGTTTAAATAGTAAAAAGAATTAAACCTATGATGGTTAGGAAAACACCCAGAAAACATTAATTTGCAGTAATCATGAGATTAGGTGGCAACATACCGATTTTTGTCTAAAATGGAAAGTTTGAGTTAAATGCAAAATCATAAACTACAAACTTTAAGGGTCATCCTAAAACAAGTGGAACCTTGACTCTTGGGCAAAAAAGTCATTAAAGAAAAAAAAGTACTAAAAATGACAAAATCACTATTTTTGAGGCCTTGAGTGAGGAATTTGCCAAAATTAGGGTGAACCTCATGGCACAGTCACAAGTCTTGATCAGAAGATCATTTTCCTTCATCCAACCAAATTTCATGCAATTTTGAAACTGTCGTCCCTGTAACAGCCCAAGAAAAAACACTAGCCACATCTGTTTCATATCTCAAAAGGACTAGTCACAATTGAGGTTCCTTGTAGTTGTTAATAAAACCCAGATCTACCCAGTAAATACCCGATGTGGGAATCATCACACCCCCACACACATTACACAATCAATCAAATTGGGGCATCACAATCTCCCCCAGTTAAATCCTTAGCGTCCTCGTTAGGGCCCACTTTGTGGGGTAGTGTCTCTGAGCCCACACGAGACTACCAGGCTAGCTCTAATATCATATGTAACGGCCCAAGGAAAAATACTAGTCACATTTGTTTTATACCTCAAAAGGACTAATCCTTTTGAGGTATAGTGCAGATGTGGCTAGTGCTTTTCTTTGGGTCGTTACAGTCCCGATGAGTTCTACTAGCACTCTTTGGTCTTGCGTCGTGATTTCGAATGCTCTCGTTGTTCTAGGAAGGCCTGTGCTATAAGTTCTACATCAATTTCACTGCATTACAATGTATGAGAGAACACCCATAAATATTGGATATTCTGAAATGAAAAAAACATAAGTGCAGTCCTTTAGGTACTGTTCCTTAAATTCCTCTCTTAAGATTCTGTTGTGTGGCTATTTAACTAAAAAATACACTTCCATTCATGAGAAAAAAAATCTATATAATAAAATCTTAAAAAGAAAACTTAAGGAACAACACCTAAATACCATAACTAAGTTTTGCCTATTTCAGACCTAACCCCACAAATCCACTTGATCCAAAACTCTCCCACTACCTCCAAAAAGAACAATCCCAGGGTCACACAACGCCAGAAAACTACAAAACTCAACCCTCCATTGTCAAAACCTCATGCCATCAACCAAAAAAGAAAAGTACCTAGAACTGAGGAAAATCTTTTCACAAAGAGACTGAGGCAAGCGGTTGAAGGAACGGAACCAGTGTACTTCGATCCTACCACGGTGTCTTTCATCCCGAGATCAGAATTGGAGTCTTTTATATTGGCAAATAAGGAGTTGGAAAATCATGGTGAGTCCCAATCTACCCCTCATCTTTCATCCTTTCCCCTGGTGCATGATACTGTCTGCTCAAATTCTGTCTCTACCTTATTTTCTTTTGATTACACGGCCGAGGAGGCAGGCCTTATCATGCCCCCAACCTCTCCATGAGGATCCTTGGTTGGAACTGCCGAGGCATCTGCAACGCCTCGACAGTTCGAGCCCTCCGGGCTCAAATAAAGGGGACTAAGCCAGAGGTGGTCTTCCTCTTTAAAACAAAAGCTGATATAAATAGGATGAAATTTGTTAAAAAATCTATTAAGTTTGAAAATAAATGTGTTGTTGAGGCTAAGGGTAGTGCAGGTGGTTTATGTATTATGTGGAAGAATGGTTTACCTATAACTGTGGTTGAATTTGGGAAAAATTTGATTGTGATCAAAGTTTTAGATCAGTGCACTGATTGGCTGTTGGTTGGGTTTTATGGCCCACCTTATTTCTCCAAAAAGAAAAAGGCCTGGGAGAATTTTTTTGCACTTCTTGAATCCCACCAGGGCCCGTGGGCTTGTATTGGGGATTTCAATTACATCCTAAATGAAGAGGAACGATTTGGTGGTAGCAAAGGTGGGTCCTCAAGCACAAACTATCTCAAAGAATTAATGTTTGAGCTCAATGCGGTGGATCTCGGATACTCGGGCAACAAATACACTTGGGCTAGAGGTAAATGGGGAACGGCCAAAATCAAGAGAAGACTGGATAGGGGGATAGCCAATATTTCCTGGTGGTTGGCCTTCCCGAAGGCATCCATTACGCATTTAGGTGCAATCAATTCGGACCATGCCCCAACCCTGCTGGACACTAACCCAATTGATAGCTTTGCTTATAGGCCTTTCAGGTTTGAGGCAATTTGGCTCAGGGATGAAGGTTGCAGTGCTGTAATAGAAAACGCTTGGAAGATCAAGGTAGCAGGTTCAGATTTTATCAGACTATATAAAAAGCAAGCAAACACTAGAGATGCCCTCCACAAATGGAATAAGAAGGTATTTGGTCGCTGCCAGGACAGAATTAATTCATTAATCAAGAAAATTAATGATGTCCAAGACAGACAGCCCTCCCATGAAAATGAGCAGATAGAAGCGGACCTTCAAGCAGACCTATCGAAATGGCTCTCCAGAAGTGAAGCTCTGTAGAGACAAAAATCTAGAGAATTGTGGCTCAAGATGGGCGATAAGAACTCCAAGTTTTTCCATTTGTCCACCATTATTCGTAGGAGAAACAACAACATAGATGCCATAAAAAAGGAAGATAGCTCATGGATTCAAGAAGCAAGCCAAATCAGAGCCCATTTCAGAGATAGCTTTATAAACCAATTCAAAGAAGAAGAAATTTGCTTCCCGGAGCACCTAGAGCATCTGATTCTTCCTTGCATCACCGAGGAAGAAAATGAGAGCCTTCAAAGTATCCCTTCCCCAGAGGAGATCAAGGCTGCCTTGTTTTAGATGCAAGATCTTAAGGCTCCAGGCCCTGATGGTTTTCTGGCGCTTTTCTATAAACAACTTTGGCCTACGGTGGGAAATGATGTTGTAAAGGCTGTTACTTCCTTCTTCATCTTAGGCTCAATGCCAAAAGAGGTAAATTGTTCCTTGATTGTTCTCATTCCAAAAATTTCTAATCCCACCTCTGTTAACCATTTCAGGCCAATTAGCCTTTGTAATGTAGTCTATAAAATCATCTCTAAGCTCCTGGTGGATAAGCTTAGGCCCATGCTGGACAAAATCATCTCTCCCACTCAATCAGCCTTCATACCAAACAGATGGATAGCAGAGAACCAAATCATTGTCCAGGAAATGCTTCATAGTTTCAAGTCTAGAAGGACCAAGCCGGGTCTTATGGCGATCAAGCTAGACCTTCAAAAAGCATATGATAGGGTAAATTGGAGGTTCCTTAAAGCTGTTCTCCTCCACCTTGGGTTTAATGATATATTTACCGGATGGATCTTAGCTTGTGTATCTTCAGTCTCCTTCGAAGTGATCGTAAATGGGGGTAAATCTGATTGCTTTAAGCTGAGTAGGGGTCTAAGGCAAGGCGACCCATTATCGCCATATCTCTTCATCTTGGGGCAAGAGGTGCTATCCAGATTAATTGAGTACGATCTCAGCAAAAAAAACATCGCTGGCATCAAATCCAGCATTAGTGGTCCAGCCATCTCTCATGTCATGTACGCCGACGACATTGTGTTGTTCTCAAAGGCTTCAAGGAAAGATGCAGCAAATCTGGTCAGAATCCTAGAAAAGTATTGCACATGGTCCGGGCAAGCCATAAATAGATCCAAATCAGGTGTTTACTTCTCAAAGCACACTCATAGCCAAGATCGGAGGGCCATTAAGAGCATTCTCCAAGTTAAGAACCTGAAAAAGGATGCAATGTACCTAGGAGCCCCAATGCTACTGTCTAGAGCCCCATCAAAAGACTTTGCGTTTCTCCAAGATAAGCTTGAATCAAAGCTTTCGGGATGGAGAAGTAAATGCCTTTCTTGGGCAGGGAGGAGGACATTAATTACTGCAGTGGCACAATCCATTCCTACATACGCTATGTCTTCTTTCAATATTCCAAATAATGTGTGCGATAAGCTGGATCCCCTATCTAGAAGGTTTTGGTGGAAGCCTAATCAAAGGGAGGGCAAATTCCTAGCTTGGAAGGCTTGGGATGACCTGTGTCATCCTAGAAATGTTGGTGGTTTGGGTTTCAAAAAAGCAAAAAACTTGAACTTTGCTCTGTTGGCCAAGTTGGCATGGATGATAGCATCCAAAAGAGATAGTCTATGTATGAGGATCCTCAGAACAAAGTATAAGGTCAAGGATGATTGGCTGAGGGCAGAAGCAACTAGACATGCATCCCCCATTTGGAAAGCTATTGAGAAAGCAAGAACAGTTGTAAGAAAGGGAGCCTGTTTCCTAATCGGTGATGGAGAGTCCGTAGATGTTTGGCGGGATCCATGGGTGCCTTGGATTCAAAATTTCCCCCCATCACCAAGGTTTGAATCCATTGATCAATCTCCTATGAAGGTTGCCCAACTGATTGACCATGAGCTTCATACTTGGAAGAATTCTTTGGTTAGGGATATGTTTAGCCCCATTTCTGCCCAAGCCATTTTATCCATCCCCATTCCATATTGGCCTAAACCTGACAAACTTCTGTGGATTCCCGACTCAAGAGGATTGTTCTCGGTAAAATCTGCTTACAAGGAGCTTCTACCTACTCCTCCGCAGCGTCTTCCAATGTGAATTGGTCCAAGCTTTGGAAATTCAGTGGCCCAGAAAGGATTAAAATTTTCCTTTGGAGAGTTGCGGTAAATGCCCTTCCCACAAGAGAAAACCTTATGAGTCGCATGGACATACCGGATTCTACATGTGTTCTCTGCAACTTGGAGTTAGAGTCAGCCCCTCATCTCTTCCTTAGATGCCCAATAGCCAGAGCTATTTGGTTTGCTACCTGCTGGGGGTTTAAATCAGATCAACTTGGCTCCACCATCGACATCATTAAATGTATCCTTGAACCTCCTTCTGACATATGCCAAGTTCAGGACCTCTGGCTCATATCACTTAACATGGCATTCACCCTGGAAGAGATATGGCATACCAGAAATGTTGTGCTCCATCTTAAGGGACCAATTAACCTGCAGGCTTCCATTGATATCATCGGTGCAAGGCTTAGGGAATGCACTCTGATCTTCTCCCATTCTGATGTTCGTTTGTCTGCTGAGTCGTATGTTAGATGGTCCCCTCCTCCAAAGGGCACTATCAAACTAAATGTCGATGCGGCCATTTCTCTATCCAACACGGCTCTGGCAGTAGTGGCTAGGAATGAACATGGAGCTGTGCTCAAGGTTTGGGCCAAGATAATGCCAAAGTCCTCCCCCCTTGTTGCTGAAATGGAAGTGATTCTAAGGCCTTTGCAGCTAGCTAAAGAAGAACTTTGGAATAATATCCTTGTTGAAAGTGATTCAAAGAACAGCATTGATGCCATTCTTGACAGCACGGGTTGCTCACTGTGAACCATTTCTGCCCTTGTTTCTGATATTTGCTTTTTGGCAAAATCTTTTGCTCTTTGTTTGTTTTGTTGGGTCAAAAGAAGTGGAAATGCTGCTGCTCATGAGGCAGCTCAGTACGCTTTGAGAATTTTGTGCCCTTTTTGTTTATCCCCGGACACTCTTCCAGTAGGTGTTGATCTTGCTTGTAAGGAAGATGTTCGGCTTTGTTAGTTTCCTGTTTCTGTTTGAATATTATTGCAGATTATCAAAAAAAAAAAAAAAAAAAAGTTTTGCCTATTTCGAATTATCATCTTTACGAGTGTTGACTTAAGTATGAGTAACTTTAACCGGCACCACATCCATACCAACTCCGAGGTCCTTTTTATATTTAGTCATAACCACACATTTCTCCAAAAGAGGTATACAAATATATATAAAAAAATTATTAAATTACTTAAGCATAAAAAGTCCCAAGGCTAATGTCAAATGGCAGTATAAAACCCTGCAAATCTGCAGAACTTCATCACAACTGAAAATATGTGAGGACTCAAAAGCAAGCATTTGAGAAGAGAAATGGAGGGAGAGAATTTGCCACCACAGCAACAGGATGAGAAGGAGCATCAATACGTAAACAAGGGTCAAGTGTGAACTCTAATTGATGAAGAATCCTAGGGATAAGAGTATAGTTCGAGAACGACATATATGTTGTCGCATAACCGCATACGACAGACTTGTGTTTGTCTCTGATCTCAGAAATAAATTAAAAAAAAAAAAAAATCTAAACACAATTTGGATTTGTAAACTAGGATAACTTGCAAAAAAAGCTATCCATAATCACATCAATAATTTACAAGATTTGTATCTGTTAGAGTTATAATTAAATTCATCATTTTCTAACACATTAAGTTTTTGAGATGATCTGTAATTTATCCATATTTGTTGTTGTTCAGAGTTCAAATCTTTCCTCCCCCATTGTAACTAGCAAATTTATCAACAACAAAAAATTTCATTGACATTTTGAGCTAAACCTAAACATAGCCCATATGATCTAATCTTGAATTGAATTTCCAGAAATGAAAAAGAAAAAATTTATTATTTTTTACTAATTCAATAATTGGGGGAAAGGAATTTAAACCTTAAACATCTCCGTAAAAAACATTAAGGGCCAACCAAAAAAAAAAAAACTTTATACATATATATTTGAGATGGTTACAGCGTATGTTGCTAACTTCACAGTTTGAACTCTTTCCCCTTATATCCCAAAGCACTTTGTGCATAGGAGGTAATTAAGCCACAAGTCTCTTGCCCTTAATCTTTGAATCTTGGTTTCTTGGATATTTAATTTGCTGAGGTGTACTTTGTAGTTTGTAAATGTAGCCCGGATAATTTGGGTAGGATTGAGACAGCCTTATCACAACTTTTTGACTGTAAGTTACTGCTTCGTCGTGTAGTTGAATATTGCAGACACTTGAATTTTGTCTCAGATGATTTAGTTATGATCGCTAACCTTGTCTTTATCACTTGAAACATAGTGTCAGCAACAAAAATTAGCATAAGAGACGACTTACTGTATACATGTATAAATAGACTTGTACTTAGTTTCTCTATATCAAGCAATACATCAAGTAGAATACTATTATCAAACAATATCAGAAATGGAAATTAAGAATGCTTTGAAATCTGAATTAAGCCCAGGAGTGCGGCGCTTGTGCATGATGGAAGGTGATAAGTTGGCTAATAATAAGTGTGTTAAACGGCAGCGAAGAGATTATTCCTCTGCAGCTGCTTTAAGCTGCAATATGGAAGGTGTCCAACAACAGAAGCAACCACAGCCTGACCAACCCACTACTGTCACTGGTGTGAAGAGAAGTTCAAGATTTCGCGGAGTCAGCGGGTTCAATATAGAATTCTATTTCTTTACACATGCGTGCGCGTGCACACACATATATATAGTTGTCTGTTGGGTAAAACTTAGATACAGTTTCCTAGATATTATACGTTAAGTTTTCAATTTAAAAAGTAGAGTAGTTAAGGAATTGTATCTAAGTTTTGCGCTTATCAATATTTGAATTTGTTGATTAGAAAATGGAAGCTAAATATGTGTGCTTATGACACAGGCACAGATGGACTGGACGTTATGAAGCTCATTTATGGGATAAAGGGTCATGGAATCCAACACAGAAGAAGATGGGAAAGCAAGGTATATCACATAGCTACATCACTTGTTTTCATCCATTGTCATGGAATTTTATTTAAATACATATATTTTCTACTTGATTGCTGACGCCTTCTTTGATATTTGCACGTTAATTAGAATATTTGCTGGCATGGAGCAGTGTATCTAGGTGAGTACTTTAATTGCTAATTGTAACCATTTTTTCTGTATGAAAGACTCAATTTAGAGGGCACTGACTGACTCCTTTGCTATTGCTGTTTGATTTATAGGAGCTTATGATGAAGAAGAATCAGCTGCAAGAGCATATGATTTAGCAGCCCTAAAGTATTGGGGAACATCAACTTTTACAAATTTCCCGGTAACAATTATTATACATGAATTTTAAAACCTCCCTTTCTTGTTCTAAAGGAAAAAGAAAAAAAAAAAAATCTGGGGGACAATGATGTATTCTTTTCTCAACGCCAGCAGTCTGATATGATACTCTTACAGGTATCTGACTATGAGAAAGAAATTGTGGTTATGAGGACTATGACTAAAGAAGAATACTTAGCCTCATTGAGAAGGTACCTCATCCCCTTAAGAATCACTTTCCTTAACAAGCTTTCCAATATTATCATAAATGTAATTGGCTTTTATATTTGTTCATATAGGAGAAGCAGCGGTTTTTCAAGAGGTGTATCCATGTATAGAGGGTTGCTAGGTAAACCAACTTTCCACCACAATAATATGAGCATTTGACCTTTGTATATATTGCTAATATGGAGCCAATTCATAACAAGGTTGAACCTTTGGACAAACTGCAGGTACCATCACAATAGGAGATGGGAAGCTAGGACAGGGAGGGTGTTTGGAAACAAATATCTCTACCTAGGCACTTACAGTGAGTTTCACCCTCTGATTATTTTCTCTCTCTCTCTCTCTCTCTCTCGTTTCTACACAAGTAATCAGTAAAAAACTCAACCAAAATAAAATAGTAACTAGTAAAAAGCATCTACATGCACAAATCTTACACACTGCAGATGAATGGCTTCATATTAGGGACTTGGTAGGTTCATATTAGGTGTTGTTACTTGAACTTTGTACTCTTTTCATTTGATGCAAAACAATCTTCTCATTCATCCAAAAAATCAATGAAGTGCAACTGATTTAGAATTGCAAATTTTATCTTTTTGTAGGCACTCAAGAGGAGGCTGCTCATGCTTATGATATTGCTGCAATCGAATATAGAGGCATTAAGGCAGTAACCAACTTCGACTTGAGCACATACATCAGATGGCTAAGAGCCGGTGCCAATTCTCTAGCCTCTCAACAACCAAAATCAAGTATAGCGTCTAACCCCATAGCCAACCAGTAAACAACCAAGCAATCCATCTTTCACTCCAATTCCTTTACAGAAAATCGCTTGGACACCCTAAGACAGCGGGAAGTTTTACAAAGTGAAACTTCCATTAGTCCTTGCACCAAGTCATCAACCCCAAGTGCACTTGGCCTTCTCCTAAGATCTTCACTATATAGAGAGCTGACGGAGAAGAATTTGAATACCACAGACAAAGATACTGAGGAGAGTGACACGAAAATTTTACTGCATGCAAGCATCGACAATGGGGTTGGGGGATTTTTTTGCAATGAAATTGGTAATAACTCTTACATGTGTTCAACCAATGGGAACAAGTTACCTGGTCTGGAATCACCAGAGGAAATCGCATTACCATTTTATCATAGATCAGGACAGTCCTTCTGGAACGATACATTAGGCTTAAACATCCCTCACTAAGAGAGTACTCTACCAAATTTAACTCAAAGTGACAAAGTTTCTCTTTCAATTAACATAAAGGTAGTATATGTATAGTACTTCCTGGCTGAGTACATATATTGCACTGTTGTATGAAATAAAGCAATTGATAGTAATAGTGGGAAGAAGCAATTAATTGCTCTTCAATGGCAAAAACTCAGGTGAAAATTTTTAAAGAGGTGAACAATGGCTTCACAGTGGCAATACATGCATGAATACATATATTTCTCCTAGAAGATAGACAAACATGCAGCCACAAGGGACGACATGTAGACCATGTGTATGTTTGGCTTGAGCTTATAAGTTCAACTTTTAGTTTTTAGCTTTTATGTATGATTTTTTAAAACCTCATTTTTTTCTCACTTTTTCAAAATACAAATATACTTGGCACATTTTCAACAAAAAGCTAGACATACATGTGCATTTATTATAGCTTATTTTGGTGAGGATCAAGTGATAACTAAGATGTAATGACATCATTATGATGCTCTATGTCTATGGTTTGAACCTCACTTCCTTCTCTCTCATTATCTATCTTAAAAAAAAAATAACAATAATAAAATAAATAAATAAAAGAGAGAAGAAGAAGAAGAAAAAGAAGTAACTTATTTTGTTGAGATGAAAATAAGTTGGATTTGACTAAACCATATCAAAGGAAAATGAGGCTTTTTAAAATGGATAAAGTTTGGTTACAAATCCACTTAATATCTTTTATTTGTATGTGAATTATGACAAATCCACAAGTGGATTACATTTATTTCTTATATCCTTCATACTTGCAAAATTTTCAAAAGATCAGAATTTATAGCTATGTCATTAATCAAAATTTTAAATTCCAAGTTTTTATAGTCTAAAATTATGCTTAAAATATAAGTTTATGAATCAAATAATAAATAATATCCAATTGGCATGAAATTTAACATGCGTGTTAAGAAAATATATAACATACAATCTAATGGTGAGATTTCCTAAATATGTAGCCATGTTAGTTTTTTAGTGGGACTTGTAGTCAAACTTTATCTATTAAAAAACTATACCAAATAAAATGAGTGGACTTAATTTATAAATTATGTTATACCGATGAAAAGGTCAAATGCACTTAAGCACGTGAAACTATATTACTTTTTCGCTCCGTTCAACAATAATACATAGTGATATATATATATATATATATATATATATATGTTATTAAAATGATTTTTTTATTAAAAAAATACTATAATCAGAAAAATATATACACCCACATCCCATGGCATTTTTTGCCAAATAGCATAATTTTAGGAATAATTTAGGAAAAAAGCACTAGACCAAAGTTATTTAGTTATGTAGTATCTCTTTGGAACTCGAGTTTACCAAACTCGAGTTTCAAAAAGATTCTACATGACTAAATAACTTTGGTCAGATGCCATTTGACAAATTTTTCTAAAAATTATGCTATTTATCAAAAAATTCCCACATTCCAAAGAACATAGGTAACATGTTCCATTAAGTTTAAATTATTATATTCTCATAAAAAATTTTGGAATTCTATCTTCTTCTTTTTTTTCTTTTCAAATTTAAGCATAATACCTATATTATTAAAACTTGAATTTTAAGGCAATATTTTGAATATTTATAATATTTATTGCTTTTTAGGGCCCATATTTTTAATTTCTAATGCCTATTTTGTTTGTATTTTTTACCCCAAAATTAAAGAGTTTGACTCAAATAGAATAAAATTTCATACTTTTCAACCCAAAAATTAAGAAAAAAAAAAGGATTTTTTTGAGCCCAAAACTAAAAATGCAACTTACAAAAAGAATCAAATTTAAGGCCTAGTTGGTCCAAAATAAATGAACAGAATTAGACCGAATGAACCAAAGTGGACCAAAATTGACTAAAATGACACAAGTAAACCAAAGTGGACCGAAATAGACAGAAGAATGGATTGAGTGGACTGCAGACAAAAAAGTTACACTAATATAGCTTAAAAAAAATGTAACAACAATAAATGCTATAATTTAGATTTTAGATATTATATAGATGCATATAGATCGTATAATGAAATTTGTAAGTACAAATTTTATATTTTATTTAATTTCTTAAAAATAGTATTAGTAAATTTAATAAAAATAATCAATAGATAATATAATAATAATCTAGTCATAAAAATTGTAAACAGAACATTTTATATAATTCTCGTGTTTTATAATTGCATTATTGTATTTTAAATACATTGATCAAAATATATACAATGTATAAAGACCAAAAAGCACAAGAAACGTGTTAAGAACAAGAACGGTATTTGTATAATAAATTAATGGTTTATGCCATTTTATTCAAGATCAAGCAGTTAAAAAGTGCTTAAACTTATCTGCCCTTAAACCTAAGTCAAGTTTTGACAAGACTCGATGCTCTAAGCACACTTTTAACAACACTACAAACACGTATTTAACCCAGATACTCACCACACTTCAGACATTACTGTATTTTAAATACATCGATCAAAATATATACAATGAATAAAGGCCAAAGAGCACAAGAAACGTGTTAAGAACAAGAACGGTATTTGTATAATAAATTAATGGTTTATGCCATTTTATTCAAGATCAAGCAGTTAAAAGAGTGCTTAAACTTATCTGCCCTTAAACCTTAGTCAAGTTTTGACAAGACTCGATGCTCTAAGCACACTTTCAACAACACTACAAACACGTATTTAACCCAGATACTCACCACACGTCAGATGGTAATGCCAATCTTACTAAAACACTTCAGAAGTAGAGTGCATATGTTGTATGATATTGGTTTTCATGCATACGCGGGTGTTAGTGGGTTTTTTATTTATTTATTTATTTTTAATTATTTCCCTTTCTTTTCTTTCGGAAAAGGGGTGGATGGGGTGCTTTGGAGTCACCTAGTAAGAGCAATGCAAGGGGCAAGTTTTTTTACGACATAGTTAGGTGACAAGGTGTAATTGAAACATTCCTCACAACTCACAAGGAACCGTTACTAAGACCACTTTTATTATGCACCAATCATATAACAATTATGAAAATAAATTGAGAAAATTTTGGTCCCTACACTTGCTGCTTTATTGGACTTCTTACAGATCCTACCTCCTAATCTTCCAGTCTTGATACAAAACTGGAGCAGAGTCCTTCCAGAAACAAATCGCAAACTCTACAATCATTTATTTAAGCAGACAAAAGCTGGCCAGGAAAAAAATCTGAAGCCTAACATAAAAATCTAACAAATTTTATGGGAAAATGCTAAAACTACTTCCAAATTTATTGCAAAAACCTTACTAAGTATCGCATCAATAATATAATAAACAAATTTCTTAATTATTTTTTTGTAATATTCAAAACTTGACAGGTTAGTTTGTAAATCCTATGTAATAAAATTTGTAAGAGTATAAACGAGAAAATTTGTAAGAGTATAAACGAGGGGTCAAGTCTCATTTAGATAATAGATTCAGCTGACCCAAGTCAGCCTTTTAATAGTGTCTGAGATATATAGAAACAAACTTCACAACACTACTTAGACTTCATATAAATTTATCCTTGATGTACTAGAAAATATGAGAAATATTAAAGAAAAAAAAAAACATATGTGCTGGATGAAGAACTGGATGAAGAAACATATGATGAAGAACCATATGTCAAATAAGTACTGGATGAAGAACCATATGATGGTCTAGCATGTTCAAATCAACACTTGGTAGAAAGAGCCCTGCAAAGTTCAAAGCGGTGTAAGCACAATTGAATAAGAGGCTGTACAACAAATATGTCAAATTCTGCAAAGGATAACATAAGAACAAGAACTCTATGAAGTACATGCATGGTAGCTTTTATGCCATTGGGCTCTGGACTTACCAACCAATATAATCTGTAATATAAACAGGATAGCTAATTCATATCTACCCCATCATACCAATGCCTTGTTGGTCCCAAATTCCAAAATATAACCAATGAATCTAACACTACAAATAGAAGCCTACAATAATTCAATAAGATATTAAGGAATAATCTAGTCCATAATCCAGGCAGACTGGAACCAGTAAATTATTTGTACCTCTGCTCTCAGTGATGAACCGTTGTTTAAAACATAGATTTATTATGAGTGGCAACCACCTTAGCTCAATTAACAAAGACATACACAAGATTTTTGATAAGTAACAAAGACATACAAAAGATATCTTTGAAGAAGCATCAAATCATTTATTTATTTTATTTTTTGAGTTTTATCTTTGACTTTTTCTCATTAGGAATATAATGGCAGAATCATAACATGGTTAAAGAAAGAACTGTTAGCATTGGTCACTGCCGTGCATAAGTGGAAACCCTACCTCTTAGGCAGACCATTCATTATAAAAACTGACCAACAAAGCTTGAAATATATTTTGGAGCAAAGGATTGCTACTCCTGCTTAGCAGAAATGGTTGACTAAATTGTTGGGTTATTTGTTTGTGGTGGAGTATAAACAAGCTTGCGAGAACAAGGTAGCTGATGCCTTGTCTAGGAGGTCAGATTCTGTTTCTGAGGATCCAGCTACTCTAAATCCTTCTGTTAACTCTCCATCCTTGTTTTTAATTTCCTTTCCATGTCCTTCTTGGATTGAGGAATTGAAGGCTAGCCATCAACTCTCCACTGAGATGCAGCACTTATTACAGCAGCTACAATCTGGTTCAGCATGTCCCAGGTTCTTTTCCTTGCATAATGGGTTGATTTTGTATAAAGGTAGGGTCTATTTGGGTCCACAATGCAGTCTAAAGCCTAAGGTTCTTCACCTGGTCCATGACAGCCCACTAGGAGGACACTCTGGCTTCCTCAAGGCTTTCCATAGATTAAAACAAGACTTCTTTTGGGTGGGAATGAAATCAGACTTGAAACAGCATATTAGGGAGTGTGGAGTTTGCCAACAAACGAAGCATGAGACTTGCAAACCAGCTGGGTTATTACATCCCCTGCCAATTCCTACTAGGCCTTCGTCTGCTGTTAGTATGGACTTTGTCAATGGATTGCCTACTTCACAGAGGTTGGATACAGTTATGGTAGTTGTGGATAAGCTCACTAAGTATGTTCATTTCATTGGATTATCCCATCCCTATTCTGCTGCTAACGTGGCTGCTTTGTTTGCTCAAAATGTCTTGAAATTGCATGGCATGTCTGCTTCCATTGTTTCTGACAGAGATCAAGTGTTCACTGCCAAGTTCTGGACAGAGCTATTCAAACTACAAGGGGTTCAGCTAGCTATGTCTTCAGCATATCATCCCCAAACTGATGGGCAGACTGAGGTGGTGAATAAGTGTTTGGAGCAGTATTTGAGATCTTTTTCTGCAGACAGGCCTACTGAGTGGTTAGATTGGTTGTATTTAGCTAAATTCTGGTTTAACACCAATTACCATTCAGCTACCAAGTTAACTCCATATGAGGCTGTCTATGGTTTTCCCCCTCCTCTCATTTGATGGATTATATACCTAGTACAACCCAAGTGGCAGCTGTGGATTCTCTTTTACAGTCAAGACAGCTTATCCTTGCTTTGCTTAGACAGAATTTGGTGAAAACACAAGCTCGAATGAAGTAGCAATGTGACCTCCATAGGTCTGAGAGGGCATTCAGTGTTGGTGATTGGGGGTACCTTAGACTACAACCATACAAGCAGCAGTCAGTGGCCTATTGGGCATCTCATAAGCTCTCTCCCAGGTTCTTTGGCCCTTTCCAGGTCCTTGAGAGAATTGGAGAGGTTGCCTATAAGTTGGATCTACCTGCTGGTTCTGCAATCCACCCAGTGTTTCATGTCTCCAGTTTAAAGGCTAAGTTGGGACAGCACAATGTGTCCACGCCTTTGCTGCCATCAGTGAATTCTCAAGGCATCATTACACTTGAGCCAGTAGATATTCTTCAAACCAGGTCCCACAAGCTTCAAAATAGGGCTATCACCCAACATCTCATCCAGTGGCAAGGAGGGACTGCAGATGATGTTACCTCGGAGGATTTGTTTCTTCTTCAGAAGCAATTCCCTCATCTTGTGGGCAAGATGTTCTAAAGGGGGGAGGTGTTGTTAGGATACTGACTGAGTTGTGCTTAGTGGTGTGCTTAGCTGTGCTATAGTTGTAATGTACTTAGCCATGTGCAATGCATGTGCAAGGTGTAATGCTTGGTGTTGTATTTCATTGTAGTAGTTAAGTAGTTAGTTAGTGCTGAAGAAGTGGAGGCAGTTAAGGGAGTTAGTTAGAAGGTTGTTAGTCAGTTAGTAGTTACTGGTTTGACAGTGTGTGCTTGGCAGGATCATGATTGATTGTAATTGTATATAAACAAAATTGTTGAATGAGAATGGATAAGCATAGAATCAACCAAGTCTCCCTTCTCTATTCTTCCTTAATCCTTGCTCTGTTTTGGAGGGGGTTACCCTCGAAGCAACTGACATTTCATCATCCCAATTCTCCATTTCTGTCATCACCCTTTACCTTTCCACTTTTCTGATTGGCCAAACACTTAACATGTCCATGGTAGTTAAGTTTTTATATTTTATTTGGTTATTCTTGAGTCGGGTATTTTAGTAATTTTACAATTGTTGGGTATGTGCCATAGTTATAGGTCATGGGTTTTATTAATTAGTCTTATTTAATTATGGGTCTTTATATATGGGCTTTGATTTAATTTATTAGGTTTAAATAGTAGGAATCCTAGTACTACTAGTACAAAGTAAGTCTTTATATATATTGTGCTCAATGTAATTCATGGAGTGAGTTGATTAATAAAATTGAGTGTTTTGAGCATTAGGCAAGTTGGCCTTTATTTTTTCTTTCTCCTCTCTTCTCATTATTTTTTCTTCTTTCTTTTTAAGGTTACCGTTCACTTTGACTGTTCACACAGCCCTAACTTCTCTCTAATTCTTTTTCTTTCCTAACCCACCACAACTAAACATTCAACAAATCCCTAATTTGTCCTACATCAGAATATTACACTAAATAAAATCAATGACATTAAAAGTTTAATCACATACTGCATACAAGTCAAACATTTATGACAATTCCTAAAACCCACTCAAACAGGTAGGATACTCAAAATTGGGGTTTAAAAGACACAGTTTCCTAGAAAATGATTAAATGCATATGAAAGCACATGCTATCCTCTAGAAAAACGCACTTGAGATGAAAATTTAAATTCAAACCTCATCAGGGTTCTTGACTGGTCTTCCAATCTAAGACCACCCTCTTGCACAATAGCATCTGGTCCTGGCCCATCAATGCTTCCAGACAAGGAGTCTGCAATCTCCTTAAGACCCTGAAAGCAAAAATAAAGTGGCAATGTTAAAACAAATGGAACACATTTTACCAAAAGTTACATATAAATATATGATCAATTACTTAAGCATAAAAACTCCCAAGTATCAAGCAGCAGTATAAGGCCCTGAAAAGTTTGCAGAACTTCACAACTGAAAATATATGAGGACTCAAAAGCAGGCATTTGAGAGAGAGAGAGAGAGAGAGAGAGAGAGAGAGAGAGAGAGAGAGAGCACTTGCCACCACAGCAAGAGGAAAAGGACCATCAATCAATTACTTAAGCATAAAAAGTCCTAAATATCAAATGGCAGTATAAGACCCCGATATATATGAGGACACAAAAGCAGGCATTTGTGAGAGAGAGAGAGAGAGAGAGAAGAGGGAGAGCATTTGCCACCACAGTAAGTGGAAAAGGACCATCAATCTTTCTTTTTGGGTTACAACAAGAATAATTAGTTATGGAAGTGGCCTTGAGAACCAAAATAAGGCCTTTGCCAGATCCATCGACTACAAATGATGGGAAAAGATATGCCACTCTGAAAAACTCATTCAAATGATACACTCATCAGGCCTACCTCCTTTAAATGTAGGAAAAGGATAAATCCTTGCCCAAAAATATACACATGACGGAAAGTGTCAGCATGTGAGAACTTTCCTGACTTATGCAAGTTATAGATAATTACATAACACAGACATTGAGGATTTACAGTATAAGCAATACATGACAATCAACTGGATCTTAGTTGGGGATGTGAATCAATCAATCTTATCAGTTCTATTTTGCCAATTCAGCGACCAGAAGAAAAAGTAAAGGTACGTAGGAAAAAAAAAAACCTTCAAACTTGGAGGTTCCTGGTATGTGAGTAAAGTACGAGATTTTCCAGTAATTTTAAGTTGCTCCTGCAAAATATTGAACAATTAGTTAAACTAATGATCAGCCATATAAGAAAGCACTAGAGATGAGACTACAATTATGTAATTAAGAATATAGTAGAGAC
This sequence comes from Quercus lobata, assembly GCF_001633185.2. Lineage (NCBI taxonomy): Eukaryota > Viridiplantae > Streptophyta > Magnoliopsida > Fagales > Fagaceae > Quercus > Quercus lobata. The sequence goes on along the minus strand of NC_044906.1, from coordinate 65,511,507 downwards.
AGAATGATGCACTAGTAGAGACAGAATGATGCACTCTTTAGCACATTCAATATTGTTGATTATGCCAGTAAATTTTATTTAAAAAAAAAAAAAAAAGATTATTCCAGAACCACCAAATACTGTTTGTGCTTTCAAATAACAAGGAGATAATATCAGACGCCATCACTGCCACTTCAGTGTGTGGCATGGATGAACATCAGTGCCAGGACCATTGTTACCTCCAGATACAATTTGATTTATTACAACTAAGATGGATACATTTGAAGTATTAACTATTTCAAGAGCTCAAAAAACCCCTCCCCCCTCTTTCAAAGAAAAGAGACATGACATTAAAAGTTAACTACAAACTATATTTAAAACCACAGGTTCAAACCTTCAGAACTTCAGGCATTATCCCTTTTTTGCCATCAACAAAGTTGCAGAGGTACAGAACACCAAGATTTGCAATATCCTGTCACCAAAAAATTATGTCAGCACCTGCTCAAGAAGATACATACAACTGCAAGATTAACAGCCAACACCATTGCAAGTCATAAATCAGAGGTGATTTATCCTTACAGTAGTAAGTTCAGATAACCTGTCATAATTATAAATATATCAAGCACCCATGACAATACAACTGCAACTGACACTCATAAACTAAGACATCACTCTACTTACCTTTAATCAACCTAAATTTTCCCAGTTATTGATGATTTTTTTTTTTTTTTTTTCATGTATGGTGAAACATGTCTAGCTAATCAATGCAATATCAATTTGTCACCAGTCAAATTATCCAAAACGTCTTACTAAAAATAAAAATTTATAATTTATAAAAAAAATTTAAAAAAGTCATTGTTGCAACTTCTTTTAATTATTTTTAGCAAATAAAAACTTTTATTGCAAGATATAAATCAGAGGATAAATCTGATTTATCCTCACAACAGTTAGTTCAGACAACCAATCATAATTATAAACATCTCAAGCACCCATGGCAATACACCTGCAACTGACACTCATAAACTAAGACATCACTCAACTTTCCTTTAATCAACCTAAATTTTCCCAGTTATTGATGATTTGTTTTTATTTTTTTCCATGTATGGTGAAACATGTCTAGCTAATCAGTGCAATATCAATTTGTCACCAGTCAAATTATCCAAAACACATCTTACTAAAAATAAAAATTAAAAACTAAAAAAAAAAATTATTAAAAAAAAGTCATTGTTGCAACTTCTTTTAATTATTTTTAGCATATAAAAACTTTTATTGCAAGTCATATATCAGAGGTGATTTATCCTCACAACAGTTAGTTCAGACAACCAATCATAATTATAAACATCTCAAGCACCCATGGCAATACACCTACAACTGACACTCGTGAACCAAGACATCACTCAACTTACCTAAATATTCCCAGTTATTGATGTTTTGTTTTTATTTTTTTCACGTAAGGTGAAACACATCAATGTCGAAACTTCTTTTAATTATTTTTAAGCAAACAAAACAACTTTTATTGCCAAAACTGGATTACCTGGTTTCCAATAAACAAACACCCCCCCTATCCCCAATTCCTCTAGTTACCATCAAACAGAATTTCGCCCAACAAAATTACCACTATAGGCATATACTTATCCAAAAAATAAAATTACCACTATAGGCAGGTATCTTCTCTCCAATTATTGATATAAATCTCACTTTTCAATATAGATTATAAATCCTTATGACCTTTTTATTTTGGCTTCATTCCTTTTGACCCTTTTTTCCCCTTTCTAGTTAGGACCTCTTAACTTTTCCAGGCTAGGATACAACTTAAATACAGAAAATTGTGGCTGCTGTCATAGCATACAATAGAAACTTATTTATTTGTTAAAATATTGCTTCTTGTATTACAAGAGGAGATAAAGAAAGTCTTACCTGCTTGTCTTCCAATGTACATATCTTCCCATCCTGAAACAAAGAAAGTTAACATACAATCAATTCCAAAAGGAAAAAAAAAATTCACAAGCGCGCACACACATGTGAAAGGGACTAAAGGCCCACTTAATATTTTTACAATATCTCCCATTCTGCATTGCATGAAAACGGAAGGTAACAGAAAAACATTCCTCTTTTTTTCTTTTTTTCTTTTTTTTTCTTTAATCGGCAACAAATGGCAAAAGAAGGAATCATAAGAGAGAAAGCTTCAGGGTAAAAGGTTGGAAAGAACAACACACAGTACAAAAGAACCACCACTGCAGACACCACCAATATAATAAAATTAGACAACTTTCATTAAAATAACTCACCAAACCTTCCACCAGTCTCTGCAAGTCATTCAAGTCGTAGCCAATGTCAGAAAGAGATTTTTGAACTTCAGCAACCTGTTACACAAGTTTTAAAATGATAATGTAAATAAAACCATAGGATCAAACTGATTATGTTTGACAATTACCTAATATCCATGATATATATATATATATATATATATATATATATAGAAAGTACAGATAACTGATTTGCATGACTTGAATTAGTATGGGGCTATTCAAATTGTATAATGTATAAGATACCAGACATCAATCCTAACTAAATACTACATATTAAAAGTAAAAAAATTAGATAATACCTAAATAACCCATCAATGTCTGAAACTTAGTTATAACTACCCATTATTTATGAGTATATCAGAAAAAAGCTCTAAAAGACCCGCCATATTATATTGCACTTTCAACGATATTATTTACTCTAGAAGCAAAGAATAACAAACTCATAAAAACCTCATAGCACATACATCACTCTTAATTAACTTTGACATCTCATTCTGCTTTTCCATTTTATCATCCAAGTTTGCAATTCGCTGTGTCAAATGCCTCTTTGTTGCCTGCCCAACAGAAGAATTGTATGCAAAATCAGAATTTGTATACAAACATTAAAAGTATTAAGGAAAATCACAGAATAAACTCATCTAAAAGATGAACATTAACTTATTAAATTTAAATTTACTCAATAATAACTTAGCTTTCCTCTATATGTACATTACTAACAAGGATGCTCTTTTTCTTTCTTTAATAGATAAGTTACACACACACCAATGAGTTTTGAACCCTGTCACTCCTCACCCTCTACCCACATTTTTGAGAGGAGGAAGTGCCATTTGAGCCAAAACTCATTGGCCTAACAAGGATGCTCTTGACCCTTTGCTGCCAACATAAGAGGTAAAGCAGCAACTCCATCACCACACCTTTTAATTATTTATATACATAAATATATAGCAGAGAGTGAACAAAGTCAACCACAACATAAATGGTCAATACAAATATCCTTCTAAATATTATTTCAAAAGTATTCAAACTATTTGGCAAAGAAATGTTGGTCTGATGAGGATTCAAAATGTTTATAATTGAACAAAAAAAAGATTTATAGATTAACAGAAATATAAAGATTATTTTTAAAGCCACAGAAATATCACAAACAACTGAGATTTTTTTCATCAACAAAGATCAATGCCTCCTAGCTATCAACTCCATTTCTAGTAAAATAAGCACCATGAAATCTAACCATTGCTTCTTTTTTTTTTTTTTTCTTTTTTTATAAATGATCTATGTTGCCAGATCCTCTTCAAAAATCAAATATATATTCAGAGCAATTTGTCTCGAGATTTTATATCAGTCTAAGAAGTTGCAAACGGTGAAACAGAAACTTACAGCAAGAGCCTCTGACACACTCTCCAGATGCTTTGTCAAGTTCATTACAGCAGTAGCCATATTACGCTTTGTCACATACATAAGATCCGAGAAAGAAAGACCCTAAACATAAACAAATGTGGGTAACAAACAAATTTAATATCTCTAAATCACATATACCAGTCTCAAAAAATCATTACAAAAAAAGTGAACAAATTCGATTAAAAAAAATGCAAAATTTTTAATAAGCACATCTAGATACCTTCCACCACATGTAGCCATAACCCAACGCCCCCACGGTAGCAGCTGGAACTAAAAGTGATGTCAAGTTACCTGGAAAAATAGACAAACAAAAAAGGACAGGTACAATTACACAAAAAATTAACCAACCAGAATTCACTTTGCGACTAATAATAACAAAAGAAAATGTATATTGTACTACACAATCACATGGTTATATGCCAAAAAAAGGGGGTTATAATCATTAATCCTAGACTACAACACAATAATAAGCAATTGTTCGTACTTTGGCCGCCATTATTTCCATTCAGAACAGTAATCTGCCTCGCTGAGGCTAGTTGTCGAACCTCAGTTGCCAATCGCCGCACCTACAAAATCCCATAACTACAGATTTATTACACCGTATAGGGTCCATTTGATTAGGCGTATTGGGAGATTAAAAGATCGTTTTTAAAACCCAAAACTCTGTTTTGCAACCACAACTCCTCATAGCTCAAAACACAGTTTTCCAACAACTTATGCAAACGCACCCATAATCTCAATTCCTATATAACTGATTGAAAATTTAAAAACTGCTTCACTGTTTTATTAAAACTTTTGAAATTACCTGCGCGGCAATGGCATCGGAATAATCAGCATCCGATTGCTCCCCAGACTTCTCTAATCCCTTCACCAACGACTGTCAATACAAAGAAATTAAGAATTTTTATTTTCAACTCAGAAAATTATATTATTTTAATTTCCAATAGTTTCACAAAATCAATAAAAGCATAAACATATTCACTAAAAAAAAAAATTTACAATCTTTTTTTCTTCTAAAAATTTCAAATAAATCATGTAGCTTATTCAACTCAGAAAATTATAATATAAACATTATTCAATAAAAAAAGAATACCTGAAGTTCGCCAAGCAAATCCGAGAATTTACCGTTTTTAACCAGGATTGTGCCAGTATATCCTGCAAAAACAAAAGCCAAAGAATCACACACAGATCGAAATAGCTCACACAGAGAGAGTTTTTTTCAAGAACGAAGAGAGAGAGAGAGAGAGTACCTGCACCGAGAAGGATGAGGATCCGAGATAATCCCATGCCGGCTTGCATCGCCATGGCTGAGCTTTGATCGAGTCCGAAACCCTAGGATTGTAGAGAGAGAAAGGGATAAATAGAGAGAGAGAGAGAGAGAGAGAGAGAGAGCGTGTGTGTTTGGATTAGGGGAGGAGAGCGAGAGATCGAGGTCAGAGTTTCCGGCGGATTGTGATGCACGTAGATTTGACTTTTTTAATTGAGCTAAATTCCTTTAACGACGCCGTTTTGTTCTAATTATACAGCAACAACCGCCTTTCTTTTTGACCTTTTTGTTTCCCTGAAGATATAATAAGGAGATTTCCAATTTGCCTAGACAACCTTCTTCTTCTTTTTTTTGGGCATGGGAATTAGGTAAAAACTAAAAAGTAAAGAGATAAACATAATCAAGTATAACAATATTTTTGCCAAATTAAGAAAAGATAGCTTAGCAATACCAAAATTTCCAAAATTTTCTTCTTAATTTGGAGCAATTTATATATATATATATATAGGAACTCATTATTAACACAATTTTTATTGTGCATTTATAATCATAACATATAATATCAAAAATTATGAATCATTTTGTGTTATTAGATTTTTTTTAATATAAAAGTTGTTTTTGTCTTGCTCAATTCCATCCGATTGATAAAGAGTTTTCGCTTTTTTTTTCTTTTTTTTTTAATTTTTTATTGAAAAATGCATAAAATAAAATTAAAATCACTATCAATAATTATGATATGGGTTATTAAGTAGTAACATGCATAATAAAGTTTTATTTAAGAGAGAATAATAATGATAATCTAAAATAAGTTTTCATAAATTTTGAAGTGACAAAAGTATATATAGTAAAATATGAATATGTTTTTAACTATAAAGTATCATAAAAATAGTATTTAGCCGAAAAAATTTAATAATGTCAATGTATCAACATGAGTTATAATTGTATGGGATTATATACAGGTTAATTAGTCATTAAATTATATTGCATCCATTTATGTTATTTGTGTTTCACATGTCATGATAGTTTTAGAAATTCAATGTTTAATTACAACTTTACAAAATATACCATTGATTATAAATCAAATTTATTAGATTGCACTAACCTCCAAGATTGTATTCACCTCCTCTCTAATTCAAAATAAGACATTCATCTCCCTTATAGTTTGAAGAAGGAATAATAGATTATTCATAATTATTTGAACTAAATAATAGAGAGGCATTTCATTAAGCTATTTATCATTTACAAAATAGTTGACCCATAGGAGGGAAAATTTATATGGTGTAACGGATATATGTAATGCTCGCCTCACATAGATATGGACTCCACGAACAAGAATCCACCCCTATGTGAGAAAGATATTACATATGCATATTACACCATATACCCTTTTCATTGGAGGGAAGGGGTTGTGGCGGTTTGGAGTCTTTGGACTCCCATCTCCATCCATTTTCACTTTCTAAGAGATTCCTAGAATGTCCACCTCCTAGGTAAAAAAGGAAATAATGCAGTACCTTCTTTTTGATCTTGTAAATAACAGAAAATCTGATTTCTGTCTGAGAATCACAACAGAAATTGGAATACAAAATTAGAAGAGAGGCCTTAAGAGCTCTGTAATTTTCAATTTGCTACAGAATGATGATCAACCAAACATTTGCACCTCAAATGGCATCAATGAGTTTAATAAAACATACTGGTGGTGGCAATCAGTGACCTGAGTGTAAGAGCAACCTTTCCCAATTCTGTCTACTGTTTCCCATACAAATTTATTAAAGATGCTTTGGTCCTTGAAACAGTTCATTGCTTATTTTGCTTTCCTTCTTCAAACTGAGGATTAATCATCAAGGGATTTATATTTCTCTGAGGGCATGTCCTAATATTGTGTCCTTTTTCTTGGCACATAGAGCATGTTCTGCTTCCTGTAGGAAAGTGTCTTTTGGCATGAGTACCACTCAACTTTACCCCAGTCACTTGAGGGCAAGTCCTGCAATTGTGACCACTTTGACGACATATTCTGCAAAGATGGTTCCTCGTAACTGCATTCCCATGATTGCTGGACATTGAATTTTGGCAGGTTCTTCTGTTGTGGCCCTTTTCTCCACATAACCGACACATAAACTGTCTACCTATCAAACTATCCTTGAGTTCTGGACAGTAGTGTCTCCTGTGTCCCTCACGTCCACAGTTTCTGCAGTAAAATTTTACTCCTGCATCAGACGTGAAAATGGATTTATGTCAATACAACAAAGTCGATAATAACCTAGGCCAATCATCCAAAGCCTAGCTGTAATGAAAGGTACACTAGAAATTATCAGTTATTATCCAGTCCATAAACTTCTTCCTTTTCTTTTCTTTTTTTTTTCTTTCCTTTATTGTTTTTGATTCGCACATTTTCTCATACTTTTTGAGGGCCACAGAGGCCTTTATGAAGTGAAGTATTAGTTATATATTTGTATTAGCTCTAACAATAGTCGTAGCCCCCTGGTTGTCTTTTGATGGGTGGTGAGAATTGGGGAAAAAAGAGAAGGGGGTGGGGGGGAGAGAGGGGAGTTTCAGCTACCAATCGATGAAGGAAAAAAGAAGCATAAGATCTTAAGCCAAATTTAGATTGAAACAATTTCCATATTACTATTATTTTATGCAAACTATGTGACTTTTCACCCTATATGGAATACCATTACATGGACGAAGGACGAAAACAGAAAATACATTGAGGACCAAGGGATCAGAATTCCAAGTAAATGAGTAATACACCAAATGATGAGACTATTGCAACATTACATCAGTAACAAGTAGTTCATAAAAATGAAGTCAAAATATACAAATTTGGCCCAGCAGTAAACTTCATTGTATAAGCACAGACCTTTCATGGCAATGCTCCTCTTGCGACGGTTTTCTGGATCACTAAAGAAAGCTTTTAAAGCTTCAGAAGCACGCCTTCGAGCTGCAGCAGTTCCTTTGGCTTTCTACATTCATATAAAATTTGATATTATCATAGCAGTGATTTTCAAATGTCAACCATGTTGGAAATTGAAGGTTCAATGAACTTCCCTTCCTGATCACCAAAAGAATGTAAATAAACCACGTGTCTATGTAGTTGACATGTAACCTTTGCTTTATACAGATTATACACTGAATTTGCAAAAGCATGTTTATATAACATATGCATGTACATTGCCCAGCTTAAAGGTCAAATTATTTGGCTCTGGAATGGAATCCAGTGTTTCACAGTTACTGCTTTAGATCTAACCTTTAACTTATGAGCCACATGATGATGTTGTAGATCATCCACTTCAACTTTAAGTTATAATCCTAGATATAGATACAACAGCACACAATTATCTCGTCCTGGGAAGGCCTCATGGGACAAAGTTATCATGCCCTACTTAAATTATCAAAAGAAGAAGTCTATGGAAGAATTATTTTCCTTTGATTCTTTCTTGTAGATCATGAAAGTCCAGTCCTCTATTGGAATGCATTATAAAATTTTCAATTTATAATGAAGCACTGCAACATTCATGTTAAACCATCATCTAATACGATATCTGAAACTATGAAAACTCAAAGGGTTGTGAATAAAAACATTTGAATACCTTAATTGCAGCCACTCTTTGTGCTTGAAGTGTAGGATTGCGATGGATAATCCTCATTCTCTTGCTAAATATACCTGTTTTGGCATTGAGACTCTGCAATCATCCAACTAAACCAAGAAGATTAAATTCATGATCTGATCAAAATCTATCACAATTAACTAAAAAAATATATGATGATGATCACATGCAAACGGTACATGTGTGCAAGACCTAGCATCATCACAAGAAATGATAGCAACCCTAGTTTATGAAAATTACGGTAGATGTTATATACATGAAACTTCAATTGCATGGCATGTTAGAATCTCCATCCACTTTGAAAGGGAGATAGCATACAATTTCTCTACAACTCTCACAAGTCTTAAACTCACAAGGAATTGTAAAATCAAAGATCCTTGATTGTTACTCAAATATATAATCACCCATAACATTCAAAATGCCCAATTGGATGCTGGCCTAAGTAATCGGGAAGTACTCAAAATCCACAACCACGCAATAATGGCTAGAAACAAGGAGGATAATAAACTTATGGTTTCAGTCATACTTAAAAATTTAAGACATTTCAACATAATTAAGATAACTATGATTCTATGTGCTCATGCATAGTATCTGATACCACATCAATATGCAATATATAACATATGCATGTCATGTTTTGTATACACAAGACATCAGATAAGGTTGAAGCATCCAACTAACTTTCAGCGATCGGCTAATTTTAAGTCCAACTTCAGGACGAAGTGATTGGTAAACACGCTTTGATTTCTTCTTCATGCCCAACTTTATATCCAAATTGTCAACTTCATCATCTTCTTTTACCTTGAGTGGAGAACTGGGGAGGAAAAAAGATTAAAAAGAGAAAATTTATAATCTTTCTGTATCATTAAATAAAAATAAATAAATAAAACATTTGAGATATACAAGCAAAACCAAGAACACTTATAAACTATTCTGTATCATCAAAAAGGAGCTTTATAACAATACTAATTAGCAACAAATTTGGATCAAACTTCTTTTACAAGGGCATAAACATGATATAGAACCTTCAACAAGTGAATTGTAGAGGAATAAAAATATGCTTAGATTTAGAGCATGGATTGGAGCATATGACCCATTGTTTAAAGTAGGGACTCAAAATAGCTTTGAAGCACACCTTGTCATCCAGTATCACAAGCAGGGGTGGAGCCACATTATACTGTGGCAAAAATGTTCAAATTTTTTTTATAGCTGGTAAAAAATAGTTCCAAAACAATTTCTGTAAAAGCTGGCCCCTCCAAATGAAACTGACTATTTTGACCTTTTGTTAGTCTTTCTCCATATCTCCTCCCCCAACATGTCATCACACAAGCCCAACTTTTATAAGTTTTACAATTGGGCTGTAGCTTCTTTTATAGAAGCTTATTACTTCGCCTTTTCAATTGCATTTTCCAATGTTCTACTTTCCGGCCACCTACCTCATCACAATAGCTCTCTTTAATCTCTCTACTCCTCCATTTCTTCTTCTCATTTTTCATTTCTATTTTATCTCAATTTCTATACATTTCTATCTAACTTCAATTTCTATTTATTTATTTTACAGTTAATTTTTTTTGCTCTTCCTTCTATTTATTAATCCAATTGATAGTCTATATTCATTATTTTTATCTATTATTTCATACTAACATACTCAAACAACCATATTTAGGTAAGATTTGGTATGACAAACACATCTAGTGCTAGATTAGATGCATAAATCTTTGTAGTCCAATGTATAGTACCACTAATCTTATTTGAAAAATCTCATACACATGCCAAAACTAACAAATTTGTCTTTGTGTTTGACATTTAGAGAAGCAAATCTTGAAATTGAAGTTTGAAAATTCATTAGTGCAGTGACAAGTGGATCATACACACACACACAGACATATATCTTGTGAATCATTATAATCATTTAGTCTTGGCCAGCGCCGCCCCCCCCCCCCCAAAAGAAAAATTTCTAGCTCCGCCAATGATCACAATCCCATCTTTTTATATGTAAATTGCAATAGCTCCTGCTAAATCAAGTACTAAAATGCACATGACATACAAAAGATTCTTGCAAAATGTCAGAGCCTCAAAGGAATCATATTAGATTACAGTCCATTAATAGATCTACATAAAAACAGCATAAAGCTTGAAGAGAAACGAAAGTGGCAGTTAAAAAAGTAAGGTTCTAGTGCCTGCATATGAATGTTTAGATTATTTGTGTTTGCACATAAGTTACATACAAGTATAAAATATCATTTATAATGAAGTAAGTAAAAACAGTTCTTTAGAAACATGTGCGAGTAAGCAATTGGTTTTTCATTAACAGTGAGTGACCAGATTAGAAAGTTAGTGGTGATAGATTATAATACACACACTGAAAACAAGAGACATCAAGATTTGGGGAAATATGAATTTGATAAAATAAAGGGAGGGTAAAATGAAAACAGGATGTGAAAAAGTTACGTTGAGCGAGCTTTCTCCCATGGTTGCTCATCAATCGACTCTTCCCATATGACGCAATCTCCTAAACACTGTTGACATGTCATTATACCCTGTTGCCAATGGAAACAAAGAAATTAGTGGAATGATAAAGAAGTATTCTGTTACCATGAGACCAATGTCCCACTGCTTCATAATCATAACAAATAATTGGTACAAACCCAGCAAGAAACACATCAGCAATTTCATCAAGAACATCAAACAAAAATTCAAAGTAAAATAACACACACACATTTATTTCATCCCTTATAAGTTACCTCATAAAAGAGAAGAAAATATTAGACATACTGGAAATTTTTATGAAAAATACGAGAAGCAAGAGTGTCCAATATGCAGCATGAGTGTGGAATGTATTAATGCAAGGGAGAAGAACAGTTTTGGGTTGTCTCATGATGATATGCAACAGCATAAAACCATTACGATACCCTAATAAATTAGTAAAACTTTAAGGCTGTCCAGCCCTTACATTCAAAACCCAAAACAGGGTTGTAATTCCCTTGATCAACCAGAAGTATGCAAGTTTGATTTTATGAAAAAACTGATAATGGTTTTTAATTTCCCCAAGTTTTTGTTAGAGCTGGAAAAAATTTAGTAATAATGTTCTACAAATGTGGTCTTTTGTAAGGTGAATGTTAGTGAGTTGGTTTGAAGGAAAGATGCTTAGAGGTGTGAATCTGCATTGCTAATTTTTCATTAGAAAAAAAGAAACAGTATTGTACAACTGCAACTTATATTTATCAGGTTCAATTATTGAAAATAGCCACATTCATGCAGAGATGTCGAACGTTAGTAACATATTCATACCTCTCCGAGGACCCTTAAAGAAACATCATATACAAGAAATACTCACAAACAATGATTCAGTTTTATCATTAAATTTCAATAAGTACTCTGTTCACATTCTTCAATGAGCATTAAAGTGTGCAAGCAAGTCACTCTCCCATTTTCATATCCAATTTGACTTATCATATATGGCTGCAAGAGCATATACCTTCCCATTACATTGTAAACAATCTAATCTGGCTCTCTCTATTCCACATTCTGTACAGGGAGTATAACCTCTACCCCGGCAACTTGGGCAGGGTAGTTCTCTAATGTACAGCCCATTTGGACCATACCAGGACTGTGGTTTGGGAGTACCAGAACTATCATTCCTGAAATTAAATTTGAGAAATTAGCTGTCAATCATCCAAAAGCCAACAGAGATAGATATGGCTGAAACAAAAGGAAAAACCATGGCTAATCACACCAAATTAATTAAAACCCTTTTTGCTTCTCAGCATGCAATGAAAGGCTAAAAGCTGCAACTTAAGACAAATGTGCAGTTTATACTGTGTAGAAATGCCTAGAACAATGTTAATCAGTTATACAATGGTTGCTCCATTTTCTTGTCTAAGAAAACATACAAACCAATGTTTTAGTTCCACCACCCTCCCCCGCCGCGCAGGATAAATGAAATTTGACTTTTCTACCCTTGGGGTTAAAAGTCGATTAAAAAAAAAAAAAAAAACTATGCACAATACCATTATTCAGAAACCGTAACACAATGGACAAGATCTAACAATTTTCATATATCATTCCTTTTTTTAGACATTTATTACTATAAAAAAAAATTATAAATTTCCTTGAACAATTAATTACAACAACAACAACAACAAAGTCTTAGTTCCAAATTTTTGGGTTAGCTATGAATCCTCAACAGATTAGTCAGAGTCAGTTACATGTGTTATTTTCCTCTATTCTATTCTATCTAAAGTCAAACTCTACATTACTACCCTAATTAACATGTACTTTTTCACTACTTCTACAGCTCTACTCATGTAATTTTTGGTCTTCCTTTGACCATTTTCCTTGAACAACCATTAAGTAAAAAAGTAAGCTCTATTATCAAAAATAACAAAAACAAAGTAGGCTCTAAAGAACAAATAAACGGCAGTCTATGAAAGCATTTTAAACCTAGGCTTCGGAGCGACATCGAGTCCGAATAGCTCTTCCGAGGGATCATAACGTAACTGTACCACAATTATATAAAACAACATTAAAAAGTGAACAAAATATATTATTCTAAATTGAAACAAGTATTTGCATGAACTCAAAGAAAGAGAGAGAGTGAGTGTGTGTGTGTGTGTTTATGTACCTGAGTTTGTTTGGGAATAGGAACAGAATTGTCGCTGGTAGAGGAGGACATGGCCGTTGTTGTAACGAAGCTAATATTTCTCTTGCAATGGAGTAAATTGTGGGACCAAAGAGGTGCCAGAATTCGAAACGAGGAACACAGGGACGACATTTCGTACTACGTAGGTACAATTTCATATGGGGAATATGAAATCCGAAGATTGAAATGGAAAAAAAAAAAAAAAAAAACATAAATGTTTGTTTAGTTTAGTTTAGCGTGAAAGAAATACATAGTATGAACAATTTCTGATTTCGGCAAAAAAAAAAAGAAAAAAACCAAATTGTGTGTGGATGACAAGAAGGCGCGCCTTTTCTACTTGTATTTATGATTTATCTGTGCGTGCTTGTGGCTTAGGATAAAGCCCATGGGTCCACCACCAATCATGAGTTCAATTCGTATTTTAATAGGGCAAAATGGGATATGGGCCTAGCCTTTTGGGCCCAAAATGTATTTTGTTCAAAGTTTTACTTTCTACTGGAGAAGAGCCCAATCGGAATAATTAGTAATTTGCAGCAAAATTATAAAAATTAAAAAATATTTTTGTTCATTAAAGTTTAGGATTGTTTTTATTTTTATCATTTATATTTCAAAATTTTTCATTTTGGTTCTTTATGTTTGATTTCATTTTTATATTGGTTTTGCTTGTTTCTGTTAATAATCTTATCGCTGAGTGTCAGATAAGTGAGTCAATGACGTCTATTAAAATATGTCACCAATATAATTCTAAGCATTCTTCTCAAACAAAAAATATATATAATTCTAGGCGTCACCATAATACTAACATAAATGAATGATAGAATCAATTTGAAAATGAAATCAAACATGACGGGCCAAAAGTGTACTTTAATCAAATTATAAGATATCATATCCTATTTTGATGTGATAAAAGAACAACATATTGTAGTTATCGGTTATAAATTCAACATACTTACTTCATCCAACTCATCACTATGTTAATAAATAAAAAAAGTTCCTCCAAAACACTTGTTTTTGAGAAATAACGATGCTCTCAATTTCAAGTAAAATGTAGAGAGAACATTTCACAAGTAAGTGACAAATGGAAAACTTGTAGATAACATATATATATATATATATAGAGGTCCGAAAAACAAATGGAAAAATCAATTGAAAAGAAAATAAAAACAGTTAAATTTTGTTTCATAATTTAGAAATGGGGACCATTATAAGCAATTAAAGGCCTCTTTAGTACATATGTTCAAACACATATTTTTAGTTTTTAAATAACATTATACATATTTTCATATACCTTTTCACTTACACGTATTTTAAAAAAAATTGAAAACTGTTGTTATGTACCAAAATAGTTTGAAAGTTGAAACAAATGGTACAGTAGTGTTGACCTAAGCTTAAGTACTTAGCCCAACCTGACCACATGCCTGACCCCCAAAGATCATTGGCTAATTTGGTTAAGGTAAATATCTTATGATTTTATAAAGTAGAATTAGAAGGAAAATTCAAAAAGTAAAAAATAAAGCAGACAGCAAAATTTGCTTGCAAAACCCAATATTGGATCAGATACCCAAAAAGCCCAAATGTACATTTTGGCTAGTATAAGAGCCATGTGACTTAAGGCCTGTACTAACCCTATAGAGGCAGAACCATATACTAACATACAGATCCGCACTGTAACACAATACCACCCTCGTTCGCTTTGAACAGCTCCCTAACTGTGTGTGTTTCAGTTAGATTTTACTGGTCACGCTAATCATCTCTGGCAGCCATGCCCATCTCACTTTTTCAATATTCTCGGATTCAGATCTATTCGGCTGTAGAAGATTTGATGAATTGTGATGTACTTTGCCTCCATTTCTTGATTGGTTAAAATGTATTGTCCCATTAATTGAAACGATTGAATGAAGCACGATTTAAGGCACTACAACTACTAAAAAAAAAGATTTGATTGACATGCGTGGTGGATAGCTCTATGGGGCTCTGGGCCAATTTTGAATGTCGACCGCCAAATCTTTTACTTAGGCTATGTTTGTTTTGGGTGAAAATCACTTCTAGAAATGTTTTTCCGTAAATGTGGGTGTTTGGTTGCGCATGGAAAATAAATTTTCCGGAAATGGTTTTCAGTTGATCATGTGTTGGGGTGTAAAATGATTTCCATTTTTATT
The DNA here is from genome assembly GCF_001633185.2 of Quercus lobata. NCBI lineage: Eukaryota > Viridiplantae > Streptophyta > Magnoliopsida > Fagales > Fagaceae > Quercus > Quercus lobata. The sequence goes on along the minus strand of NC_044906.1, from coordinate 65,496,145 downwards.
TTACCTTTAAATACCATTTTCCGGAAAATAGAGAGAGAGAGCTGAGTGAGAGTGAGATAGAGGAAGAAGAGAGAGGGAGAGAGCACACCCCTCCGGTCAGCCAAGCTCCGGCCAGAGAGATCGCACCCAGAGAGAGATCGAACCCAGAGCCCAGAGCCCTTCGACTTCGACTTTGAATCGCACCCTTCGACTTCGCCGTTCGACTTCGCCTTCGAATCGCACCCAAATCGCAACCTTCGACTTCGCCGGCGAACCCAGAGCCCTTCGACTTCGCACCCTGCGACTTCGCCGTTCGACTTTGACTTCAAATCGCACCCTTCGACTTCGCCGGCGAACCCAGAGCCCAGATCACGCATTCGACTTCGCCGAGATCGCACCGAGACGGCACCGATCGCACTGAGATTGCAATTGAGAAATGGTTGGGTTTTGATGAATTTGACCGGATTTGATGAATTTTTTTTTTTGTTGGGTTTTGTTTCTGTGTTTATCTGTTAAGAAATGGGATTATATATTTGTTTGAAAGCTGAGAAAATGTGAGGAACAAGAATAAAATATGTTTTCTATATTATTTTCAGCAACACAACCAAACACTAGAAAATATTTTCCAAAGCATTTTTTCAGAATACAACCAAACACTTGAAAATATTTTTCTTTTCCGAAAATAGCATTTCTAAAAAATACTTATTTTTCAAAAAATATTTTACATAAACCAAACACAGCCTTAGAGAATATGATTTTCTCAATTACTGATAATAAAATAAAAACTGCTCACATGCTCATCAATGAAAAAGCTTCTCGCATAAATGATAAATGTACGACTTAGGTTTTATGACTTTCACATGTCTGTTCCTTGAATTGTTACTGTCGCATAGCTTTTTAAAGATGACTGCTAATGTGCTTCACTATTTGAGAGAGTCTTCAATAGTCATATTATGTTGGAAAAGATGTCACCAGTTCACACCTGATATTGACAAGACTCAAGAGTAACTTGCATTCCTTTTTGGGATTTGTTAACAAGCGCCGGTTCAGTGCTTGTCAAGGGGAAAAAGAACAAAAGAAACTGTTAGAAAAAAAGCCAAAAACAACCCGTGGTTAAAAAGTTGAAAAATTTGACATAAAGGCAAATAAAGACAAAAACTTTTGTAAGAAAAAATATAAAATATATTGCTGATAACGGGCACAAATTTTTTTTTTTTTTTAATTTATTACCGTGTACCTTTTTAGGGCATATATTAGTAAGTTATTTTTAAAAAATTTTATAAAAAAAATAAAGAAATAATTAATTATTTTGACAATTTTTTTTAATTTTTTATAAATTTTTTTCAAAATAAATAGTTAATATATGCCCTTAACCGCACACTTTTTTTTAGAAACTATCATCTTTCAGATTAGAGTGAACCTCCTTCTACAAAAATTAATTATGAATGAGCTTATACTTGCATTAGTCAATTTCATAAAATAAAAAAAATAAAAACAAACAAACAAACCAAAGGTGTTAGCTTTGGCCTTCTAGTTCGTTCATGTCACATTGCTTCTTTTCACGTACATAAGTGTCAGATGTGTAGGGACTACAATGAAAGATTTTTAAGAGTGTAATATAAACATGAATTAATAGGTTGTCCGGCAGAGTCAAATCGTTGAAGACTCAAAAGACATTTGGGCAATGAGGCAATTAGTGAAAAGTGGGAGGATTAAAAATTAGTGAAAAGATGGAAAATTAAGAGCATAGAAAAGTTTTGATTTTTCATCACGTGTGTTTGGTTGAAATGGTGAAAAAGTGTTTAAATTGACTATTATGTGAAAAAATGAAAAAGTGAAAAATAGGTGAGTTTAATAAAGATGAGAATATTTATATAATTTATTATCCACATCATTTTTTTTCCTCAGTTTTCCTCTTAAATTAGAAGGAAAAAATTATGTGGACCAAGAGGAATTATTTTCCAAACTATTTTCTTTCTCTTGTTTTTTCTCCTGTACCAAACAAAGAAAATTCTATTTCTACCCTACTTTTCTCTCCTTCTTTTTCTCCCCAACCAAACAGGGCCTAAAATAAAGGTAGGCTTTCGCACCAATAGTTTTACAAAAAAAAGAAAAAAAGAAAAAAGACATCCACACTGAATTTTGCTAATGTACATTTTTGAAGAAAGAAATTAATAAATAGATTTTGCTAACGTGTGTCATACGAGTACACAATAAATAATTATTTTCATGCAAAGCTAACTTTAACTTTTACATAAAACTGCTGCTCTTTTCTAATTTTTTTTTTTTTTTTTCTGAGAATCATGCTCTTTTCTATTTTATAGACCTTAACAGTGTCGTTGCAGAAGTAGCTGCAATAATCACTTATGCAGTAACTGTAGAGTCCAATAGATTCTCAAGTCTCTGATTAACGAATTCTCAACTGGCACTAATCAATCAATTGTTCCAGCATCGTTTGTTCAATGCACTCTCAACCACAATTATTCACTATTGTAAGTATAAGGGCCAACAAAATTTGTTCAAGTATTCAACCAGAAATATAAGATGAGTTCCAAAAAAAAGTAATAAAAAAAACCAAGAGAAGAAAGAAGGTTGGGTCTGAAATTAAAGTGTGAAAATTTGAGCGTAATTACTAAGATGCCATTTAACTCGTTAAAACTCTCGGTTTCAACAAAACAAAAAAAATCTCATGTTAGAGGATTTCTTTTTTGATCCAATGTTAGAGGATTTCTTGATAAGGCATAAAAGACTTCAATGGCAGTCTACAGTATCTTAAATATATATATATATATATATATATTTTTAAAGTTTAACTGTCAAAAAGTTCCATGCTGTTTCATGGAGTCTTTTGGCTTAATATTACTAAATACAGAGTTTATTTGTGTTATAAGTGCTGTTTCAAGTTATTTAGGAAAGTGAGGAAAGATAGTGAATTTCGGCAACGGTGTTGTCGAAATTCAACAAAAGTACGAGAGAGAAAGAAAAAAAGTGAGAAAGAGAAAATTTTGAATTTCGGTAATCACATTACCGAAATTTCTGCTGCCCAAACCTGCTGACCAAGTGGGTGTGAAGTACTCGAAGTGTGAGTGGCCAAAAAGAAACTAATTGTGGCAATGCCATTGCCGAAACAGGGGGTAAAAAAAATTTTTTGGCAATGCCATTTAAAGCAAATAAACTCCAAATTTAACAATTTTCAGTCAAAAGACTCCATTAATGAGCTGGAAAGAGACTGAACATATAGATAAAGATGCAAGAAACCAATGCCCAGAAAAATATCATACATAAATATCTCTCCCGTCTTGTCATGTCAATATTCATTATTATACTTTTTCTTTTCTTTCAAAATTGTATTTTTCTCACCTTATTACCTCCACCGAAACAACAAAAAAGAAAGCATAAAAAGAGAATAAAAAAAAGAATAAATAAAAAAAAATATTTAATTAAAATGATAAAATAATAAAATATTTGATGTGTATTGTAAGGTTGTATATTAAAATAAATAAAATAATGTTCTGTCGTGTCAAAATAACTTTATATATATATTTTTTGATAAGAACACCTTTCAATAAACCATCACAGAAAAACAGAGGAAACAAAGATACAAATATTACATCACAGACACTCCTAAAGGATAAGGTGTCTCACCATGGACGGAGAACATCCTTCCCAGACCTGACTCACTTCCTAACACTTTGCATAGAAAATGCTGAAACAAATGAGGGCCATCCTACCATTATGATAGAAACACACACTGACGCAAAGAGCTTCAGGGAATCACTCAACCCCTCGTCAAAACCTCTTGAAAAGTTAGTGCCCGAGTCAAATATGCCAACTGTCGAATATTTGACACATCAAACACCAAAAAATTCAGTCAAAAAAACACTAAAAAACTCTCTTTATAAGATGTTTCAAATCTTATAATTTTTGCCATATGTGATAGAACGGTACAGACAAAAAAGCTAAAAAAAAAAGTTTATTATTCATTTTTTTCTCATCCTTTTTTACTTTCTCTCTTCTCTTTCTTTTTTACCCTCCGCTTAGGAGTTCATAAAGGAATGGAATAGAATAGAATGGAATGAGATGGTAATAAGGGAATGGAATGGAATGGAATGAAATTTATTTAACAAAGGGAAAGGAATGGAAAAGAATGGAATGGAATGGAATTAAGTAACCTTGATTGGAAGTTTTAAAATAAAGGAATTGAAAGGAATGAAAATGAATGGAATATAAGTAATCCTGTTTGAGAGCAATATGGAGAGAATGGAATGGAATCATTTTATGATAATATTACTATTAGACCCCTATTTTAAAATAAATGGATGAATATATAGGGATATTTTGGAAATTTTAGTAAAAAAATCATTAAATCTAATTCTATTCCCTCCCATTCCTTCCAATTTCGGGGGGAATGAAAATTTAAGGTTTTAAGGGAATAGAGAGGAATGAGTATTCTCTCATACCCATTTCATTCCCTCTCATTTAAACTCCCAAATAAGGAAATAGACTTTTCATTCCCTTCATTAAAACTCCCAAATAAGAGAAGTGAAGAATATTATAAAATTATTCTTTTTATTCTTTTTCATTCCATTTCATTCCCTCCTCCCAAATGGAGCCTTAGTGTTTGGTGGGAGGAGTTAATATATTATTTTAATGTGTAATAAATATTATTTTAATGTATAAAATCGAATGATAAAACATCTGAAAATAGAATATTGTAAAATAATGTGGTAAAATAATAAAATAGACTTTTAATGTGTCAAAATAACATTTTTTTTTTATGGAATATTTATGGTGGATGTCCTTATGTTAGAGTTTTCGATTTCCGTAAATTTGTTTTCAAAAATAGTTAATTATCGTGTACGGACACACATTCACATTGCTAAAACATAAGCCGTCCCATCTGAAACTCTTTACCCTTACTCCTCACAATCGGTGGCGCATTTCTCGAATTTCGTTTCCCCTAAAAAGCCTTGGACCAAGTCAAATTAAGTTACATCCCCTAGAAACCTGTCATGCGTCTGTATGCAATAGGAACCCAACGTTAAGTACTGACTACAACCTTCTAGACTATCATGCTCATGGAGTACGAGCTACTAAGATGTTGCCTTCTTACTAAATTATCATGGAAACTCAATCTTATTTAGCTGAGCCAGGTCCACGGTGCACCTCGCTGAGAGTTTAAACACTCTCATACAAATTGCCTTGGGAACCTACCATGAACAGCTCCCTGACTATGTGTGTCCCAGTTAGATTTTCAGTATCTATTCGGTTATAGTAGATTTTGATGTATCTGCTTGACTGCCTCTATTCCTTGATTGATTGAATGTATTATCACATTAATGAATAGAAATCTATCATGCGTCTGTATGCAATAGGAACCCAAGGTTAAGTACTGGCTACAACCTTCTAGACTATTATGCTCATGGAGTACGAGCTAGTAAGATGTTGCCTTCTTACTAGATTATCATGGAAACTCAATCTTATTTAGCTGAGTCAGGTACACGGTGCACCTCACAGAGAGTCTAAACGCTCTCATACAAATTGCCTCAGGAACCCATCAGTTCCCTGACTGTGTGTGTCCCAGTTAGATTTTTAGTATCTATTTGGCTGTAGTAGATTTTGATGTATCTGCCTGACTACCTCTATTCCTTGATTGATTGAATGTATTATCCCATTAATGAATAGAAACCTGTCATGCGTCTGTATGTAATAGGAACCCAAGGTTAAGTACTGGCTACAACTTTCTAGACTATCATGCTCATGGAGTACGAGCTAGTAAGATGTTGCCTTCTTATTAGATTATCATGGAAACTCAATCTTATTTAGCTGAGTCAGGTTCACAGTGCACCTCGCTGAGAGTTTAAACGCTCTCATACAAATTGCCTTGGGAACCCACCATGAACAGCTCCCTGACTGTGTGTGTCCTAGTTAGATTTTCAGGCTGTAGTAGATTTTGATGTATCTGCCTGACTGCCTCTATTCCTTAATTGATTGAATGTATTATCCCATTAATGAATAGAAACCTATCATGCGTCTGTATGCAATAGGAACCCAATGTTAAGTACTGGCTACAACCTTCTAGACTATCATGCTCATGGAGTACGAGCTAGTAAGATGTTGCCTTCTTACTAGATTATCATGGAAACTCAATCTTATTTAGCTGAGTCAGGTCCACGGTGCACCTCGTTGAGAGTTTAAATGCTCTCATACAAATTGCCTCGGGAACCCACCATGAACAGCTCCCTAACTGTGTGTGTCCCAGTTAGATTTTCAGTATCTATTCAGCTGTAGTAGATTTTGATGTATTTGCCTGACTGCCTCTATTCCTTGATTGACTGAATGTATTATCCCATTAATGAATAGAAACCTGTCATGCGTCTGTATGCAATAGGAATCAAAGGTTAAGTACTGGCTACAACCTTCTAGACTATCATGCTCATGGAGCACGAGCTAGTAAGATGTTGCCTTCTTACTAGATTATCATGGAAACTCAATCTTATTTAGCTGAGTTAGGTCCACGATGCACCTCGCTGATAGTTTAAACGCTCTCATACAAATTGCCTCGGGAACCCACCATGAACAGCTCCATGACTGTGTGTGTCCCAGTTAGATTTTCGGTATCTATTCGCCTGTAGTAGATTTTGATGTATCTGCCTGACTGCCTCTATTCCTTGATTGATTGAATGTATTATCCCATTAATGAATAGAAACCTGTCATGCGTCTGTATGCAATAGGAACACAAGGTTAAGTACTGGTTACAACCATCTAGACTATCATGCTCATGGAGTACGAGCTAGTAAGATGTTGCCTTCTTACTAGATTATCATGGAAACTCAATCTTATTTAGCTGAGTCAGGTCCACGGTGCCCCTCGCTGAGAGTTTAAACGCTCTCATACAAATTGCCTCGGGAACCCACCATGAATAACTCCCTGACTGTGTGTGTCCCAGTTAGATTTTCAGTATTTATTCGGCTGTAGTAGATTTTGATGTATCTGTCTGACTGTCTCTATTCCTTGATTGACTGAATGTATTATCCCATTAATGAATAGAAACCTGTCATGCGTCTGTATGCAATAGGAATCCAAGGTTAAGTACTGGCTACAACCTTCTAGACTATCATGCTCATGGAGTACGAGCTAGTAAGATGTTACCTTCTTACTAAATTATCATGGAAACTCAATCTTATTTAGCTGAGTCAGGTACATGGTGCACCTCGCTGAGAGTTTAAACGCTCTCATACAAATTGCCTCGGGAATCCACCATGAACAGCTCTCTGACTGTGTGTATCCCAGTTAGATTTTCAGTATCTATTCGACTGTAGTAGATTTTGATGTATCTGCCTGACTGCCTCTATTCCTTGATTGGCTGAATGTATTATCCCATTAATGAATAGAAACCTGTCATGCGTCTGTATGCAATAGGAACCCAAGGTTAAGTACTGGCTACAACCATCTAGACTATCATGCTTATGGAGTACGAGCTAGTAAGATGTTGCCTTCTTACTAGATTATCATGGAAACTCAATTTTATTTAGCTGAGTCAGGTCCACGGTGCACCTTGCTGATAGTTTAAACGCTCTCATACAAATTGCCTCGGGAACCCACCATGAACAGCTCCCTGACTGTGTGTGTCCCAGTTAGATTTTCGGTATCTATTCGGCTGTAGTAGATTTTGATGTATTTGCCTGACTGCCTCTATTCCTTGATTGATTGAATGTATTATCCCATTAATGAATAGAAATCTGTCATGCATCTGTATGCAATAGGAACCCAAGGTTAAGTACTGGCTACAACCATCTAGACTATCATGCTTATGGAGTACGAGCTAGTAAGATGTTGCCTTCTTACTATATTATCATGGAAACTCAATCTTATTTAACTGAGTCAGGTCCACGGTGCACCTCGCTGAGAGTTTAAAAGCTCTCATACAAATTGCCTCGGGAACCCACCATGAACAGCTCCCTGACTGTGTGTGTCCCAGTTAGATTTTCAGTATCTATTCGGCTGTAGTAGATTTTGATGTATCTATCTGACTGCCTCTATTCCTTGATTGACTGAATGTATTATCCCATTAATGAATAGAAACCTGTCATGCGTCTGTATGCAATAGGAACCCAAGGTTAAGTACTAGCTACAACCTTCTAGACTATCATGCTCATGGAGTACGAGCTAGTAAGATGTTGCCTTCTTACTAGATTATCATGGAAACTCAATCTTATTTAGCTGAGTCAGGTCCACGGTGCCCCTCGCTGAGAGTTTAAACGCTCTCATACAAATTGCCTCGGGAACCCACCATGAATAACTCCCTGACTGTGTGTGTCCCAGTTAGATTTTCAGTATTTATTCGGCTGTAGTAGATTTTGATGTATCTGTCTGACTGTCTCTATTCCTTGATTGACTGAATGTATTATCCCATTAATGAATAGAAACCTGTCATGCGTCTGTATGCAATAGGAACCCAAGGTTAAGTACTGGCTACAACCTTCTAGACTATCATGCTCATGGAGTACGAGCTAGTAAGATGTTACCTTCTTACTAAATTATCATGGAAACTCAATCTTATTTAGCTGAGTCAGGTCCATGGTGCACCTCGCTGAGAGTTTAAACGCTCTCATACAAATTGCCTCGGGAATCCACCATGAACAGCTCTCTGACTGTGTGTATCCCAGTTAGATTTTCAGTATCTATTCGATTGTAGTAGATTTTGATGTATCTTCCTGACTGCCTCTATTCCTTGATTGACTGAATGTATTATCCCATTAATGAATAGAAACCTGTCATGCGTCTGTATGCAATAGGAACCCAAGGTTAAGTACTGGCTACAACCATCTAGACTATCATGCTCATGGAGTACGAGCTAGTAAGATATTGCCTTCTTACTAGATTATCATGGAAACTCAATTTTATTTAGCTGAGTCAGGTCCACGGTGCACCTTGCTGATAGTTTAAACGCTCTCATACAAATTGCCTCGGGAACCCACCATGAACAGCTCCTTGACTGTGTGTGTCCCAATTAGATTTTCAGTATCTATTCGGCTGTAGTAGATTTTGATGTATCTGTCTGACTGCCTCTATTCCTTGATTGACTGAATGTATTATCCCATTAATGAATAGAAACCTGTCATGCGTCTGTATGCAATAGGAACCCAAGGTTAAGTACTAGCTACAACCTTCTAGACTATCATGCTCATGGAGTACGAGCTAGTAAGATGTTACCTTCTTACTATATTATCATGGAAACTCAATCTTATTTAACTGAGTCAGGTCCACGGTGCACCTCGCTGAGAGTTTAAAAGCTCTCATACAAATTGCCTCGGGAACCCACCATGAACAGCTCCCTGACTGTGTGTGTCCCAGTTAGATTTTCAGTATCTATTCGGCTGTAGTAGATTTTGATGTATCTGTCTGACTGCCTCTATTCCTTGATTGACTGAATGTATTATCCCATTAATGAATAGAAACCTGTCATGCGTCTATATGCAATAGGAACCCAAGGTTAAGTACTAGCTACAACCTTCTAGACTATCATGCTCATGGAGTACGAGCTAGTAAGATGTTGCCTTCTTACTAGATTATCATGGAAACTCAATCTTATTTAGCTGAGTCAGGTCCACGGTGCACCTCGCTGATAGTTTAAACGCTCTTATACTAATTGCCTCGGGAACCCACCATGAACAGCTCCCTGACTGTGTGTGTCCCAATTAGATTTTCAGTATTTATTCAGTTGTAGTAGATTTTGATATATCTACCCGACTGCCTCTATTCCTTGATTGACTAAATGTATTATCCCATTAATGAATAGAAACCTGTCATGCGTCTGTATGCAATAGGAACCCAAGGTTAAGTACTGGCTACAACCTTCTAGACTATCATGCTTATGGAGTACGGGCTAGTAAGATGTTGCCTTCTTACTAGATTATCATGGAAACTCAATCTTATTTAGCTGAGTCAGGTCCACGGTGCACCTCGCTGAGAGTTTAAACGCTCTCATATAAATCGCCTTGGGAACCCACCATGAACAGCTCCCTAACTGTGTGTGTCCCAGTTAGATTTTCAGTATCTATTCGGCTGTAGTAGATTTTGATGTATCTGCCTAACTGCCTCTATTCCTTGATTGATTGAATGTATTATCCCATTAATGAATGAAGTATGATTTAAGGCACTACAGCTACTCCAAAAAGAAAAATGGATTTGACTGACGTGTGCGTGTGTGGTGGATAGCTCTCTGAGGATCCGGATTTAGATCTTTGCTAGGAGAAAATGGTTTTCTCACCTATTACCGATAAAAGAAAAGCTGCCCACATAAATGATTAATGTACTACTTGGGTTTTATGCTTAACAGTAACTTTTTAAAATCATGCCTTTATCATGATCATTCGCTTTAGTACGTTCAAATTTTTCGTTTGTTTATGGCATAAAAAACCAATCACAAGGAGGAGAAAAAAGAAAAAAAAAGGGAGAAAAAAGTGACGGGCATTTTGAGCTCTTGAGTTAAATAAATTTTTCATCATGTTGTTAGGATTTTTTTTTTTTTTTTTTGATAATTGGTAAATATAATAATTTTAAATTATAATTGATATAAATTATTATTATTAACAAAATAAAAAAAAAAAAATTAGAAGAGCCTGTGAAACTAAAATTTTACTTGTAGCCTATTGGCAGAAAATTTCCTACCTCCAACTATTAAATGACATTATTTTTTTTTTAAGAGAGGTTCTTATGTTATGATTTTTTGTTTTTTTTTTTTTTGTTTTGGTAATGGGAGTAGTGAAGTTATTTTAAAAATGACAAAATTTAGTTACAAAATTAGTTATATTTTGAAATTATAATTTTTTTTTATTTAATATCTTTTTTATTGGAGGTGAATTTTGACAAATTCTCAATTGGATAACATTTTCTTCTTATATTCTCAATACTTACTATCAAAAAATATATATGAAATTGAGAAAAAAAATAACGATAAGTTTATGAAAAAATTATTCGGCAAAAAAAAAAAAAAAGATTAGGAAGAACTTATTTTGAAAAATTAAAAACTGAAAACAAATGTGGTTTTCATAGTGGCATACATATACATGCTTTGTATTTCTTACATATACATGTCTTTGCTCACATGTTGAGGTTTTGCCTCGAACCCTACAAACCCCACCTTCCACACACCCTCCCAGGCTTCCTCCTCAATAAAACTCCTGTACTTTTTTTTTTTTTTTTTGTTGCTTCCCAACACCAGTTAGCCCAAACCTACCTGTGCCCTGTAGCAAATCAGCAAAAAATTATAACTTTACCTCCACTGCTGCAAGGCTTTTTTGGTATATTGGTGGAGCTGAAATAGCATTATAACTTTTTAGCTCCACTGCTACAAATGCTCTTAGAGCATTCTTATTAAGCCTTGTATATGCTAAAAGATGCTTTTTTTTTTTTTTTTAGCATTTTTAACCCAAAAGTTTGCTCCAACAAGAGTCTTAGGCTATGTTTGGTTCCCGTAAAATATTTTCCGGAAAATAAATATTTTCTAGAAATGCTATTTTTGGGAAAGGAAAATATTTTCAAGTATTTGATTGCATTCCAAAAAATATTTTGGAAAATATTTTATGGTGTTTGGTTGTATTATTGAAAATGCTCTAGAAAACCCATTTTTATCATGTTTCTCATATTTTCTCACATTTTCTTAGCTTCCAAACAAATATTAATATCATTTCTCAGTAAATAAACACAAAAGAAACAAATCCCAACAAAAAAAATTCATCAAATCCGGTCAAATTGAGAGAGAGAGAGAGAGAAAGAAAGAGAGGGAGGCGACTGGGTTCGATGAATGGGGACGACGAAGCTGGGTCGGGGATGACGAATTTGGGTTGAGGACGACAAAACTGGGTCAAGGACGAAACCCAAATTCATCAAAACCTAAAAGAAACAAAACCCAAATTCTCAATACCCAACAAAAATTGCACGAGAACGATCGGTTTTGGGGTGCAACGAGAACAATCGGTTTTGGGTGGATCGGTGGGGGTGCAACGATCTCACCGGTGGTGCTATCGGCACAATGAGGGTCTGAGATGGTGTGATCGAATGGGTTTTCTGGGTTTGACGAATGGGTTTGGGCATTGCTCAACGAACGAGCTCGGTCTTGGGTTCGCGATTTCTCTTCTTTATCTCTCTCTCTCTCTCTCTCTCTCTCTCTCTATGCGCGTCTGAGTCCGGAAATGGTTTGAAGTGAAAATAGCAACGGAAATCATTTTACACCAAAACAAGGGTATTTTCCGGTCAAAGCGGAAATCATTTACCGTTGACCGTATTTTCTATGTGCTGCCAAACACCCACTTTTACGGAAAAGCATTTCCGGAAATGATTTGAAGTAAAAAAAAACACAACCTTAAATGCTATAATTTTTTGCATTGATGAACAGTGCCATCTCATATTTAAGACCGCACTATTCACCAATTGTAAAATTTATATTATTTTTTTATTTAAGCAGGGCCCACTTTCTTTTCTTCTTTGTCTATCTCATTTCCGCTTCTTCCCTGTCTCACCATTTCTCTGCTCTCACTCTCTCCCTCTGCTCGACGTCTCTGCCTCCCTCTCCAACAAAACCCAAGCTGGAGTATCAAGCCAAGCCGAATTTTTTTTTTATTCACTCAACACTCTCTCTTTGCTCTATCTTTCTCTTTCCTCTCTCACTTCTTTCTTCTCTCTTCTCTCTCTGTGCTTCGTTGATGAGTGGGCTCCGTCGATGATTGTGCTCCGACGATTGTGGGATGCTAATGGTTGTGGTCCGGTGATTGTGGGTCCGATGGCTGTGGTTCAGTGGCGACAGTTTCTTTTCTTTTTTTTTTTTTTTGGTTGTTCTACATGGTTCTTCTTGGGTCCGATTGGGCTCCGATCATGCGAAGCCGACACAAAACTACATGCTATCAAATCTTTGATTTGATTTTGGGTCTTGATTTGGTTGGGGTGTGTCTTGATTTGATTCACAGGTGCGAAGGAGGACGTCAAGCCACGCTGTGGAAGAGGATGACGACAGGGAGGGAAGTGGTGTTTATGTCCTGTGGGTTTTGGTTTGGCGTGATGGGTTTGCTAGTGGCGGCGATGGTGGAGGGTTTTTTTTTTTTTTTTTTTTTTTTTGCTGTGGTTGGTGGTGGTGAGTGGATGTGGTGGTTGTGGGTGGATGTGACTATGGCTAGATGCGGATGTGGCTGTGGAGGTTTCTTTCTGCTGTAATTTTTTTTTTCTTTTTTTGTTAGTGGTGGTTGTGGTATAGGTGGTGGGTTTTTGGTGGGTGGTTGGTAGTGTGGTGCCGACGGTGCTATGAGAAAGAGAGAGATAGAGGAGAAAGAGGAAAGATAAAAAAAATTATTGAAAAATAATAAAGAAACATTATTTAAATGAAATGGTAATAAAAATAGAAGCTTCGATATAGGTTGTATTGTAAAGTGGTGTGTTATATGTTATAAAGATAGGTTTTGAGAGGATAAATGCTAAATTTTTTAGAGTTCTTGATAAGAATGCTCTTAGGGTATTAGTAATTACATTAGCAAGGCGCTAAAAATTTAAAATTTAGCACTATTGACGTAATTTTCATCTAAATCAACCATTGATATTACTTTTTTATTTACCAATAATCAATCGCCACATCTGTAAAAAAATTTATAAAATAATTTGTATTTTTTTTATAAGAATAATTTGTATTTCTAATATTATTCTATTTTATTATGTAAATATATATTATTTTAATGTGTTATAAAAAAAAGAATATTGAGTATATAATAAAATAAAATGGAATAATATATAGATAAAGTAACTTTTATAATAAAATGAGACTTTTTTTTTTATTTCTTTTTGGTTAAAGACTTTTTTTATAAATATCGCATGCCAATTCTCTAAAATAGAAGGATAAGGTGAAAATGCTATAAATTTTTTATTAGTTTTTTATGTCTCCTCGTGTCACTTCTCTCCTTTATTACATCTTTCCTCTCTATTAAGAGTCCCTGTTTTATCTACAGTGATGCAATTTTTTTTGTTTTTTTATTCAAAGAAGTGTTTTTAAGATTATTTTAATGTCTCTGTAATCTTGAAATGGGGTATTTGTTGTTGAGAATGTTGTGAAATAGTATGTTAAATTAAAATAAATACCCTATTTCAAGATTACAGAGACATCAATGCTATTTATTATAAATACCCTATAAATAAATAGAATTTAGTATAGCACACATAATGCTAGTTCTCTAAAAAAAAATTAGGTCCATATCATGGACTCTTCACTTTCTCCATGGAAAATCTTTTCAATTTGGCCGTGTCGTAAAATTTGAATTTAGCATTGAAATTACTTTTTTAACCCAATAATAACAATCAATAACAATTTACCACTTAAAATTTATTGTAAAATTATTGTGAACATATCATTTCTCTAAAATTAATGTTTTACTACTGTTTGAGAAACATTTAGCAATCTATCATATCTTTGAAATTCAAGTTTCAAAAACTTGAGTTCCATAAAAAATGCTATTGACGTAGATTATTTTAATTAAAAATCATCCTTAACTCTTTGGCTAGTTAATGTTATGCTATCCCCTTTTAACCAAAAAAAATATCTTTGGAACTTTATCTGTAACTCAAAAACTTTCCCATGCCTTTTTTAGGGCAAGTATCATGAAAATTTTTACCAAAAAAAAAAAGCCTTCTCATGAAATACATGTGGATGAAAAAGTATGTAAAAATACATATAATATTGTTTAAAAACTAAAAACATGTATTTAAGATGCTCTACCAAACAGGACCTTAGTGAAGTATTCTGAACATACATATAAGATGGTGTCTTCGGGCAAACAGTTCCCTAAATCCAATGGCATGAAAAAATTGTACCAAAAATTAAAAAAGTTTTGATAGTTTTTTAACTCCGATAAAATTTTTTCAAAAACAAATTTGTTAATGTATGCCCTAAAGACATATATTAACCGGACCCTTCACTTAGGATTCGGTTAATTTTACTTAGAGTCTGATTAATGTATGCCCTAACCTTAAGGCATACATTAATAAATTCATTTTTAAAAATTTCTGATAAAATTTTTTTCAAAAAAATGATATATTACTTATTCATTTTTCAAAACATACTATATTACTGACAATTGGCACTGCTTGAAGATTCAGTGGCATCGTTTTTAGTGACGTAAAAAAAAATCTTAAAACTTTATATTTGAGTATGTTTTTACTAAAGAGGGAAGGTACTTCAATTAAGGAAAATTTTGAAAATCCAAGGGGATGATGAGACTGATAAAGGAAGAATCAAAGTTATGAGTGAGGAGAAAAAGTAAATAAAAAAAATATATAGAGGGAAGGTGAGACCTAAAGAGGAGAGAGAAGGTGTGAAGAGTAGAGCATTTGGGAAATTGAAAAAAGAAGAAACAAATGTGGTTTGACATTGATTAGATCTTGACATGCTTTTGGCAGGTGAGAGATTGAGAGAGAATAGATGAAAAATTAATCTAAAACGAATAGGAAAAACTAAATTCAAATTTGCGTTGGGTTTGACTCTTTAAGTGTTTGGACTTTAGTTAATAAAGACAAAAAACAGTCACTACTACAATTTTTGTTTTTTTTTAAGAAAGAAATCCATAAACTTTAATAAATCATGGCTGAAAATCAGCTAACACAAATGGAATAATGTCCGTTGGATAGGAGTCCAACCAAACTGAAATAAGGAATAATGTCTGGCTCTCTGTGTTAGAGCATGAGCAACGGTATTGCCCTGCCTATAGACATGAGAGAAATAGGTACTCACAAAGGAGTTTACAATACAAAGAGTATCATGAATGAGATGACCACCTGAAGCGAATTCCCAGCCACCCCATAAAAGGGCCTTCATAACTTGCTCTGAATCTCCCTCAAAAATCACCTTATCAAGGCCAAGATCTTTGGAGGAAAGAGCAACACGTCTAGCAACTAGCAACTCCAATACTTCCACTATTGGTGGTTTTCTAATCTTCTCCGCCAGAGCAGCCTTAACCTCGCCAACAGAATTCCGCATGACCACTCCGACTTCAGCATCATTAGATTCACAAAACATCGCACCATCAAAATTTATTTTCCATACGTTGCCATTAGGTGGACTCCAAACTTTTGGAGCTGAAGCACAGACCATGGAAGAGCATTTCTTGAGAGACTTGAAGTCAAGCACGTAGCAAACATTCTCGCCAAGCCTGCTATCTGACCCAAAGGCCTAACATTCTCGCCAACTCGAACCTTATTTCTATGGAACCAAATCGACCATGCCATCGTAGCAAACAGAGGGACCAGATCCAACTTAGTGAAAACTAGTACAACCAACTCTTTGAAGGAGGAAAAGACCAAACTTGACTTGAAAATCCAACCAAAATCCTTACCCCAAACCTCCTTGAGACCGTTGCAACTCCAAAGGGAATGAAGTATGTCCTCCTGAGCACCTGCACAACGATTACAAGCCGCATCCAGTAGAATTTTTCGTTTCACCAGATTATCTTTTGTTGCTAGGGAGTTTGTACAAGCTCGCCAAAGAAAGTGTTTTATTTTTCCGGGAACCTGAATTTTCCAAAGCTTTTTCCAAAAAACTCTTTTCAAATTTGCCGCGGAGTCTAGACCATCACACAGTAGACGAAAACCCGTTTTTACAAAGTACTTACTGAATTTTTCAAGGGGCCAGGTCAGCACATCGAGCTGAGGAGTCGAGCAAAGAGGGAGAGCTTTTATTCGGGTCGATCTGAGGGATGAAAGCAACGATCAATCAACTAAACATTCCACCAACCTGAGGTCTGATTGATAAGCTCTGAAACAGTAGCCCTTGGATGAAGCTCACCCGAGGAGGAAGCCAAAACACCCTCACCGGTTGGTAACCATCTATCAATGAAAATTCTAACATGATGCCTATCCCCTACTTTCCATCTAGCACCCGCTTCAATTAGATGCCTAGATCTCAAAATGCTTTGCCAAGCATACGAATTGGAAGGTATAGTAGCTTCAAAAATGGACCCATGAGGGAAGTACTTAGCTTTGAACACCTTATAAAATAGGGAGTGCTCATCAAGAATCAACCTCCACACTTGTTTTGCGAGCATAGCCTCATTAAACTTACACAAGTCTTTGAAACCCATCCCCCTCTCTTCTTTAGATTTACAAAGCACCTCCCACTTCTTCCAATGTATTTTCCGGCGATCCCCCCATTGACCCCACCAAAACCTTCGAGTAAGAGCCTCAATATCTTGACAAAGACCAACCAAGAGCCGAAAGCAACTCATAGCAAAGGTCGGGATCGCTTAAGCAATGGCTTTTAACAAGACCTCCTTACCGGCTTGGGATAAAAGTTTTTCCTTCCACCCCTGAAGTTTACCCTAAACCTGATCCTTAATATAGTTGAAACTTACTCTTTTACGTCTCCCCACAACCGCCGGTAAACCCAAATATTTCTCATACTCCTTAATTTTCGGAACACCCAAGAGATTTTGCACTTGTAACTTAGCCTCGTCAGTCACATTACCCCCGAAGAAGATAGTAGTTTTGTTTGCATTTAATTTCTGACCCGAGGCTCGCTCATACTTCCCAAGGATCTCGAGAATCTTTGACACATCTTCCACCCTAGCCCAGCAGAAAAGGAGGCTATCGTCGGCAAACAAGAGATGAGAAATCTTTGGCCCATATTTGCAAAGAGAGAAGCCCTCAAGAGACTTTGCTACCACCGCCTGCTCAATGAGGCCATTTAAACCTTCCGAGCATAGGAGGAAAAGGTAGGGAGAGAGGGGGTCCCCTTGCCTAATACCCCTAGTCGGAATAATGGTATCTGTAGGCTCACCGTTAACCAACACCGAGTAAGTCACTGATTGAACACACTCCATAATTCAACCAACCCACTTACAATGAAAACCCATTCTCTCCATCACCTTTCTAAGAAACACCCACTCCAGTCTATCATAAGCTTTACTAATGTCCAATTTCAGAGCTAAGTGACCCAATTTACCCCTTTTCTTTCGCTTCATATGGTGGAGAGTTTCAAATGCCACCAAAATATTGTCAGAAATTGCCTTATCAGATTGAAAAGCACTTTGTGATTCAAAAATGATATGAGGAATGACTTTTTTCAACCTGTTTGCTAGCACCTTATAAACCAACTTATATAAGATATTACAGAGTGCAATGGGTTGGAATTCAGTGATAAATTCAAGATTTTTAACTTTAGGAATAAGGGAAATAAAAGTATGGTTCAAACCTGAGATCAAACTACCAGAGTTAAGGCAAGACAGCACAGCACAAACCACATCATCACCAATGTTACTCCAAAATTTCTGGAAAAAAAATGGGAGGCATCCCATCGGGGCCGGGAGCCTTTAGAGAGGCCATTTGATTCAAGGCACATTCAATTTCCTCCCGAGAAAATGGCCTGATCAAACAATTATTCATATCCTCAATCACGACTGGTTTAATGGACAGAACCACTTCTTCAACTTCCATCGGCCTAGAGGAAAGAAAGAAATTTTTATAATAGTCTCGAACCATTTTCGAAAGATCACCCTCTCCCGAAACCAGCAAACCCTCTTGATTGCGAAGCTCCATGATTCTATTCCGACGAAACCGTTGCGAAGCTCTTGTATGAAAGTATTTGGAATTCCGGTCTCCGGAAATCATCCAATGCTCCTTGCTACGCTGCTACCACATTATTTCATCTAGACAAAGTAGATCAACCACCTCTGATTTAAGCCTGATAAACCGATCAACTTGTCTTCCCTTGGCTGCTTCACATTCAACCGCTTTTAGCAACTTCTTTTTTTTCTGCAATCTCCCCTTTCACATGGCAAAAAGAATTCCTACTCCAATGCATGAGGCTTTGTTGACAAGCCTCCAATTTTGAGACCACCACTTCCATAGGAGAGCCCAAAACATTTCTATCCCAAGGCCGGACCATTGTGTTCCTACACCCTAAATCCTCGAGCTACATCTGTTCAAAATGCCAAGGTCTCGAAGATTTGACTACAATCCCCTCAAGATGAATACAGATAGGACTATGATCTGAGGACACACAAGTTAAACTATGAACGCAAGTTGCCGGAAATAAATCATACCAATCCACTGAGCCCACTGCCCTATCTAACCTCTCCCAAACCATCCCTCCATTCGAATAAGTCCTAGACCAAGTGAATTTGTTTCCTGAGTAATCGAGGTCTAATAGATTACACTCATCCAACACTTCCTGAAACTGTTCAATTTGACCATAAGGTCTAAGCCTGCCCCCATTCTTTTCATGAGATTTCAAGATTTCATTAAAATCGCCTCCGCACAGCCAAGGCAAAGAACACTGTCTATGCATCCCGTGGATCAAATCCCAAGAAACAAAACGCAACTGAGTTTCCAGGGCACCATAAATTCTTGCAAAGCGCCAGGCATTGTCCTTTCCTTTATTTATCACAACATCAATATGATTCTGAGAAGAGGATTCCACTTCTAAATTAAAACCCAACCTCCAAAAAATAGCTAAACCACCCCCACGAGTGATCCTTGAAACACCAAAATAATGACCAAACTGAAGAGAATCGCGAATAGTACCTAGCCTTGCTTCTTCCAACCATGTCTCAGCTAAAAACACAACCGATGGATCTTGTGCTTGGACCAATTCTCCAAGCTCCTAAACTGTCTGTTGATTCCCAAGCCCCCGACAGTTCCAACAAATGAGATTCATAATTCTTGGCAAGGTTGGGTACCAGCCTCCACCAATATGACTGCATTTTCTTTCCCAGTCTGAGAACCTATTCGGGGGCTTTTTTCGGTTACCCAGCTACGTGTGGTCCATTGGAGGGATGACTTTACTAGGCCCGAGTTCTTTTTGGGGAGTTGCCTCCGGAACTCAACATTGGGCCACATGGTCCAACAGCTACCGGTGTATTTTTAAGCCTACAAAATCATTAAGGCCAAAATCTAAAAATCACGATAATGGTTTAGTAAATATGTAATATGTGTTTGATATAATAGTTTTGATTAGTAGTTGTAATAATAGTTGAAATAAAGTAGTATTTATTTAGAGGTAAAGTAATCATGCACTCAATGATGTAAATTTAATGATATAGAGGCAAAGTCACTTAACTTTGTATGGTTTATAGCCCAGTTGTGTAGCATCAGTGAGCTGATAGGATTCCAGCAAAATGCCAATGGTAGAGAGACAGTTTGCCATGATAACTTCAAGATTGAAGGGGAAAAATGGGTGCAACTGGAGGGAGAGAGAGAGTAAGTCCAGCTGTGTGTAGGGGCTGGTTAAGCTTGCTCCTTTGCTCCTCTTATCATGCACTTAAATAAGTTTCCCCTTTGACAATGCTCTTTTAGTTGTTGTGGAGTTATGAATAATATTGCCTTCCACGAAAAGGGCTTTTGTATGAAGTATTTGTATCTTTTAAGAGAAAGGCTTTATGTAAGAAGTAGTTGTCCCTTCTAAGATAAGGGCTTTTGTAAGAAGTAGTTGTACCTTCTAAGAGAAGGACTTTGATATGAGGTCTTGGTGCCTTTTAGGAGAAGGACTTTAGTAATAGAAGTTCATGCCTTCCATAACAAGGGCTTTTAGTATGAGTGTTTGGCATCTCTTGAGAAGTGTGGAGATGGTAAAGACATAGATGTTTTGTGGGATGTAGTATTTGTAATATGTGTGATATATGAAAGTATGAAAGATATGGTGGTTAAAGATAGTAAAAATATGAGATTATAACTGCTGGAGATGTTGTAGAGATTACTTTCCAGGAGGAAAGATTTTGTAAGAGAAGAGTATGGAAAATGGAAATGAGTTTAGGCATTTAGAGATAGGAGCAGTAAGATAAGTGTAGAAGAGTATTGAGATGTGTTTATGGACAGCAAAACAGTAGAATTTCAAAGTGAGAGAGTATGGGAGTGGAGTTTAGAAGAGTTGTGGTGTGTTATATGTAATGGTGTAGTAAGTGTGTATGATATTATGTAAGAGAAGTGGAGAAAGAGATCTTTAGAGATATAGGTAGCAAGATATATGTATCTTCAGAATATGGAGAGTGAGATAATGAGTATAAGAGAGTAATAGTAATGTAATGTGTTTAGCAAAGCTGCTAGGATCTTCTGCTGAAGGATGTATGAAGGCTTATGAAGGCATTTATGAGCTAAGGGCTGAAGAGTTTAGTTCCTCATCTGGAAACTAAAAAACTCAAAAGCTTAGAACTTCATTGAGAGCCTAAGAAGGTTATTAGAGGTAGAGAGAATAGAGAAGTTTTTTTGAGAGAGTTGTCCTTCTCCCCTGGTGTCCCCCTTTTTAGGTGTCTATGAAAGGTCCCCTTTAGAGCTGAGTTTAAAGGGGTATTTTAGCAAATAATATCAGCCAAAAGCGGTCCCAAATAGTAATAAATTTTCAGAGAATCCATCTTAAGATTTGGCTAAAAATGGTATGTTTAGCTTTAAGGTATTCTTGCTATTTCAAGTAAGAGTTGTTAGGAAAAGAGCAACAGAAAAGGAAGGTATTTTAGCAAGAGAAAGGTAGTTTCAATAGTTGGTTTTGGTTTTAGCCAAATGTGGAAAAATTAGTAATGCTCAGGTTGCTGGGTCAGCTATCACAACTGTTCTGAAAAAGCTGTCCTAGCTGTCAGGAAAAGCTGTGACAGCTATCATGAGACAGTTTTCACAGCCGTCATAAAATAGCTGTTTGCTTTGGGCAGAAGCCAATGAGGTCAGATGGGTGATTTCAGACTGCTTGAGAGGTCATTCAACATTTATTAGATAGATTTGGCTGAAAAATAGTAAGATCTCTTTGAAGGGTATCTTGCTATTTTGGGTATAACAACTGGTTGCTTGGATTTCAGCATTAAATGACTGATAATATCACTTCTAGCCAGTGTTAAGTGCTGAATGCACTGCTGGGGTTCACCTGGAAATGTTTCCTTTTCGGGTGTTTGTATTTTTGGTCCAAGGTTCTATTACAACACATTTCTAGCAAGTAATAGAAGGATTGGTTGAAGGCTAAGGAAGCTTTAGAGATTTGGTCAAGGTCTTATTGTGTTGTGGCATAATCTTGGTGAGCAAGAAGAGTATTTAATGCTCTGCTCTGACAGCTGGCAGGGATATATATGGTGTGATTGTGGCAGACAGCAGCTGGGTATAAAAGATATCATGAATATTTTGTATATAGTTGGAGATAAAAGATAGCCAATCAGATTAGACCATGTGTTTGAGTTGGATTTTAACTGAAAGTAATAATGAGATTTATGTAGAATAATATAATGAAGTTTCTAAATTTGTATAGCAACAGCTGGGGATTGAATGAACAGTTACCCAGCAGTTAGATGGCTGGAGATATTGAGTATTTGTCACATGATGAATATTAAGTTATAGGAAAAGAACAATGGGGAATTTTATCATTTAAAGTGCTATGTGATAAGAGATGCTTACCATATGTTACCCGCTACACACGGACTCGTCAGAGTTTAGGGAGTTGGAGAAGACACGCCAAGTAACATGTTTCTTTTATCAACTTTAAACCGCCGGAACTTTACTGAACATACCTCTTGGGTCATAAGCCGAAGATGAGATGACGTACCTCAGATTTTATTGTCATTTTGTGTAAATATGGGCTCTTGTTGAAGAAGCCGCTTGCCATGAGTGTAAGAGAGGTAATATGAGCTGTGAGCTTTGATTCATTGCTTAAGCCCAATCCATATGTTGATGTTGATAATGTCGTGGGGTTATGATCCCAATTGATGAAGAGGAAATGTGGACCATGAATTCGCCTCTTGAAGTAAGGATCTTGCGGGCCATGTGAGCTCAATCCATGTAGTTGAATGAGATATGAGCTTATTTTGGGTTTTAAATAGATTTACCCAAAAAATGAATAATATGTTGATGTGGCATGGGTTGCCAATGAAGTAATGCCACGTGGGCCGAAAAAAGAGTCCTTAACAGAACCCAACTTAGTTTTTTTTGTGGTACCTTGCTGAGTTTTTTGTTTGGGCAATGAAACCCTTTTTTTCCCCATGACTATCTCTAATTTAGCATCAGGTTCAGTGTAACCACGGTTTATATGTGTCCAAGAGGGCTTTTGTGGAGTAAGGGAGCACATGGGAGTATCTGAAATATTTGAGAGATCAACCAATGGGAGTCTAGCTGACCTGGCAATTATGGATGAAGGCTCACACATGACCACTGGTTGAATAAGCCCCACTACTTTACTACTCGCTTCCCTAGGCTTTTCTGAGACACCAGACTCCTTACTTGATACCAACTTCAAAATCCCATTCTTATCATACCTCTCCTCACCTTTTTCCTGTACTACATCACCTACATGTGAAGTGTGCAAAAAGTTTCTACTTGTAGCTTTCTGGCCTTCAAAACCCGGTACCCCTATTACATTACTCCCCTCTTCCCTCAACTTATCTAAAATATCACACCCCTCCCTTGGTAATAGCTCTAAATTTCCCATCCCCTCATCCATCACATCACCTTTCCGCTGCTTCTCATCCAATTCGAATAGTGCGTGCGAAAAGTTTCCTTTTGTATTTGACTGACCCTGAAAACCCGGTGGGATATCTTCCCCCTCCCTGACACGAGGATATGCAACAGGATTTAAAAAAGATGGAAGCACAGTCTTCGGGGTTACCTTGTCCATTGGTTTCATCGGAATTCCATTTGTTGGTGAGGAAGACTGGTTTGGAATCGGAGCCGAATCCCTCCCCTCCACCGTTGAAGCACTTGACACTTTCTTTTGTTGGTAAAAACCTAGGACTGCAATGGTTGATTTTCTGGTATGGTTTGACAGAGGGGCTCTCAACCACGTCCCATACTTCCTGTCTTTCCCAGTGAGCGAACCACCACTAGCGATCCAAAGCTCACAATCCCTTTCCCCATGGGTTAAACAACCACACCAAAAACAAAGGCTTGGCAAGTTTTCATACTTGAAGGAAACCCAACCCGTGTTTCGACCGTCCAGAGAGATTTTCCGTCCACGACAAAGAGGTTTTGAAATATCTAGAATGACTCTAACACGAACATGGTCGCCTCCCTCCATCACTGAAAAATCAGAGGAACAAACTTCACCAATACCAGAACATAATCCTTCAGCCACCATTTTGTTCATGAAGTTGATAGGAATATCGTAAACTTGCACCCAAAAAGGAACTCTCTCAAAATCCAAGTCTCAAAAGAGAATATTGTTATAGTATCTCTGAAACATCACCAAGAACTTATCAAAACTCCATGGCTGAGCAGAGAAATTTTTTTCACAGTCAAGCTTGTTTTCGAAGATAAAGAGGACTATATGGTTACCCTGATCCTTAACCTTAAAACCATTCTTGGTTCTCCATAGTAACAAGAAGTTTCGAGCTACTGCTTCAACGTTAATGACCCGTTTTGTGAGGAATTTTGCAGCCAAAATGAAATCCTTCGAGCCCATATCGGAACGGAGATCAAATTGTACCTCCTCCGGTCTTTGAAGAGATCAACCTTGTACAATTTATTTAAAACTAAAAATATTAAAATATTACGTTTGTATATTAATAGCCTTCATGTTTAGAAAAACTTTCACTTAAATTTAGCCAGATTGAAGTGGACCAAACTACATTAATGTGGCTCATTAGAAGCGTAATAACAATAAATGCTATACTTCAAATTTTAGATAATACGAGTTTGAGACCTACATTTTTTTATAACAAATTTGGATTTAGAAGATGTGCTCTCAACCCAAACCTGGCTTTTCCCATTATAAAAGTGCACAAAAGTGTATAGAAATCACTTAATGGACCAAAGTGGACCCAAATGGACAATAGCAGACCAAAATAGACCGAATGATTGAAGTAGAAAAATAGGACCAAAATGGACCTAATAAGATCGAATAAGACCAAAGTTGATACAATGGACCAAATAGGACCGAATAAGATCAAAGTGGATCCGAATGGACTAAATAAGACCAAAGTGGACATAATGGACTGAATACTACGATCAAATAGGACCGAATAGGACCAAAGTGGACCGATTATGACCAAATTGGACTAAATAAGACTAAAATAAACATAAGAACTGAAGTGGACCAAATAGGACCGAATTGAAATGAATAAGACCGAGTGGACCGAATAGTACTGAATGGACCGAATAAGACCAGAGTGGACATAATAACATCTAATGGACCGAAGTGGACATAATATATTGAAACGCTAGGCTGATTTTGCTCAATAGGAGCTTAGCAAAAATAAATAATACATTTAAACTTTTAGATATATTAGTTATTGCCTGTGATTTTTTTTTTTTTTTTTAATTTTTAAAGTTATAAATATAATTACAAATTCTATTCACAATCACAATTACAAAACCCATTCCAAAACTAATCTCATCTCCACCAGTCGACCACGTCGAGCTCAATCTCTATGGTGAGGTCTGAGAGAGAAAAGCAATATGCGATGCAAGAGAGGGGCAAAAGAGAGAGTGAGAAAGAAGAAAGAGACAAGAGAGGACTAAGGTCTAAGATTGAGAGAGAAGGAAGGGGCGAAGTGAGAGAGAACTAAGATTTGAGTTTGAAACTGAGACTGAGAGAGAAAAAAGAAAGTCAAGAGAGAGGAGAGAGAAATTGAATAAAAAATGAATTTTTCTTTTAGCATTTGAGACAATTGATGCCGTAGTGTTTTTGATGTTTGGTATGCTAAATATTAAAGATTTAGCATTTGGAACAGTTGATAATAATGCTCTTAATATTTGATTTTAATCATAAATTGTATTAAAAAAAAAAGACATAAATTGAAATGCAATTCTAAGCATATTCCCTCCTATTGAGTCATTTAATTTCTTTATTTTTATTGGTAAGACACATGACTTTGATAAAGTTAAATAAATATCACATATCACCTATTCAATTAAAAGATTAAAGGGAATTGGATGATTAAATGTGAAGGGATCTATAAGACCATTTTTTTTTTTTTTTTTGAATAAAAGATGGATAGAGGGGGCGACCTAAGTTGGCATCTTCCAGCCGAGCATGATCATAATGACCATAGTCTAAGACCATTTTGTGAATGCGTCTACCTTAAATGATATTTACCTTATACAAAGGAGGAATCTCTATTAGACCGTTCCATTAAACGCATGTCGTTTCCACCTTTCACCACCTTCCTACAATATGCACCGTACGATTTAAACCTCTCTAACCCAAACCGATTCCATTTCCAAACCCCTCTCTCTCACCAAAAAACCCAAATTGAAAAAACAAAAAAGGAAAGCGTAGCCGGGAAGAGAGTAGAGAAGAGAGAGTAGAGTAGAAGAAGAAGAAGAAATGTTGCGTCTACAGTCTCTATCTTCTCCACTCACAACCCAAAACCCAAAACTCCACCTAAACCTTAGCCCCACTAAACGCACCGCTTTGAAGTTAAACCCCAACATCAACACCAAAACCTCACTCTTCGTCGTCAAGTGCCAGCAGAGGTTCACCACCAACTCCTCCTCTCCAAACAACTCCTCTTTTGCTTCACAAACCCCCCCAGCAGGTAATATACAACACTTCCGCTATTCCCATTTCCTATTATCTGTTTGGTTGCCCAGAAAGAATGTTGGGAAATAAAAGAAAAAGAAAATAAGAATGTGGGTTCTAGTTGGTTTAACTAGTTAAAGTGTATTTTTGTCGAAGAAGAGATATGGGTTTGAACCCGCTTCCACCAAAAATCAATTGGTCACTTTGTTTGGTGGTAAAGAGTAATTGTCATGGACGCGATAAGTTGATATAGTATTGTATTCTAAAAAATAATAAAATGAAAAAGAATTTGGGTCATATGTTATACTATAATGATTAAATAAGAAAAATGCTAAAGCTAATACCAAGTATACTACAAAAAGGCATATAAATTGATGTGGCAATGTTCTGTATGTGTTTTGTATCATTTTAGCAACATAATGAATAAATGTCTGAATTTACTTTTTAGTGATTGGTGACATATTAGTTTGGAAGGCTTATGTAGTAAAATTTGTAATATTCCTGGAGTCATTCAATTAAATAATTAAATTCGCTAATTTTTATTCGCTGAAGGGCTTATCATGGTATTAGAGCATGCGTTATACTGTTACTTATGCAGTCGAAACTTGTTTGAATTCAACATGTTGGCCCCAGTTATTGTGGTTGAGTTTGGCCCCGTGTGATACAAAGTGTTAGAATTATAATAAAATGATTATACACAATTTCCTATCCGTTTAACCTTTTGGAATAAGAGGTAGTTTATCATGTTTGACGTCTTAGTTTAGTTTCTATTAAACTAAACTGCCCCTACTTTTATCAGCAATTAAATTGAGGGTTTATGCAATTTCTCAACTTGACAGATCCTAATTTGATTGTTTTTGTGAATTTGGTTCAGTAGTGAATCACCAATGCAATGAATAGAATAAGACGGGCCAAAAGAGAGGGTTCAGTTTAAAATCATCACTGTTAATAGTGTGATAATGGAATTACTGGTTTGGTTTGTGTGTGTAGCTGGAGCATTCCCGACTAGATTTTTTGTGGGTCACTCAATATACAAAGGGAAAGCAGCTCTTACAGTAGAGCCCAGAGCTCCGGAGTTCACACCTTTGGATGTATGTTTTGTCAAGTTTCCTGTTAGAAACATGGTTTTTGACTTATTAGTGATTGTGGTAATTGGTCTATTTTTTATGGTATTAGGGTTATGTTTGGGTTGCTTGGTTTGTGATGGTTTGTGTTGTGTGCAGTCAGGGGCATTCAAAATATCCAAGGACGGTTTTGTGTTGCTTCAGTTTGCTCCTGCTGCAGGCGTTCGTCAATATGATTGGAGCAGAAAGCAGGTGATCTACACTTGGTTATTTCATATAATAAAATGTGGAACTTATGGGATATGCTTTGTTATATTCTAAAATTTGTAGATTTGTGGATTTATGAGGACAATAATGGAAGGGAATCATTGAGTGAATGTTAGGATGGCAGATGATATTTTGTTATAACTCAATTCCCTCATTTGCACTTTTGACAATGATTGATTACATGCTTCTGCAGCAATGCTTTAAAACTCTTATGCTTATCAAAAAGAAATGTTTTAATACTCTTATGCTTATCAAAAAGCAATGTTGTAATCTTTCGATTGTACCATTCTATGCTCCGTTGATTTCAATCAGACTCCCATTTGAAAAATCAAGTCGGTGAGTTGAATGCCTTCATTGGGCTACAATCTGCTCATGGCAAAACTTTATATTGTCAGTGTACTTTTATCTTCAATAAGTAGCCCATTGTTCAATGTGGGTTGAAGCATATGGTTGCCTGGTTG
Source organism: Quercus lobata (assembly GCF_001633185.2). Lineage (NCBI taxonomy): Eukaryota > Viridiplantae > Streptophyta > Magnoliopsida > Fagales > Fagaceae > Quercus > Quercus lobata. Next base: position 65,467,918 of record NC_044906.1, on the reverse strand, counting down.
TCTAAATGCTATTAATGAGAATAGTAATTCACAAATTTTAACAATAGCGCATGGGGACTTCTTAGTTCATCATGTTATTGCTCTAGGTTTACATACAACTACATTGATCTTAGTAAAAGGTATAGGTATTCCTTATGGTGAAACATGAGAAAGATGGATTGCTTAGAACTGGATGAAATTGTGTCCACCCTCATGACAACTGACGTGCTACAGCATTGGGAACTCACATTCAAATAATAATAATAAAAATTTTCACTCTAGACTGGATGGGCTGTCAAACCAAGGGAATCCCCTAATTGTCTTTTTCTGGGATTTCTTACCTTCCTAATTGTAGCAACTAGCAACAGTATGGTGACCTATTAAATCTAAAGAAAAGGAAATTCATGTTTGAGCCAATACAGGAATTTTTTTATTTATTTCTTTGAAGTGGCTTACATTTCTTATTCTTTTCCTAAACTAATGATATTATTTTATCAGGTTTTTTTTTTTAATTTTTTTTTTATTTTTAATTTTTTAATTTTATTTTATAATTTTTATGAGTTATTTATTAGTTATTTGTATACGCACCCACAGTCCCACCATTCTACTATGACAAAAGTCTTGAAGAATGAGTTGAGCTTCGAGCTTGTTTATCCTAGAAGTTGTAAAATGGTTGCTGGCTTAACAGAACCCTTTTGGTCAATGCTAGTTACAATATTTTAAGTTCTTATTCTAAAAAAAATGTGATAATCAAATAATATCATTAGCTTCTAGATACTAATACCAGATATCACATTTATTACTTTTTCTCACTTATCCATACAAAATAGTGATGTCTAGTAACTTATCCAAAAAAGAAGAAGTAATGTCTAGTATTAGTATACAGAAGTTGATGAAATGTGAACTCTTTGGAGATATCTTAAGAGTTTCAAATGCATGATGATACTTTGATTTGTTTGTATGTAGGTATTCTCACTATCAGTGACGGAAATTGGAAGTCTAGTTTGCCTTGGCAAAAAGGAATCATGTGAATTTTTTCATGATCCTTTTAAGGGAAAGAGGTACTGTCTACTTTATACCTCAATTGCAACATGGACATTATGGAGGGTTAGAAGCAGCTGTTTAGGCTGCAAACTCTTCCTATATGTTGTCTATTTTTTAATTTCATTGTTCTTTATGATTACATGAACTATATATTTTGATCATGTTGTCTGTCCTGTATGTAAATCTATATTTACCTTACTATACATCCATCTCTGTGTTCTGTAATGATACAGATGTACAATGGCAATAATATTGGTACTCTTTTAAATGTGGCTGTAACAATATATGTGCGATATCCATGCATATCAATACATTAAGGCTGGCCAAGCTATTTTTGTGTTCATTGATTCATGTTGCATTGCTTCTTGTTAATAACATTAGGTAGTGCTAGTACCCATAAACTTTAGCTGTTGTGTTTCATCACAATAAAATGTATTTAAAGTTGTTTTGTTTTGCAGTGAGGAGGGAAAGGTCAGGAAGGTTTTGAAGGTGGAGCCCCTTCCAGATGGTTCTGGCCACTTCTTTAACCTCAGTAATCCTCTTTCTTCTTTGAGTCTTGGCAGTGGACTTTCAAATATTGTTTGTTTTATGAGACAATAATTTTTGAATGTGATGCAGTAATTGTCAACTGTTTAATCACTTGAAGTTGTTAAATTTTATATTCTCAAGCCCAATAGCATAACTGTGGATATATACTTGCCTGTTTAAAACTTTTTTCATGTTAATTACCATAATGAATATATAAATATGTCAACTTAAGACAATAATGACGATAATGTTAAGTCACCAAATGATGTATTTTACTTGGATAAGAAACTAAGATCAAGTTTAATTTATTCATCTATAATGTGCTCTGTATCTGATCTTGTTATATCATTTTTTGAAGGTGTTCAGAACAAGCTTCTAAATGTGGATGACAGCATTTATATTCCTGTCACCAGAGCAGAGTACACTGTACTCATCTCAGCTTTTAATGTATGATACACCTCTCTCTCTCTCTGTTTGAGTGAGCGCGTGTGCGGGTGCATTATTTGTGTTTGGGTTCTATGTGGGTGATTGCAAGGAAGGGCATGGTAGGGGCTTCTTGCCTTTGATGGCAAGAGGGCATAGAAAATTGCCAGATCTTTTAAGAATATGTTAATGAAAATTCCTCAGATGATCCTAATAAGAAAAGGATTTTGGATTTAATGTCACCCAGATACATCCTTCGAAAAGCCAGAAATCTTAGTTCATAAATAAGACAAATCTTTGCCAGGTTATGTTAATTGCCATATTTCATTTGTTGAATGAATTATCATTTGAATCTGCTTTTGCTAGAGATTATGCTTCATTTGGAAATTATGTCAGAAACATAATTTTTGCTTTCCTTTGATGAATGACAAGGTTACCAAGTTGCTAAACAAATAGGCTGGTATCAGTTAATTATTTGCCACGTAAATCAACTGTGTTTTAGCTTGTTTTCTGGCTTTAGTTGTTGCTCCTTTTCTTAATGTTGAATACTTGAATTATCCATGTATGCATGCCTGTGTTTCAAGTTTCTTGCCATTTCTGACTTATTGGCTTGTTACGGTGCAGTTTATCTTGCCGTACCTTTTAGGTTGGCATGCTTTTGCTAATTCCATAAAGCCAGAAGAGACAAGCCTTGTGAATAGTGCTAATCCTAGATATGGGGGAGACTTTGAGTGGAGCAGATAGTGAACATTGCAGTGTCTCAAAACATGGTATAGGGGACTGGGCTTAATTTCTGAACCTTGTTGTTGTTGTTGTTGTAATCACTCTCTTTTTAGAGGGGTTGGTCCCAAATATTGGCACCACTTTATTCTCTTGTTCGAAGGAGGATTGAAATGACAATGAATGGACAAAGAATGCTACTATATTATGCCAAATGAAAGAGTGTAGGGCATTTGATGAGCGCAACAGACCAAAATCCACAAAATTTTAACGTAAAGAGGTCACAAGGTTTCAAACTTTGGATATACATAGATTTTTTTTTGTTACTAGGTAATGAATCCTTAAAAATGAATTTAAGGAATAGAATAAAGCTATGGATACAACATTTTCACAACAAAAGACACCGTTAATAATATGTGAAAAAGTGATTTTAGATGAGAACCAATAACAGTTTGTCGATAAGACTCAATTGTGAAATTGTTATAAAACTGTTGTGGCTGTAGCACTAATTAAAAAGAAAGAAATATATTCTCATAATAAATATTGGATTAAACAAGAACTATATAGAATCATATGTATATAAAAGATTAAACAAGAACCTTGACTAAGGGAGGTGCTTTGCTTTGAGTTGGAGTACAGCAGACATTTATTCTGCTCAAGTACAATAAATTATTTGGTCTATCTTACGAACCTCTTTCCCCTCCCCAAACTAAGGGGTCTGTCTAGCTGACCTAATAATTTCTCATAAATTACATCATACTTCATGGTTCAAAGGTCTATTAATTTTGATTGGACTGTGAGTGTCACGAAAAAAAAAAAAACCAGAAATCACAAAGCCAAGTCATAGCCATGTACTAGTGTATCAGAAAGCCAAACCATGTCAACTCGTCCTCATTTCCCTCAACCAAAAAAAAAAAAAAGTGCAAAATTTCAGTAAAGGGGTGAAATAGAAAAATTCTAAGACCAAATAAAATGGGACAACAACTTGAGCCACAATTGTCCACGTGGCAGACTGTGAATGATGGAGAAAAAGTTGTGGGTCTATATAAAAGTGACAGATAGTCAATCACAGTTTGACTTGTAAGATAGTTGTAGCAAAAATTATGACAATTTATGTGGCAAAAGTTGTGGCAATATGTGATATTAGAACTGCTCGGTGAAATAACATACAAACACCAAGAATTTCAACTCAAAGATACCATGCCCACAGAAATCCCATAATGCTATTCTTAACAGAAGTGAAGTGACAACAAACATACTATGCCCACAGAAATTTCATGGGGATGATTCAATGCATTTCATTCAAACTGATGTGTAGCTGAACAGAAATATAGTGATACAATTATATTACGAGAGGAATTCTATACAAACCAACAGACATTAAAAAAAAAAAAAAAAATCATACAAGTGCTTAACTTAGGTACAGTTAGTTTTTTCAGGTATTGTATTTTGGGTTTTTTTTTTTTAAATTTTTTTTTTATAATTAAAAACAAATGACTGCATTAATCAATGCAACACAAACAAAATTATATTTGTTTAAGAATAATTAAATCCAGCTGAGCTAATTTAATAGCCCAGGCCTTCGGTCTGGTTTCTCAAAAAAAAAAAAAAAAAAAGAATAATTAAATCCGATGCAGTCAACCTAAAAAATTGTATTTAAATTTTGCCCTCCATATAATGCTACCACCTTGTATATCTTCATCATACTTATGTTCTCAAACTTTTGGGTGTTTTTTAAGTTGTACATTATCCCCTCTCTCTCTATCTCTCTCTCTCTCTAAAAAAAAAAGGTTGTACATTATCCTCTTATTACATTAATAAAAATCTGGATATTGATCATGTGTATAACATCACATCTCCCATTGATTTCATTTTTTTTTAAATGATTATAAGAATTTCTAATATCTAATTTGCAAACTTAAAAAAAAAAAAAAAAAAAAAAAAAAAACTGTATTCTAAATTTACAACCACAGAATCAATTTTATAAAACCAAATAACTACAACTTAATGATGCTCAAGCTATGTTTATAAGCATTCAGATTATTCAACAAGGCCATTAAAATTTCTTGTATAACATTGTTAACTATGTGATATAATGAAGCTTTCTTAGAACTCTAAATAATGTTACTGTATGGGCGCTTGTGTTTTGGACTTAAGATGCATTCTTTTAAAATGACACATTCAAATCACAAATGCTTATATCATATATATATATATATATATATATATATATATCTCTAAAAACTGATTAGATTTATTAAGCCTCATTAAGCAATGTGACAAATTATTAATTTAAAAATTCCAAAAAAGACAAGGCGTCTCATTGTTAAAATATAATTTTTTTTTTTTTAATTGTCAAGAAGTTTTCTATTTGATTATATTGTGTAATAAAATGGGATTGAAGCATAGTAGTTAAGAGTGATTTATATATAATTTTTAATTTATGGACAACAAGGTTAAGAGTAAATTGACTTTACTTACTATTTAAGATTCAAATCAATGCCTAATCAATTACTTAATTGGATTTATTCTTAAGCATGATTTTACTCATTGACTTATCTAATTTTTTAAAATGTAGCCTTGGGTTAAACGTCATGAGAATGAGATTGTGATGAAAAATATATATTTAAGATAACTTGAATAATTAAACCTCCATATTGATTTCTATTAATTAATAGATGATGGCTAACCTACTTTAGTTTAATATTTTGTACTATATATACAACAAGGTTATGTAGTATATCCTTTATCGATAGCACCGTGTCATCACCACGATTTAGTCCTCCACCGTAAACAATGGAGTAGGAAAGAAATCTTTCGGACAGGCTCACCTTATCCTCACTTTCTTAGGATCAAGGGGTGCAGAACATGAGATTGAGATTTGATACAATAACTAGGTTCACATTTCTTAGGTTCAGCCCTTGGATTAAAAGTTTTCAACGTTCTAACTTTTACCTTTTCATATTTTTACTCTTTTAACCTCTCTCTCATAAAATGTGGTATTGCATGGTGCAATAATCTATCCGTGCAATACCACTTTTAATAGTGATGCTTTACTAGATGAATAATGTTGTATCTACAATATTTTTAAAACAATTTTATAATTCTTGTCACAAGTTGTTATTGGTTTTAAGCCCATCATTGACATCTCTGTTGAATCCACCAATGATAGTTTGTCACATGAAATTTGTTGTGAAATTGTAGTATAAATATTGTAGACATAGCATTACTTATACTTAAGCTTTAAATTTTAAACATCTCATCATGTAATAATGCATCACAATGATGTTTCTATGGCTAAATCATGCCTACAATGTAATCTCTATATATATTGTGAAACAAGTGAAGTGAGCAAGTAATGCATTGACGCATTATAAATATGAAAAAAATTTGATCATACTAGTACAAAGCCCATGAATTATTTAAGCAATTTTGTAAGAAGCATGATAAATAAAAATAAAGGATAAAATTTAGCTACAAAACCAGTTGTAGTCTAAGGTTACAAACTGCTCTAATAAACTGACATGTGTAAAAAATGGCATGTGCATTGCATATGATTACTTAAGTAAACTTAGCTCAACTAACCCTTTAACTACACCACTTATTAAAAAAATAAAAAATAAAAACTAAAACACTAAAACCCTAATACGTATTCTCTCTCTCTCTCTCTCTCTGACTTCACTGTAAACCCAAAAATGCAGAAACCCAATCCCTCTTCTCTGTAACCCAGAAACCCAATCCATCTCTCTTTCAACTCACCACCGGTCACCCCAATCCCTCTTCTCCCTCCACCACTAGTCACCCCAATCCATATATTTTAAATAGAAGAGACTTATACTATTGTGCAATCATTAGAGAAGAGGGATTTTCTGTAAGAATTATTAAACCAAAGAACTGATTTCCATACCTTTAAAATGAACTGTTGTTTGTACCTCATCAGAATCTTTGCTTGGTTGGTTGTAGGTTCTGCACTCTTCTTAAGGTGGTGATTATATTTGATGGGTTGAAGCTTGTAATTGAATTAGTTTAGTCAAAGCAGCGAGTATGCCATGGAACCCGATTATTTTAATACTAATTTGAAATTTTATTGGAATTCTTGAAAGCAGTTACACGTGTGAGGGAGGATTTAACATACAAACTACATAGGCATTCTTCACCGTCAAGGTTTTAGTGCCATTGTCTCTTTTCTTCTATTTCCACCACCACAAGCACTAATATTGAAACAATTTTAGGGTTGATCTGAAGTCATGACACTAACAAATATCTAAAGAAAATTAATTTAGATATTCAAATTAATTTCAGGGCTGATCTGAAGTCATGACACAAAAAATCTTCCTTCGATAATAATAGTTGTAGAATGGTGACTTCAAAATTCCAATAGTTGTAGCAAAGGATGTAAGAAAGCCTGTAAATCTATTCGTGTTCCTTTGGTGCTTCATTTTGGGTGTCATGGAATCAGCATACTATGTTCTTGTTCCAATTTACATGTGGATCAAAGATCAAGTCATGCCTAAAGGTCAACCAATCTGAGAGGGAATTTATTGGCTTTTGCACCTGATTGTAATGCTTTAGCCATATGATTACATTTTCTTCCCTCATTTGTAAACAAGTTAGCACCTTAATAGCCCTTTTCATGGTTCTGTTGATGCTCTTGAAAATAAGTTTGCATTAGAGTCTGGTCTTCTGTAGCTTTATGTATCTATGTTTAGTTATTAGAGAGGGATTGGGATTTTGGGTTATAGAGAAGAGGGATTGGGTTTCTACCTTTTTGAGTTTATAGTAAAGTCGGAGAGAGAGAGAGAATACGTATAATGGTTTTAGTTTTTAATTTTTTTAATAGGTGGTGTAGTTAACTAGGGTTAGTTGGGTTAATTTTACTTAAGTAATAATGTGCAATGCATATGCCGTTTTTTCCACATATCAATTTATTAGAGTAGTTTATAGCCTTAGGCCACAACTGGTTCTGTAGTTAAATTTTGTTAAAAAATAAATAGATTGTTTTTGTGGGGGCCTGAGAACCGAGGAAGAGATCGTTGAGCTGTTATCATTATTATTAAGGCATCATAAGCCCAAAGAGGGAATCCACCCGAGGAGGAGAAGAGACAAAAGACTTTTGGGAGATTCAGTTGGGAATGACAAATTGTGGAGAGAGACTCATGGAGGGTAAGGGAAGTTTCCAATGAGAAGTAGTTTACTGCCTCCGCATTAAATGGCTGGCAACAGCTTTATTAGCTGTATTGATAAGGAAGTGACCTGAACAGTGGAGATCACAGTTAAGCAGCTCCTTCTACCACCTTCATCAGAAGTTTAAGAGGATAGGTGTCATGATGAGAATTTGGGTAGGTGGAGATGAGGGGCTAGGATGTGAAGTGCTGAAAAGTATATAAGGGAAGGGAAATTCTAGATGAAGGGATCGGCAACAAAGAGAAAAAAAAAAAAAAAGTATAGGTGTTATGATGAGAATTTGGGTAGGTGGAGATGAGGGGCTAGGATGTGAAGTGCTGAAAAGTATATAAGGGAAGGGAAATTCTAGATGAAGGGATCGGCAACAAAGAGAAAAAAAAAAAAAAAAAAAAAACAGAATCTAGAACAAGAACATAGAGAAAAGAGAGTGCACAGTGTATTCTTCTGTGTAAGAATTGACTTCTTAAGCAAGCTTGTAATAAGCCTTATATATACTTAAACTTTGATTTGTAGTCATTATTACCCTATCTTTGTCCTCGGGCTAAGCCCCTCCTTTTGTTTAACCCACCCTCTTACAAATATCTATTGATTTGGGCCTAGTTGAGTTACACAAACCTCACTACTCAAAGTGGCTTGGGCTATTTAATTTTCGTGTCCTTACAATTGGCGTCGACTGTGGGAAAAAAAGTGTTGTTGTGGGTTTATCCTGAGTAGTCATGGCCAACTTGGAGCAAGATAGAGAGGAATCTGTTGGTTTACAAAGGGAAAATCAATTTGTAAATTTAGAGCGAAGGAAAGACAGGCACCATACACTGAGTGTCATGGTAGAGTCTTACCACACTGAACATACAGAGAGGAGTCACTCAAGGACAAGAAGTCATGTTTTGCATGATGAGGAGGCTCGGAAGTTGCAGCTTAAGATAGATCGCTTGCGCAGGAGACTGCGGCGAAAGAAGCGTGATAAGAGGAGTTCTTCACCCCCAAAAAAGAAACAACAAGAGTTATAAGCTAGATAAAAACCTTGTAAAAAATTAAGAAAAACTCCTATGCACGTCTATGATTCGTGGGAACCTTACCTGGTTCCCCTTCTTGGGTGGGATAGTGCAATCCATCATGCTAGTCTCCCAAGATGATGAGAAAGTCCTCGTCCATACCCTTGTTTGACTCAAGCATACAGAATATTAGCCTAATGGATGAGATCGTACATTTGATGTAGTATTTAGTCTCCTTCCCCTTCTGGTAGTTATACACCTAATTCACATCATGCCATGTGAGGTTAGTCCCCATTTTTCGGTTTATCATATCTACGCTCCTGAGGACCCTAAAAACGTTTGGGGAGCATTGGGTGGGGGTCAGCCTATAGTTCATTAGGAAGTCTCTAGTGACCCTGCCCATAGGGATTTCCATCCCGCCTTTTATGAAGGCGATCATCGGAATAATTACAGAGCCAGGAAGTCTGTTCATGACCAACCATTTGCCTAATTCATAGTGTCAGAGTTCAACACCGCTAGGGATCCTATATTTAGCCCTAAAGGCAGCCATGCCTTCAGGGGTATCTACTAACCTAGCGAATCTACCCATGGAATCTTATGGTATAGGAAATAAAAATTTGTGCAAAAGAATATGAATTCGAACACACCTACGAACAATAGAAGAATCTCCTCGCGGGCAACCGTTTCAACGAAAATTGCCAAATGAGTAAATAAGATATAGCCAGCCTCAACCTCTCCTTATATAGAGGTGAAAAATGAGTGGTAAAATTCCCGCTCATAAATGGGATAAATAAGGATCATAGGATCATCATCGTACCGTGGAACATGGCGGGACAGGCAGCTACCTAACACCATAAATGTGAGATCGTGGATACTGAAGCGTCAGGAGTGTGTTGGAGACAGTTGAAAGGATGTCACCACGTGGGAACACACATGGCACGCATTAAGTGAAATTGTATAACTAAAACCTTGCTCTTTATCTCAAATTTAATAGCAAAAAGGGGCTATTGTAAGGGCCCGAGGACTGAGGAATGGATTGTTGAGTTGTTATCATTATTTTTAAGGCATCATAAGCCTGAAGAGGGAATCCACCTGAGGAGGAGAAGAGACAAAAGACTTTTGGGAGATCCAGTTGGGAAAGGCAGATTGTGGAGAGAGAATCATGGAAGGTAAGGGAAGTTTCCAATGAGAAATAGCTTACTGCCTTTGCATTAAATGGCCGGCAACAGTTTTATCAGCTGTATTGATGAGGAAGTGACCTGAACAGTGGAGATCACAGCTAAGCAACTCTTTCTATCACCTTCATCAGAAGTTTAAGGGGACAAGTGTCATGATGAGAATTTGGGTAGGTGGAGATGAGGGGCCAAGTTGTGAAGTGCTGAAAAGTATTTAAGGGAAGGAAAATTCCAGATAAATGGATCAACAACAAAGAGAAGAAAGAAAAACATAATCTAGAACAAGAACATAGAGAGAAGAGAGTGAACAATGTACTCTTCTTTGTAAGAATTGCCTCCTCGAGCAAGCTTGTAATAAGTCTTATATATACTCAAACTTTGATTTGTAGTCACTCTTACCCTATCTTTGTCCTCGGGCTAAGCCCCTCCTTTTGTTTAACACACTCTCTTACAAATATCTATTGATTTGGGTCTATCTGAGCTACACAAACCTCACTACTCTAAGTGGGCTTGAACTGTTTAATTTTCATGCCCTTACAGTTATCATTGTACTTTTTTTTTAACTCATAAAGTGGACTTATGGAAGGTAGCTATGCATAAAGAGTTAGCAGCTAATTAAAAGTGTGGGTGGATGATGATATTTTCAATGTTGGTGTGGTGTATATTTTATTTTATAAATATAGCATTGCAAGCAAATAAAGCAAAGAGCTTATTGTTTTTGTTTCTATTAGAGTGGAGAGCTTGCTGTAGTCAGTCCTAAAGGGAAACCCTATTACTTATTACTTGCTATATACCCCTCGATCTCTCCGTTCTAACGTCCAAATCAAGACCTTAAATGAGATATTCATCATGATAATGATTTTGTTGATTATATAAGAAAAAAATGGATTTCTGAGGATGAGTGACCTGAAAACAAAGGCTAGTCCTATTGGTTTATGGGATCAACATTAGTAAGATAATGGTTCACTTAGGATGTTGGTCCTTACTATTTAGGGATGGCAAAAACACCTTCATCTCGCTCAATCCACCTTGCCTTGTTCTGGAACACCCTTTCGCATGTTCCTCCCTTTTCTCTCTTTTTTATTTTCATTAGTATTGGAACCACCTTATTAAAGATAGTAAAATATGTCCAACCCACCATGTCCCTTACTTGTCCGGTGTGAGTTTTTCTCTCTTATTTATTTATTTATTTTTCTCATGATTTGAACCCGCCTCGCCCGGTTGTTGTCTTTATAATAGGTAGCCTAGACTCCCATATCTGGCTATTACCCATTACCCTTTTAAGTGTCAAAAAGGAAAAAAAAATGAGTTTCATATGGATGAATGTAGTGTTAGTATTTACATTTGTAAAAATCACATACCAAGAAAATTCAAATAGATAATCAAGTTCAAATAGTATTTTTAGGTAATTTCAACATAGTTTCTGGCTAAATACCTAATCGACATCCGTTGACCAGGACTAATATATTAATTACCACTTGGTTTAGTTTATTAAGAATTACATAAACTTTCTAGGTTTTGAGTTTTATTGAATGAACAACTTCCTAATCAAATGCCTGTGTTTCATCATACCATTGAGCTGTCAACAGCAGCATCCTACATCATAATATATAGCTAGTTGATCCCTTAGATTTTGTGAGTTTAAAATCTTCTTTGGAATACTAAAGTCGGACTAAAATAATTCTTTATTGTATAAGATGTGGTAATCAAATACGCGTCATTGACCTAATTAGGATATTAAACCTAAACTTAGTTAATTTCTTTGTTTGTTTATATCTATTGGAACCTAATTAAAATGAATAATTAAGTAGAGGTGGACTTGTTTTTTTTTAATGCCTTAATTATTTTACTCGTGGGATCATGTGCTAAGTCAAAAAGAAATGATAAGGTCTCTCACATTAATAGAAGAGGTAACCATAAAATATAATATTTACACAAATTATTTTATTGTATATATGTTTGTGGAATCAAGTTAACAAACAAGTAAATAAAGAAACATGCATGCTAATAAGACCTGCTGATAACCTTTCATCAATTTTTGGTTGATTTGCAACTTTGTCTTTTACTATGAAAGCTTCAGTTGTTGAATTATTCATAATTAAAACATTTTTTTTTACGTAATGATAATAAACTTTCACTAAATTAATAGTAAGTTCCTAGCTCTCTGAGCCTCTTTAGATGCAGTTTTTACTTTTTATTGCCGACCACATTTTTATATCGTAAACCAGTAAACCCATTTCCCTTTTCACCAAATGAATTTGATACATGTTTACGTTTTATTTATTTTAAGAAGTGTGGGAAAGATATATATTAGATGGTGATTGTTACTTTGTTAGATTGAGGTACGTAGTATAAGGGTAAAAAAAATATTTAGACAACTTTAGGTCAAGGTTCTTTGTTTATTACCTTATAATATGTAATGATTTTTTTTTTTGATGAGATGATTACTTTTCTTGGATTGGGATTTTAATCAAATTAATCATTATTTTCATTTTCAATGAAGTTTTTCAGACACGTAAAGTTCCATGTATTGAAAACAATGGCGAGAGTTGTGCGCGTATTCCTTTCAACAAGAGCATTACTAAGGATATTTATTCCATTTTCTCTAGCTTTCTTAAATCTTTAGGGCTTGAGTTATTTATTTATTTTTAGAAACAAATACACACATAAAGGATAGGGAAATGAGTTGAGGACTTGAGGTTGGTCCACTTAGTACTGTGGGTTAAATACTTAATTAGTATTGTGGTATATGGTCTACGATAAGAAAAACAAAAACTTGGGGGATGTTTGGAAGAAAAGAAAAAGAAAAAAAAAAAAAGGAGATAGAGGGAGATGAAATGGCTAGTGAAATATAAAACCCTAAAAAACACTTTGAATCCAAAAGAGTAACTAATTATGAAATTCATTAATTGTATGAATGAAAATAAAGAAACTGAAATTTTTTGCTAATTCATTTTAATCTGTTTTAAAAACCTAATATCTTAAAAGCACTAAAAACACCTACAATCAAGGAAATAATTACCCTAAACCTTAAAAAAAATAAATAAAATAAATAAATTACAAAAATTAATTATAAATTCTGTCCTGAATCACAAAGAAATCACAATGTCCAATGTGAAAAGGAAAATGGCATGAGACAAAATCACAAATATAGAAGACATGTAATGACATATGGTCAACAAATTTGGTTGTTAATTAAGTTGAATTTTTATTTTTTAGGCACTATTTGGGGCAGTATCAAGTCATAAAAGTGACAGAGAGGATTACATAATAAAAGTAGAAACTTGCTTAAGATATTTTAAGATTAAAGGTGGGCCTAGATGAAAACCAATAAAAAATTGGTCATATCACCAATTTGTAAAAATGTTATAAAATAGTTTGTAACTATAGTATTACTCTTTGTTAAATCATTGATTCTACTAAAAGTTTAAGCTATAAGGAGATGATGATAAGTTTAATTATTTATTCACATAATTCTAACACTTTCCCTCACATATGAGCTTAAATTCCATTTTCATAGGTACGGTTTAACATGTGAGATTTTTTTTTTTCAATGAAAAGGTTCGAAATTTTATTGAATAATAATAGTAACCAAACGTATACAAGGTAAACTCCCAAAACATAGGCAAGGGAAACCTCCCTAAGAAAAGTTAGAAAACAAACCCAGAAGGAAGTAAAAAAAGAAAAACTAAGAGAAACAGTCTATATGATTAAGAGTTTCGTTGAGCCACCATTAGTCTCTGATACTCCTCTAGAAAACCGACAGCACCATCAACAATTTTTCTCAATTATGGTGGCGGTTTTAGGAATATTTTTTAGGGTGATCATTATAAAACTTAAATTATATAAGATCTAATCAAAAGAGTACTTTCGTATATTAACAAATAAAAAATACGCAAATTCATAAAGTCTTACAATTTCTTTCTATAAGTTTTTTGATTTTGAAATTGTTATATGACAGTCTAATTATCAATACAGCAAGCTACATTTGTTTCAAAATTTTAGTTAAATAAAAATTTTCTTGGATTTTTTTTTTTTTTTTTTTGGTAATAGCCTAATATATTGTTAAGGAGATCAAAGTTTAAGAACAAAGTTTGGTTACAAACTTAGTCGTAGCCTAAAGCAACAACTCTCACTAAAAAAATTAACATGACTATATATTTTGAAACTTTAACTGTTGAATTGCATGTTTTTTATGTTCTTAAAACACATGTCAAATTTCATGCTAATTGGCTGTTATTTATTATTCGATCCAGAAAATTATATTTTATATATAATTTTAGACTATAAAAACTTGAAATTTAAACATTTGATTGATGACATTGCTCTTGATATTTGATTTTCTTGAAATTTTACAAGTATGGAGGATATGAGGAAAAAAAAAGTGTAATCCAATGGTGTATTTGTCAAAATTCACATCCAATAAAAAGAAATACTAAGTGGAGTTGTAGCTTTAGTCTACTACCAAGTTTGTTATCAAATTTTGTCCAAAGTTTAATTATGTTAGGCCTAAAAAAATTTAGGGTTCTCACAAATTTTTTTAAAGGATAAAAAAATCAAAAATTTTTAAAATTTATATATAATAATAATTTTTTTTCCAAGTCAGGGTTCTCACAAATTTTAAAATCTCATTTTATTTGAGTTCTCTCAAAATAAAACTGATTATGAGCATTCCAAATAGCCGAAGAAGTCATTACCCATCGTTCAAGCTCTTGGGAAATATCCTAGACATCAATATCTTTACATTTCTGTAACCTATTTTGGTCCCTAAATTTTACCAAAAAATTACTTTTCATCCTTAAACTTTGTAAATAATTTATTAATAGTTTAGTGACAAAAATAGAGATGAAAAAAATAATTTTTTAAAAATAATTTAGGGACAAGAAAAAGCTTTTGGTAATATTTAAGGATAAAAAGTAAAATATTTTTCAATAGTTTTTCGATAAAAATGAAGATTTCAATTGTTTAAGAATGAAAAACGAATATTTTAAAGTTTAAGGATGAAAAACAAACTATTGATAAAGTTTAGGAACTAAAATAATAATTTAGCTTTTTCTTTCTTTTCTTTCTTTTATTATTGTTATTATTATTATTTTTTTAATCTTAGAAGGACATTTAGATTGATATAAAACTACAGAAGAATGGAGAATAAATATTAAGGTTGAATTTCAAAGAGCTCATTTTTATATCCGTGTGTTTCATGTGCAGCCCACGTGATCTTTGTTCACCTTTCAAAAGGCGCCGATGATTGTGACTCTTTTGACTCCAGTTGTTCTTAACATCAAACAATTTCACAAATGATAAACCCCATTTTATTGCCGCAAACTAATTTTCAAACCAAAATGGTTCACCTTTTTCATAGTTGAAGAATACTAGATTAATTGACTACCATTGGAATAATCCCTAGGGAAAAATTATGACAGCTTTTCAATTTAATATTTTTTTGATTTTCCCATTTCAACGCAAATTATTAAAATGAAAAAAAAAAAATTATTTGACCAAAATTTGGCTATATTTTTTGAATCAATCAGAATAACTCGTTCAGACTAAAGATATTATAAATTCAATTATTGACTTGATCTAATTAATTGATATGTATGCTTCGGAAAACCTTTGCTTTCTTAGGTTTTGAAACAAAATTCAAAATTTTAGTCAGTATACGCGATGTGGGTTCCTTATTAAATCGTCAAAGGTGATCACGTTGATGATGCAAGCATGAGACGTGCCTTTATTAGAGACTAAACTCAGAAATAGAAACTAAGGTGTTTGGGAGAGATGCAACACGACTGTGAGGGCATTTGGATAAGTTGTAAAATGGTGTTTTGGGTTTAAAATAAGCATTTGTAAAAAAGTTACGAGGAATTGTTGTTGTGAAACAGAGTTTTGGATTTTAAAAACGCATTTTTAGACTCCCAAAATGTATAACTAAAAGGACCCTATGTCTATAAGAACCTCGCACTTCACCGTGATCGCACACAACCATCGGTTTTGAATATCATTTGTTAGGAAGAGAACACCTTGAGTAACTTCAAATTGAGTAGTTAATATAATATATATATACATACATATATATATATATATATATATATCACTTAACTCAAAAACTTAACCTTATGAGTTTGGGTGCAATTATTTTATATTAATCACCTACTCTTCTCATCCCCCTTCCCCGTTATATGTGTGTGTGTGTTTATCAAATAAAAAAATAACCTACTCTTCTCATTATTAGTATTCAATACGAGATTTCACTCACATGTGTATGCTATATACCCAATATAAGGCTTATAGAATGTCCATTTATAAAGATTATTAAATATTACGGGAATAATACTTCTTTTCAAATGAATTGTGAGTTTTATCTTGAATTTAAATAATGAAAATCACTATTATATGAGAGGAAAATATCATTCACAGAATACTGAATAAATGTTATTCGTCTAGTCAAATTAATAACAATTTCCTTTGCTTCTCTTAACATATTTTTTATTGCAACAAAAATTATCATTTTCTACCAAGCACTCTAATGATGTGTTGATGACCAAAGCTAACAAGGCATGCTTTTGCATTGCACAATCCATTTTCATTACAAAGTGTTTATATTATTTTATAAACTCAAAAGAGGCCTCAAAAAATAACAAAATTTCTCTAGAATTCTCTCAAACTAATTCAAAGGCTCTCCTCATATGAGAAGACCCTTAGGTGGAGCCACCAAATTCTTAATCACGTTATTCTAACATCCCCTCACATACGCGTCTAAATTCCTTCTCCATGAATATGATGTTAATGTTCAAATCCTATTAATATCTTTGCCTTTAGTTTTCATGTTTCTCCTTACATTTTCTATTCTAATTTGTAAGCCTTACATTTTCTATTCTAATTTATAACGAAAATTTTCTCTAATGTACTTAATTGTGTACTTTTAGATTTGTAAAATATTATATATACTTTTACTTAAAAAAAATACGCTAAGAACTTTGTAGTTCAATTAGAATTTCTAAGTGTTTCCAATGAAAACATCTAAGTTCAAATCCCCTTCCCTCACTATCGAATTATTAAAATATAATTAAAAAAAAAAAAAAACCTACAACTTTGAAATTGATTCACTAGATTTGAAAAATAAATATAATGGACACTTTTTCAGTTTTCATCTCAAGCTAATGTATGGTGGTTAAAAAAGTGGTTCAAACTTGTGACATGCCAAAGTAATGGGAGGCTCTACTTCCATATGTTACCAATACATTTTGGTCTAAGCTTCACTAAAATTAGTTTAAGAAAAATGCTAGGGACACAACAATTTTACAACAAATTTTTATGTGGCAAATTGTTAGTGGTAGGTAAAAAATAATAATGCAGTTATGGGCCCAAATGAAAACCAATAACAAATTGTAACCTAAGGTTTGTTGTGAAAATATCATGAATGTAGCACTTCTCTTAGTCTAAGACTCAATTTTATACAAGAAGAGCCTATCATTTTTGTTTTTGTATTTTGTATTTTGTATTTTTTTGGTGTGTGTGTATGCAAGTTAGAGTGTTTATATGACCGAGGGGTATATCATGCATCTGATGCATGCATGATATATTTTTCCCATGTGAACAACCAAAATTGCATATGAATTCGTCACTGCTTATCTGTTTTATTAATATTATTTTCTTCTCTAATGGGGGAGGGGTTTTGAATCTAATTCTCTAGGAGAGGCTGGATAGTATCAAATTACAAAATTTTTGTCATTTCTTTAATCTCAAGTTAATTATTTCTTTAATATTCTTTTTTTAATAATAATATTGCTAGCACCTTCAAACCAACCATTATTGACCAAAGATGGTATGCACTATGCACGCATCAAAGCGCCTCCATTTTGACTTTCACTAAAATCTCCACAATGACTTGCAAGTTGCAGCAGAAATGGTCATCTGAGCTTGCTAAGTAGATTAGGTATCATTTGGTAACATTTACCTCGTTTTATTTATTTATTTGTTTAAAACATATATAGTGGTCACTTTTTTTTCTCCCCTTATGAGTAATTCTACATCTATAATATTTTCACAATAAATTTTAAGTGATAAATTTTTACTAATTCTAATCTAAGCATTCTATCGACATCATTTTTTTTTCCTACTAGTAAATCAGTAACAACTTACCACTAATTAAGATTTGTTGAGAAATTATTATAAAAATGTTATGTATTTCTCTTAGTTTATGAGTATAAATTAAAACAATGCTATTTGAAGTCTTGTGTAGGCCATATATGGAAGTGTACCCTTAGGTTTGCATATATATATATATAACCTCCTCAAAAAAAAAAAAAATAAAAGTTTGTATATAACAATGCTTAACTAGATTACAAATAGGAAACTGCCACATCATAAATATCGGGAAATATTTGGGCAAGCTATGATGAGAAAACATATCTTTTTGCTAAATCTGCTAAGGGTCTATTTGGATACCGCTTATTGCTAAAAATTGAAAATACTGTAGCAAAATAATTTTTAAATGTATGAATAGTGTCGTGGGATCTAGTTTTAAAGAAAAATTTGTTGAAATCCGTACTTGCAGGTCCCGTGAACAATGCACAGGAACGCAAGGGACAGCACAAACGCAAATGCGTCTGTATCCAAACGCAAACGCATTTGCATCCAAACCCACATAAGTTGACTCTCCAAATTTGGAAATAGAAAGCACATTAAAAAAACTAAATAAGTTTATATATATATATATATATATATTTTTTTTTTTTCATCATCACAAGTCTGTAAGGGTACCCTTAGGTTTGCATATATATATATATATATATATAACCTCCTCAAAAAAAAAAAAAAAAACAAAAGTTTGTATATAACAATGCTTAACTAGATTACAAATAGGGAATTGCCACATCATAAATATTGGGAAATATTTGGGCAAGCTGTGATGAGAAAACATATCTTTTTGCTAAATCTGCTAAGGGTCTATTTGAATACCGTTTATTGCTGAAAATTGAAAATACTGTAGTAAAATAATTTTTAAATATATGAATAGTGCTGTGGGATTTAGTTTTAAAGAAAAATTTGTTGAAATCCGTACTTGCGGGTCCCGTGAATAGTGCACAGGAACGCAAGGGACGGCACAAACGCAAATGCGTCTGTATCCAAACGCAAACGCATTTGTATCCAAACCCACGCTAAGTTGACTCCCCAAATTTGGAAATAGAAAGCACATTAAAAAAACTAAATAAGATTATATATATATATATATATATTTTTTTTTTTTTTTTCATCATCACAAGTCTGTAAGGTATGAATACAGACATTAGACAATAAAATAATGTCAATGGTGGACTCATTTAAAAATCATGTGTGGAAAATTTATAAAAAATATTATATCATTATATTATTTAAAAATAATAATAAATAGTATTTTCATAGTATTTTTATTAATATTTCTACCCATCTCGCCAGGGGTAACGTTAGCTTTGATCCATGGGGATTAAATGAACCCCCTAAGTAGCAAAATATTTATATATTTTTTTGTTTTGACTTCTTAAAATAAAAATTTGAACATCTTGAATCCCAAATTCTAAATCATTTTTAAGTTCAACTGAAAATGATCCATTTAACAATCTATTCTTGCAAATAAAATTACAATTAATTTATACTTTTGATCAAATTTGCGAGTGGAGTGGTTGAATTTGAAAGTGTTTTTAAATTGTTATTTGTTAAGTAGGGATTGGGACATGTGCCAGTTAGTCAATCAATAATTAATAAATGCTAACACTTAAGGAAAATTAAACAATTAGACAAGAGGTGATTCTAAATAAAAAATAAAAAAAATTAGGCAAGGGGCGTGGGACAAGGGAGTGATTGAATGAAGACAAAAACAAATGTTAACACAATAAAAATTTTCTTAATAGAATTACAAAAACTAATAGCTGTCAAAGTTGAGTTAAGTTGTTAAATAGAAGAATTGTATAGAGAAAGACAAACTAATTGATAAAAATATTTTAAACAATAGTAATTAAAGTTCACTTAACAACAATATTAATATGTTTATTGTATTTTTATTTTTTTAATTTGAGATAGAAATCTCATTTTAACCTAATCTAAATGTATATGTATGTGAAACTCCTTCCTAAAGACTAAAATCCTAGCCCTTATCCTCTCGCCTCACAAGAACTTGTACTTGTGAAGTGACCATCACGCCAAAGATACGCAGTGGTATTGTATTTATAAATAATAGATTATTTCCAAGATTTAATTTTAGTAATTATAATCAGTATGTCCATTATATGAAGAGACAATATATCAAATGAACTTATATTTTATCTTTTATTATCTTCTTAGCACTATGGACAGATTTATAATAAAACCATGTAGACTACAAAATTTATCTCCTACTTAAGGTTTATTTTTTTATTAATCCCCCTAGAAAAAAAAAAAAAATCCTAGAACCACCAATGCGTCTTGTTAATTTACATATGATGAGATCCACATATAATTCTAGCGTGAAAAAGATAAAAAGTGTGTGCAAAATGTTAAAAAGTGAAGGAAAAATAGTGCCACTAACAAAAACATTTTATTAAATAATTTGCGTGAATAAAAACATAAGTAGATAGTTATTTGTCATTAGGTCTTGTAGCCTAATGGCACTCGGTTAAGTTGTAACCTATAAGCTCGGGGGTTCTATCTCCCTTAATTACCCAACTAAAAAAAAAAAAAAAACAGATAGTTATTTTAATCACTATTAGAATGTTATATAAATTTTTCTCCAAACTGCTTTGAAGAAAACTTCATAAAGAAATATTCAATCTTTAATCTAGAAATTGCAATAAATGTCTTAATTTGACGTCATTGTTGATTTCCTTGTTTGACCAAAGTCGGTGCCTGTATGACATTTTACATCTATGAATCTTCAACCTGACTGGTGGATTAAAGTTTTTTTCAAAGTTACAAGGAGGCGATGAATTTTGAATACATATAAAAATATTTTTTGTTATTATTAATACGTAAATTTGTGAAGAAGCCAGCTATATAATAAAATAAAAATAAACTTTTGTTGCTTTTCGAAGTGTATTTTACTATTTTTTTATACGCTGTTAGACATTTTTGTCTGAGTAATTAACATGCAAATAAGGATGAGTATTGGGGTTTAAATTTAAAAAAAAAGAGAAAGTCAAACTCTAGAGGTCTTCCTGCTTATATAAATAAGAATCCAAACTCCTACGGAAATGGCAAAGCGCTAAGGATTAATTGTTTCAAAAGCTATGGAGAATACTACTACTTCGGAGGAAAAGTCTTTTCTTGGAAATACAATTATTATGGAAGAGAGATCAATGAAATCTAATGGTAAAGAAGAGAGTACTTCAATGGAGATTAACAAGGTGATTTCTTTTGCCTACTGTTTGCAACTGATCATACTTTGCCACAACGGTTTTCAACACTACTTTTTAAGTTGGTTTTTTACATAAAATCTTTGTTTTGTATGAGTTAATTTGGTTTTAGATCAATCAATGGTTTTGATTTTTGATATATATACACGAACATTTTATGAGGGAAATATATACAAGTTCTTGAAAATTTTCAAACTTTTATAGATAAATCTTCAGATGTGTTTAAAACTCTTCTTTATATAAGTCTTTTTTTCTTTTGGATTACTTTGTTGAATATGTATAGCCGACTATAATTTTGGGATTAAGACTTAATTTTTTGTTCTTCTCTTTTTGTGAGAAATCCATCGTAATTCTTTTGAATTTTGTTTTATACGTTCCTTATGCATGGATGATGATCCCTATTGTATTTCAGGAAGAACGAGGCAAGCATATTGAAGAAGAGGAGAACAGTTCGATGCCTTTTTCTGCTAATGGAAATTCTCTAAGAATTACAAAACAGGTAAAGAAATCATGAAGTTCACTAATAAAAATGAATAGCCTGAATAAAAAAAAAAAATTTGCTCATTTTTATATAATAAATTTGACCCTTTTTCGCTTTCTGTAATAATTAATTAGCTTCAAAGAATGAAGAACATACATATCTTTATTTCCTTTTCCTTTTTTCTGTTTTCAAAAAACGGGTTTATTACTATGAGAAAGTTTTGGTTTTATCATATCATATGATTCATATCTAGCCAAGAAGAGAGGTGGAGAGATAGTAAATTATCTTAAATTTCACATGATAAGCACTGCACCTTCACAAAAGAGCAAACTTTTACTGCTACAAATCCATGAAAGAATATAAAATATATCTCAAAAAGCTGTTTTTGTACATAGGCTATTTGGAATTTTGGATGTTGAACAGAAATAATGATTGCCCTTAACTTTATGTGCCTTAATTAAGTTAAAAAAATTTGTCTTCCAAGAGCCAATATAAATATATATTGCCAGCCAATGTGTGATTAAAATTCATATGATTTAATCTATTATCTATATCATGTTGCTTCAAGAAAAAAAAAAAAAAAAAAATCTATGACATGTGATAAATTTGACTTGTCACAACCTACGACTTGAGACCATGAATCTTACAGACTGGTCTACAAAGTCAAGAATCAATATAAAATTGTCATCAATTCCATTTGAAAAGTATAGGAATCTTTTGTTTTTATTATCGACTTCCAATAATTTTATCTTACCACGCAAGACTACGTATGCTTACATTTCCATTCATTATTTTATAGAATTGTAAAACCAATATACTACTCCAGTGATCCAGTAATAAGTTTCTCCAATTCTTGCAGGTACCTTTGACAATGGAGAAAAATACAGTAGACTTGCTTTCAAGACGAAAGAATCAAGTAAGATTTTCTATATTGTTCATTGTTATGTATGTATAAAACAAGAAAATCAATAAATTATCAATTGTCTTAGAATATTAAGTTATTAAAAATAAAAATTATCATTTCTCTGAACTCTCTCTTAATAAGTGTAACCCAATATGTGGAATTTCTAACTTCTTAAATGAAGGTAGAGTTGAAATATGATTTGAAACTTAAGATTATATGCTAAGATATCATGATAAATTACTATTACTTCAAAAGTTTAAATTATTAGAAAGAATGATGATCAAAATATAATCACTTTTAATTATTATCCTAACAGAAATGATAGCATAACATTGTAAAAATGTTGCTCATTTATCTTTGTCATTTACTAGAGCGGCACTACTTTAACCTTGTGAATGAGAATTAAAAAAGTCCAACCAATTTTGATTTCCTCTACTCTTTTACGTAATTCCATTGTAAGATTATTCCTAATTTAGCCACACATTTTTTGTTGCACCTGCAGGAGGATCAGTTAAAATTAGCTGAAGCTGAAATGGGAGTGGTTAAAGAAGAAAATGAAAGGCTAAAGATGTTATTAGAACGAACTGTAAAGGAGTACCAGTCCCTACAAATGCAATTCTTCGACATTCTTCAGCAAGAAAACAAGTCTAAAGATACAGTTCCTAGCCATCAGCAGGCAAAAAAAGAACCTGAACTTGTCTCTCTTAGCCTTGGGATAACCTCTGCCGAGCCTAAAAAGGAGGATAAAAAGAATAACAATTTTAGTAATGGCCAAGAGGAGGAGAAATTGAATGCAGCACTTTCTCTGGGGTTGCAGGACTACAGATTTGAGCCAAGCTCAACTGAACATGTGAGGAATAATTCATGCTCAAACAATAGCTTTGAAGAACAAAAGGAAGAGGAGCCCACTGAAATTTGGCCACCAAGTAAAATTCTAAAGACTATGAAAAGCGGAGATGAAGAAGTTTCACAACAAAGTCAAGTAAAGAAAACTAGGGTTTCTATCAGAGCTAGATGCGATACCCCAACGGTTAGTATCAAAATTTTATTAAGTCAGTGTTAGAATAATGATTGAAGGATTAAATTCATCAATCTTAATAATTTAACAAGTTTTTGAGAGTAATAGTAATTTATTATGTAAATGATCTAGGAACATGAATATAAAAACTATTTATTGAAAATGTTCATAGTTGAATGATACTTTAACTTGAAAAAGAAAAGACGGAAAAAGTTCTTGAAACGGCCTTTTTGAGTGTCACATACTAATCCAAAATTAAAATCTTCTGTGCCATATACCACCACTTGACATGCATCAATATTTGTATTTAATAACTTTGTTATAATTAATTAAGTTTATACAATTACATAGATTACATGTTTACAATTTTCTTATAGATATGAGTTTCTTATATAGATGAATGACGGATGTCAATGGAGAAAATATGGACAAAAAATAGCGAAAGGAAATCCATGCCCTAGGGCATACTACCGTTGCACAGTCTCACCATCTTGCCCTGTGAGAAAACAGGTATATTTTGCTTGCCTTTTTTTAAATTTGAAAGTTTGTCTAACCTCTTAATATTGTTGTATATGAACTTTGTAGGCCTCACAATTTATAAGTTATTATTCTTATGTATTTTTTACTAATTTTAAATTATATTCTATATTTAAATATTTCATTGAAATTTTGTTATATCATATTGTCTATAAATGAAAGAATAGATAATTTCATATATAAATACAATCACAATAAATGTCTATTAATAATAAGCATAATTAGCCAATTTTATATTTAAACAATAAATAAAAAGAGAATTTTCTTTTCTTCATATTTTGATAATTTTTCCGTCCTACTGCATGGATTATTAACAAGTTATGATAATAACATATATAATTAATCATTGAATTTATAATAGAAGTATGAGTCCAGTTATCATATGCCATCATTTATACAAGGAAAATGGGCTGCTTATCTTCCTTGGATCTCATATACTTCTAGAATATAAACAATGCACGTTTTTTTTTTTTTTTTTGAGGAACAACAATGCACGTTTTAAAGCTACGTAAGAGTCAAGTTTAACGTTTTATCAATGGCCTATAGTATTAGGGGGAACTTAAATTCCATGATTAGCACAATGAAAAAGTTGAAAGATGGTCTTTGGGTGGTCAACCTAAAGAAAATTATTATTTTCAACCTTAATTTGATAGTCCTCCCTTTCATTTGTATTTCCAAATGTAATTATGAAATCTGTTTCCTCAAACGAATTTGAAAACAACAAATATCATTGGCCGTTCATAGAGTTTTTCAATTGTTAATGAAAATCTAATGAACATGAGAAACCTCGTTATTTTTCTTCCCGAAAATGACTGTGTTTTTGTAAAATTCCTTCAGGGTTCTCTTGCAAAGGCATTTAAACAGAATGGTTTGGCTTTCAATTTCTAATTTTTTTATTGATTAAATTTTAGGTTAGATTTGAGTTTTATTAATATATAAATTTGAAATGTGATTATGTGCAAGATGTCATCATAAATCAATAATATCATTGGTAGTATTTTTGTTTGCTTAAAATAGTAAAATCTGTAAAGCTCAAAATTCTTATGTGCAGATTATATCTATATTTGGTCTTTTTATAATAATTGTTCTTAAAATCCCACGATTGTGAATCTTCGAATCCAAATTCCAAACACAACTTAACAACGTTGATCCTGAAGTACCTATCAAATGCATTTTCTATATGTCAAGGTTTAAAAAAAATAATAATAATAAGAGAGAGAATGAGAGATAAGTACATGAAATTCATTCATATAATATATAACCATAATTTCTGAACTATATCCGGAAAAAAAAAAAGTACATATATTGTTTCACTATATTTCATGTTCTCAAGAATGCAACCAAACCCTGAAGGTCCTTACATGTTTTAAAAACCACTTTGCTGTGATATAAATAAATGTAGTGTTTGAAAGTAGGAACAACAAAAATATATCTATATAATTTCTTTCTTAATTTTCAGGTGCAAAGGTGTTTTAATGACATGTCTATCTTGATCACCACCTATGAAGGAAAACACGACCACCCACTCCCAGTATCAGCCACGGCCATGGCGTCCACCACTTCTGCTGCTGTTTCCATGCTTCAATCTCAATCATCCACAAGCTTACAAGGAGGCCTCAACACCTCAGCCAGTGTACCCATTTCTACCTCTACTAACCCCCATGGATTCAATTTCACTCTATCCCAAAATCCAAGTCCACAACAACTCTATGGTCTTCCCAACTCTTCAATCTCAACTTTAAATTCACACCCAACAATCACTCTTGACCTCACTACTAATGCACCATCCAGGCTTTCCTCCAGTTTCTCATCTGCACAAAGATATCCCTCAACAAGCAGTCTCAACTTTTCCTCATCATTTTTCCCTTCTTTAGAGCCTAATAACACTTTCCAAACACAATGGAATAATGGTCCTACTAACTACAACAATCATGGGACTGTACCGGCTTACAATAAAAACCCTATTGGCAATTTGAACAGTATTGAAAAGCAACCATTTCAAGAACAATTGTACCAACCATACATGAAAGAATCCATAGTAGCTGCAACTAAAGCAATTGCATCAAACCCGAAATTTCAATCAGTATTAGCCGCAGCACTCACATCATATGTTGGCACTAGTGGTGGTGGTGTGAAAGAAAATCAGGATGCATGTGAAAGCTCAAGCATGAAGTTGAAGTGGGGTGAGTCTCATACAATGAATCCTATCTACTCGTCTAGCCAGAATGGCATAGGATGTGGTTCAAGTTACTTGAACAAATCTTCATCTTTCAATTCTCCAAAACAAGGCGGCTTGGCTTTGTTTCCACCTAATTTATTGCAACTTTCTGCATCTAATAATTGTGCTTCTGCGGCTCCCCCTGACAATAGGGACCATTTCAAGTTGTGAGGGTTTAAGGTTTGGTGTGTTTTTCATCATTTTTAGCTACTTGTGAAGTGAGCTAGTTTTTTTTTTTTTTTGGTTGTTGTTGTTGTTGATAATTTGATAGTTGGAGAAGGGGTGCTAACCAGTTGACTCTCGACAAAGAAGGCTAGTTTGTTATGAAAGTTTCCTAAATCTTTAATTAATTTAGGCTAGGATGTTATGATGGTTTTGTAAAGGTGTCATTTGTTTTCTTCCACCAATAACTTGTACATTTCATTTGTACACATTTATAGGTTAGATTATTAATTTGATCCATTAACTCTCTTGGGTAAAGTTTAATTTGGTCTCTCAATTGTTAATTGTTTCAATTTGATTCCTCAGTTTTAAAAATAAAGTTTATTTCATTATTGTATTTCCTCTTCCTAAATTTTTAAACAAAATTAGCTGTGACAAATGAATTATACATTCAAAGTGTTAACTGTTAATTTCTTTTTTCCCAAGGCATAAGTACAAAGAAAAGAAAATAAATTACAAAAGGACCTTGTCCTTCTTAAGGGCAATTAAAACCCTCTTGGGGAACACCCCAGATCAAAATCCCCTTACAATCCATAATGATTAATACCCCACTTAGCAAGCTCATCATGGGCAACCAAATTGCCACATCTCCCAATCCAACAAAACAATGGCTTACAAGAGGAGCTATCAATAGAAGTCTAACTTCTTCTTTGATAATACCATCCATTTCCCAATTAATTGGCTTGCCAACTTCCAACATCTCCTTAGCTAACGTTTTCGTTGGAAATACTATCATTTGACCTAAAAGAAATTTGTTAATTTCATTTAAATTTAAACAAAAACTAAATTCAAAGATGACATTGACTTGATTATAAAAGTTAAAAAGACCAAATTGAATTTTACCCTATAATCGAAGGACTGGATCAATAATTTAACCTTATATAGAATGAGTCATTTGTGGGTTTGTAACTTTTATACTCCTTATTGTTAAGTTGATCATATGCTAATAATACAATGGGGTAATGAAAAAAGAAATCCAATGTAGATTTTATTCATTTCAAAGAACTATTAAAAAAAATTCAAAGAATTCATTCGGAAGTTCATAAAATAGAATGAATATAAAGAATGAAAGGGAAATGAATGAAATAGAACAAATGAAGCTAAATTGTTTAGTTTGGATATTTTAAAAGAAAAGAATGAAAAATAATTAGTATTTATTGAGAATAACCAAAAAGAAATTAATCATTTTATTACAATATTACTATATTATACCTATTGTGGGGCCCAATAATTTAAGGGCCAAGCCCAATTGCTCCTGGGAAGTCCGAAGGCCCAATCCGAGGAGAGCTGTGGCCCAAGTTCTACAATACAAAGCACAAAACAATTTTTGGGAGGCAGCCGAGGACGGTTCAGTCCTCGGCAGATCCTGAATCCCACCGAAATAAAGGGGTAAAACAGGTATAGGGACGAATTCGTGAGGAAATCCAAAATATCTTGGGGAAGTTATCCTTACTACCCCTCCAGATAAGACCCAACACATGACAGAGCCGTACTCTGCAGCCTTATCAACCATACCCAACAATTCTGGGATTAGACTGATGGGACAAATATCAGTCTTGTATAGATTGACCCTACACGTGGACGAAGGACAATCAACACGGACGAGTATAAAAGAAGAAAGTAAGTAAATCTAAAGGGGATCCCGGCCCACCCCCAAAAAGAGAAGGATCACATGGGAGAGAACATCTCAACAAACACCGGACTTCACTGAAGAAAGTCCGTCGTTGGATAACCGGGGAAAGGCCTCAATGGTCCTCGGATCAACTCCGAGGAGTCCCACCCCATAGGGTGCGACATTTTAGGGTTTAAATGTTCAAGCCCAACTCCTTTTTCTGCCTGAATTCCTCTAAAACCAGGATCGGACATCGCCCCGTGACCAGCGGCTAGTTTTTTAAGCCCACTCTCTACAAATCATATTGTGAGGGATCTTTCGTACGCGAGCCCAACATCCTTATTGGGCCGCCAAAGAATTGTGTCCTTACACCTATCATTTTATAAAAATAAATTAATTTAATTTAAATTCAGTGGGATAATTTTATAGAAATTCTACAACGTATTATGATCCAAGCAACTACTTTAGTCCACTAGTCAAATCAAAACAAAACTCCACAAACCAGAAATCATAGATTTTACCAATAAAAAAGAGGAGACGAATATTGTTTTCTTTTGGTTGCTTAACAACCACTCCTTTGCCATTGCTTTTATCGGGGCTTGTTTCCCGTTACAAAATCTTCACACTTTCTTGACTCCAACCAAACTCTGATACTATTTATTTTCCCTTTTCATTAATAGTTTCACGTGTAATATGTTTATGCATGGTTTGACTTAAAATGCTTTATTAAAAAGGTGTAAGATTTTATTTTTTTTTTAAGAATTTCAACATATAGCGTTCACTCTTGATGATATCTCTTTATCATCAGACTAAAACAACAATCGGATTTTAGTGTAAGCGAGAATTGAACTCTAAATCTCTTATTCAACTATCAGAGACTTTTTTTATTGAACTAACTGAAACCCACAAAAAATATAGGATTTAATTTATAAATTTTGAGAGGTAAAATTTAATTGGGCTTCTACTAATTTTAAGCCCCCAACTTGTATTTTCATGCTTACTCAAAACAAAAAATAAAATAGCCAAAAAAAAAAGGGCAAATCCCATTAATATATATAAGGTTTGGGCTAATGCCAACAAGGTTTAAGATATTTTAAAACTAACTAATTTAGTCCCTAAACACAACTTGGTTCATAAGACAATTGAAAAAAATGACTAACGAGCTTAATAGTGTTTGAGAACTAAGTTGGCTTTAAAGATTAAATTAGTCAGTTTTGAAATATCTCAAACCTCGTTGTTATTAGCCTATATCTCAAAGAGAAATGATATGTCTACAACATTTTTACAATATTTTTACAACAAATCTTAAGTGATAAGTTGTTACTAGCTATTATTATTGGGGCAAAAAAGTAATCTTAACGTTAGTTTAAAATTTGAATTAATAACAACTAACCACTTGTGATTTGTTGTAAAAATATTACTGTATAAACGTAGCATATCTCTCAAAATATGTTAATGAGATTTACCCAAAAAAAACAAACAAAAACTTTAATTTCATGCCGTGGGATTTTAAACGTATTAATAGTGTACATCCGTAATCTGCAAAAAGAACTCGCGTCTCCCGTCATATTGGCAATAATACGGGATTGTACGCGCTAAGTTGAGGCTGAAAATATAATAAACGTTTGTAACGGAACAAGAATATATCGGCTTGTTTTTACGGCTTGTTAAAAAGTAACTTCCCTAACGAAAACAATTATATAAAATATTATTAAACTCTTCAAGCCATAGTTAGTGGTTACTGTCTTACTGACTTACTGGTTTGACACCTCAATTCGATTACAATCTGACGTAAATCAATAATGGTTTTGCTTGAAGTTCTGTTGTGGTTAAAAAAAAACACTTTTAGAAATGTATTCCAATCAAAATTTTGATATATTTATTTGATTCTAAAAAAAATATTTAATATATCTATTTTATTAAAATCGTAAACCCAAAAATAAAAAATAGAAGCTTACAAAATAACCATTGTTAAGTTCTTAAAAAATGATAAAATTATTACAAATTTTAGCATAAAAAGTGCATAAGTTAATGTGACAATGAATGCGATTAATGTCACTTTAACAATAAGATAATAGAACTATGTTTTTGTTTTTAAGAAATTAAAAAAGAAAAAAGAAAAAGATATGAGTGATTTTTTTAAGAAACAAAGATATGAGTGTTTGGATTATCTTTTATAAATTTATAATAGGTGGCCCATTAATTTTTTAGATCTATATAGTAAAATTTATAATAATCCTAGCATCATTCTAAAAAAAATTAATTTTGTTGGGATGTTCTAAGGATTAAATCACATTTGGCAAGAGATAAAGGTCACGATACAAAAGTTATTGTATTTATCTTAAAAATATACAGGCATATGTTTCTATATTTTTGTTACAATTTTTAAATAAAAAAAATAAACGTAATATACTCGTATTATACATGTATTCTTTCTCCGTCTCCATATTTTTATGCCGGTTTTTTTAAACGTACTCTTTAGAAAGATGCCAAATTAAACCTATCCATATATTTACAGTATCAAATGCATACCGTATTTTACTAACTATTGTTTAGAGACTAAGTTGGCTTTAAAAATTAAATTGGTCTGTTTGAAATATCTTATACCTCGTTGTCATTAGCTCAAATTTCAAAGTATCTATACTACCATTTAAGGGTTTTTCCCTGTTTGGACTGGACTTTTTTTGGTTCCAAAATACCCTTACATCATAAATTTAAGTAAAGATAAAGCTTGAGGATAACATAGTAATAATACATCTTTAACCCCCACGTGTAACCTTACTTACAAAATAGGCAATATTTAACTCACATGTTTAACTCTAGTTGATTTTCAAACTAAGCATTATTCCACGTTTTCACATTTCCTTTTTTCTTTTCTTTTTTTTTTCCCTTTTTTCCTTTATCAAGACTTTAACTTTTTTTTTTTTTTTTTTGCATTAAAAAAAAGGCATAAAACTTATTTTCGTCCTTACATTTTCACGCGATTCCTACTTTTGTCCCTAACTTTTTTTTCACCGCTTTTAGTCCTTAAAATAAAAAATGCGATCTCGTTTTTGTCCCTACCGTTAGTGCCCTAACGGCAAAGTCTTAGGTGGCAGACAGAACCCCTTATTAGCTAATGTGGCGTTGATGTGGCAATTAAAATATTTTTTGGATTTTTTTTTAATGCCACGTCACCATTTTAATTTTTTTTTAAAAGCCATGTTAGAAAATTTTAAAAAATAAAATAAATTATAAAAAAACCTTAAATTTAATTTAATTAAAAATTTTAATTAAAAAAAATTCTTAGTGTTCTTAGTGTTCTTCAACTTGTTCTTCATTTTACAAATTATTATTCATATTCTTCCCAAATCAAACCCAGCAACCAAGAACTCAAACCCATCACAAGATCACAAACCCAGCAGCCCAAGAACTCAAACCCAAATCACTAGGACATAAATGAAAACAAGAAGAAAAAATTAAATTAAATGCTAACAGGAAGAATGAAGAAACCAAGAACTCAAATCTCCAGCAAATCAAGAACTCAAACCCAACAAATCAAGAACTCCCAAATCAAACCCAGCAACCCAAGAACTCAAACCTAAATCTTCAGCAAATCAAACCCATAAACCCAGTAAACAAACCAATCTCCAACAAACCTAGATCCCAAAACCACCACCACCACTACCACAATCAGACCC
Source organism: Quercus lobata (assembly GCF_001633185.2). Classification (NCBI taxonomy): domain Eukaryota; kingdom Viridiplantae; phylum Streptophyta; class Magnoliopsida; order Fagales; family Fagaceae; genus Quercus; species Quercus lobata. The sequence goes on along the minus strand of NC_044906.1, from coordinate 65,435,838 downwards.
AGATCCCAAAACCACCGCCACCACCACCGACCAACAGATCCCAAAACCACCATCATCCTGCCAATCAAACCCATTTCCCAAAATAACAAACACCATGACTCCGCTGAGAGAGAAAGAATCGGAAATGTAAGAAGAAGGAGGGATTTTTTGAGACTCAACAGTTCGGGGTAGCGGTGGAGAATGGGTTTGAGTTGGAGGAACAGTAGCGGTGGAGGAGTTGGCCACGGAGGAGTCGTCGATGTCGATGTTAATGCCGTCGTGTCATCGTCGATGATGCAGATTGTAATGGACAGAGAGAGAGATAAATAGATCACACTACTTGTGAGTTTGACCCGAGAGGGAGAGAGAGATAAGAAAATGAAATTTTGGTTTTATATATTTTATTTAGGTTTTAATGTTTGTTTTTAATTTATTTTATTTCTGGGTTTGTTTTAGATCTGTCTGGGTTTGTGTTTTTAATTTAAGTTTTATTTTTTAATTTATTTTCTTTTTTGGTTTAAATTTGCTAACATGACTTTTTATAATAAAAAAATTAAAATGCTGACGTGGCATTTAAAAAAAGCCAAATAATATTTTTAATTGCCACGTCAGCTAATAGGGTGTTCCGTCTGCCACCTAGGACTTTGCCATTAGGGCATTGACGATAGGGACAAAAACGAGATCACATTTTTGATTTTAGGGACTAAAGGCGGTGAAAAAAAAAAGGTTAGGGACTAAAGTGGGAATCACGTGAAAATTTATGGACGAAAATGGGTATTACGCCAAAAAAAAAAAAGACCAACTTTTTATTTTTTGAATACCCAGTCTCCCTTGCTCCTTAATCTTATCTCACATTTGTTTGTTTTTTTCCCCCTCAAATTTCTTTGTTTTGATAAATATACTAAAAAGTATAGCTAAAACCTAAGGATCTTTGTTTTGATTTTGAAGAAAATAATATACTAAAAGGTAGACATAAAACTTAAGGATAACATGTTAAAAATAATCTCTAACTCCTATGTAAAACACTACCTACAAAATAGGACAATTGTCACATTAGTTACTCAACTTCTTCAATTTGTTTCTTCCTCAATTCCTCTCAGTTCTATGTTCTTTTTCTCTACACTATCATCATCATCTTTTCTAAATTCAACATCCAAAAAAGAGAAAACTTTACTTACAAAAACAAAAATGCAGTTCTAATTGTTTCGGTTCAACAGGTTTGTTAATATACATTGCTCTTTTCTATTTTGTTTTTCTAAAGAAATCAACAGTGTTCTAATTATTTGGACTTTAGGTCTTCTTCATTTCTTTATTTTCTTATGATTATCTTTTTGTTTTTTAATATGTGTTTGTGGGTTAAAGCTAGGGCTGTCCAGCAGTTTAGTAACCCGCCCAAACCGACCAGGTCCAACCGACCCAAAGCCTAGCAGGTGAATCCAAAATCCATGGTTGGTCGGATTCGGGTCTTCCTCTAACAAAAACCAAATTACTGGTTCGAGTAACAGATTAAGGTATTAAAAAAACCCGTATCACCCCGACCCAACCCAACCGATAGTTTCAAATTTTTTTAAAAATATATTATATTTTTAGGTCTTTGAAGGGATAAGACGCGTATAGCCTCTGCTCCCTACTCTATAGTCTGAGTTCTGAACAATTGAAACTTCAGACGTTTCAGTCTTCCACTCTACTCTCATCAGAGTCTCAAATCACAAGACTCTCAACTCTCAAGCCTCAACACTCCACTACCACAGGCACGGCCTTTAGTTTCACGTTTCGCTATCTCTCCCTCTCTCTCTCAAATCCCTAACCCTAGCCACTTCTTACCGCCGCCGTTGTTAAGTCACCTCATCAATGACCTGCCGTTCTTCAGTTCAAGTAGTCCCTCTCTCGCCCAAACCCCTCTCCCTTAATGATCTGCCATCTGAAGCTTTGATCTTACGTATCTGATGGTGGGTTAGTATTTTTTAAAAAAAAAAATTTCTTACTGACCTTGTGATGGATGTGGTGATGGTGGGAGATGGAGTGGTGGTGGTGCCGGTTTAGTTTTCTCTCTTTTCGTCTCATAAATCTGGGGTTTGTGGACTTATTTGTGCTATTTGATTTCTATAGGTTTGCATTGTGGTTTGTGTTTTGGGTTTTGATTTCTCTGTGTTCTTTGGGTTGATATATGATGGGTCTGGGTTTTGATTTCTGTGTGTTCTTTGGGTTGATTCCTCATGGGTATGGGTTAGTTTTGGTTTCTCTATTCTATGGTTGATTTCTCATAGGTCTGGGTTGGTTTTGATTTCTCTGTTCTTTGGTTGATTTCGGTCTGGGTTTTTATTTTTCTGTTCTTTGAGTCTGGGTTTGAATTTCTGTTCTTGCTATACTTCAGACCCGAATTGCCCGACGGTTCCGACCCGAGCCACCGGGTCCAACCTAAAATTCGGTCGGTCTCGGGTCTTTTTTGTTCACCCGATTGAATCGGATCAAGTACGGATTAGCTCAAAACTCGATCCGATCCGACCCGTAGACAGGCCTAAGTAAAGCTTACTCATTGCTTTTCTTTGATTATAATAGTACGGTGCTTTTCTTTGATTATTATTACAGTAGAACACACTGAATTTAGTATACAAACTCTGCAGTTTGGATAAGTATTGAATTGTGTAAAAGAAACCAAAAAAAAAAAAAAAAAACTTTTACTAAAAGGTTAGTAATTCTAAATTATAATTGATGCAAATTACTAAACCTTTACCCAAAAAAATGAAAGATTCTTTGAGGACGCGCGTGAAACTAGTGTTAATGAAATTTATAAAAACAAAACAAAACCTTTTAGTGGAACACAGGGAAGGACTTTTTAGGAGAAACCTGAAACCTCGTAAACTATTATAGAAACTGCCACACTTGGAGGCTAAACCATTTTCACTACTTACACGTGTTGGGCCACAGCCCTGCCATGTGTCCACAACATGCAAATGGAACCAACACACTTAATTAACAAGATTTTGAGGAAATGAACAGAGAGCCTTTCCCTTAGCAGAACCCAAATCTAATCTCTGAACACAGATTTTGCAAGGTATGTCACACCCAATCCTTTTATAACACTTTCATCATTGTAGACCTCTCTTTGATTTCAAATGATTCGTTTTCTGTTTTAAGCTACAAGTTTATTTCCTCGAAAGAGTGTCATATTTGGGATGTAGATATGGATATTTGAATTTAATTAAATATCTTGCTAGATCATGAACATAGTATAGGTTAACATACATCTTAGGAACACAAATGTAATGATGTTTTTATATGATGCATGGTGCTACATCTAGCAATTGGTTATAATTTGGCAGTGCACTCCAGTTACTATTTAGGGAAAAAAAATGTCATGTCCATGAAGATTTAAAATTAATAGAGAGCACCCTATTCAATGGATGAGTCATTAACCGAGATTGGATTATGATTCCTTTTGGATAAAGGAATTTAAAGATAATGATTTGGATTTACAATCTTTAGTTTAAATGACTTGAATAGAGTATAAAAGGATATGATTTTTTTCCCTAGCAATGAAATTCGTGAAGGGATTTGTTGAATTGAAAAAGACTAGATGCAATGTGTCATTTCAAATCCATTATATCACAAGTTTTATTTATTTATTTATTTTTTTAGCAAACTCCCCAAAGCGCAAATCATCATGTATTGTTAAATTTATATCGAACAATTTATGCAAATAGTTGTTCTATATATTCCTTGATTTTAAATCCTTGAATCTAAATGCAACCTCAATGATTTTCAAATAGGGCGATCAAATTTATTTAATATTTTCTGTTAAACTAATACTATGACTTTTTCTTTTGATAAGTAATCCTATGATTATGTTACTAAAAGGAAGACATTGGGAATATTGGCAAACTCCCATTAGTGCCTTTTGGTGTAGGTATGGCACATGAAGAAATGATCAAAGATAATTCCAAACTTTCAAGCTATGATGCTTATTTTGAGAAGATCCAGTCAAGGAAGAAATTACCACAATTGATGCAAGAGACTTTGACAGCTGCATTTGCAAATATTCCAGTTTCATCATTCCCAGAAGTTCCTGGTGGCAAAGGTGAATGCTTTTACAGTATGGTTTATATACCTAGCCAATTTTCCCTTGGAAAGGGGTTCATGCAGTTAGAATGAAGAGAAATGAAGCATATCTGAGTCACTAATGATAGTTTTGAACATTTCTTATTGCAGTGATAGAAATATTAGCAGACACTTCCGTTGCTGATGCTTTAAAGATTTTATCTGAATGCAACATTCTGTCTGCTCCTGTGAGAAACCCAGATACAGAAAATTCTGCAGATTGGAGAGACAGGTACCTAGGAATCATAGATTACTCAGCTATCGTTCTGTGGGTGCTGGAGAGTGCAGAACTTGCCGCTGTTGCTCTATCAGCTAGTACAGCAACAGCTGCTGGAGTTGGTGCAGGAGCAGTTGGCGCTCTTGGAGCACTAGCATTGGGTGCGACCGGGCCTGTTGCTGTTGCAGGGCTAGCAGCTGCTGCAGTTGGTGCTGCTGTGGCTGGTGGTGTGGCTGTAGATAAAGGGATGGGAAAAGATGGTGCCACAGCTGCTGATAAATTGGGCAAGGATTTTTACAAAGTTATACTGGAAGATGAACCCTTCAAATCAACCACAGTAAGCCCAACTTTGCCAAGAGTATTATTTGTAGAGGCCATGTTGCCTCTGGTACGTTATTTATTCAGTTTATTTGGACAATTAATCTTGATTCTCCATTTCTCAACTAAATGATGAGCATGCTTTGTGTATTTTACTGTAAAGTGCTCTGATTGAGAAGCAAGTGAAATATCGAATGTGGATTAATGACACCCCTTGTCGAACCATGAGCTGTGCCATTCCACCTTAAAACCAATTGGTGATGAGGTAGACACACTCAAATCTTTTATGACATTCGACATCACACCACGCAGACCTGTTTTTAGAGTGGTTGTAGGAAGTCAAATTGTGATCCCCCAACACCCCTCATCCGTTTCCTAGCCATAAGAAAATTAGAAATGATATTTCATATAAATTTTTTTTTTTGTTTCAGGTGAGGTCGATACTCAAGTCCTACCGTTGGGCTCCTTTCCTCCCAGTTTCAATAGAGTGTTCTATGTTGAGTGTCTTACTGCTACTTTCAAAATATAGGCTAAGGAATGTACCTGTAATTGAAGAAGGCAAGCCTGACATTAAGAACTACATTACTCAATCTGCCGTTGTTCAGGGTCTTGATAGATGTAATGGAAGGGACTGGTTTGACCTCATTGCTATGCAGCCTATTTCTGAATTAGGGCTTCCTTTCATGTCCCCTGCTGAGGTAAGGTGTGTGTTGTTACATGAGTATTCTGCAAGCTGATTACTGAAATTCAGATATTCAAAATGTACTTCTGTCTTCTTGGCCAGGTAATTAGCATCCAGGGCGATGAGTTGATTCTGGAGGCTTTCAAGCGAATGAGAGATAACCAAATTGGTGGTCTTCCAGTTGTAGACGCACCAAAGAAGAAGATTGTTGGGAACGTTAGCATAAAGGACATCAGATACTTGCTACTGAAACCTGAGCTTTTCTCCAATTTTAGGTAGGGAGAAGTCAAAATTTAGATTCTGCTTGTGCACCAGTTCTAATCTGCACATTGAAATTCAGAAAAAAAAAAAAATTATTCATTCAATTTGAGAACATAATCAAACCACTTGCAACTAATTTTAGTTTGATTTAAAAAATATATATAATTACATTTTTTTAGCAAATTTTATACAAATAACCAAATTGTAAATAACTTTATATAACAGTTTGGCCCAATTTTTAGCAGGTAGCCCTGTTTTTTAATTATTCTAACAAGAAGTTAGTTTTTTCACTTTTGACTACATAGGTTAGTTTCTTTTTTTATTTATATCAATTTTTCAACCTTAAATTTCAAGTTAAAAAAAAAAAAAAAAAATTAACTTTAAATCTCTTTGTTTTTTTACCACATATGTTTGAAGGTTTTTAAGAGATGAAATATGGTAAGATGGCTAAGATGTGAATAAACTCAATATGAAAATGGTAATTCTCCAACTTCTATTCAATAGTACAAAATTTATTTTCAAGGAGCTAGAAAGAAATTACTGGGTAAGTTTTTCTAACTTTAGAAAGCATGCACAGGTTGGAATATAAATTCAATATAAATTAATTACACTTACAACTTATAAGTGGGACATACCATTTCAATGAAGTCTGCAAAGTACTACAAGACACTTAGAAAGTGGGAACTGTTATGAAGGAACAAAAATTCATCTTTATCTTCATGTGGCTCTTGCAATGTCTATTTAAAAAGGTTTGATGTTACTCTTGATGCTGTGACTAAGTTTTATATGCCTTTCATCCAGGAAGCTGACTGTGATGGATTTCATGCAAACCATTGCCTCCCAAGAGACTGGAAAAGTCATCCCACCAATTACATGCAAACTTGATTCAACTCTTGCCAGTGTGATCCAGAGTCTTGCTTTGAAGTCAGTTCACAGGATTTATGTGGTAGCTGGGGAGGACGATGAAGTTATTGGCGTCATTACGCTTAGAGATGTGATTTCTTGCTTCATTTATGAGCCGCCTAACCATTTTGATAACCACCTTGGGTTTGCAGTGAAGGAAATATTGAATCAGTGATGCTTCAGGTCTCGAAATCCTTCAAATGTATGTAAGAACAGATATGTAATGAAATCCGGTTTTGGGCGGTAGAACAATTTAAGTGCAGATATGTAACAAAATCCGGTTTTTGGCCGGAGAACAATTTACTGTCTGTTCAATCAGTACTGAACATGTACTTTCACATTTCTCCTATTAAGCTAGAGCCAGGGAGCTTTCTTAATCCTTTGTTGTTCATTATCCTCCTAATCCTTTCGACATCCCCCCATCTTCCAAATTCAGCATATAAATTGGACAGGATCACCAAAGGAGTTGGATTTTCCGGCTCTAATTCTGCAAGCTTCATAGCCATTTCTTCCCCCACTTCAGAATCTAAATGATACTTACAAGCACCAAGCAAAGAAGCAAAAACAGAAGCAGAAGGATGTGATAATTCTTGTATTAGTTCTCGAGCTTCACCCAACTGCCCAGATCGACCCAAAAGGTCAACCATACAACCAATGTGCTCTGGTTTTGGTTTCAAGCCATAATCTTTACTCATCATCCTAAAAACTTGCCATCCTTTGTCGACCTGACCAGTGTGACTGCATACAGATAACACGCTAATAAAAGTTGCTGCATTTGGTTGTACCTTTTCTTCTCGCATCCGGTCAAATATTTCAAATGCAGATTCGTTCTCTCCTTTTCTTCCAAAACCAGATATCATTGCATTCCAGAATGCAGGATCATCAGGCTTTCTATCAAACTGATCAAAAATTCTTCGTGCCAAATCATGATATCCACATTTCATATACATGTCAATGAGTGCAGTGGCTATGAACTCATCACTACTAATATCAGTTCTAATTGTATGCCCATGAATCTCTTTTCCACACTGCAGAGCAGACAAATCCGAACAGGCTGGTAAAAGGCTTGTGATAGACTTTAAACTTGGGACTATGCCAGCAGATAGCATTCTCTTGAAGTACTTAATAGCTTCAACTCCTTTCCCTAGTTGTGAAAACCCACTAATCATTGAATTCCATGTTGCTGAATCAGGTACCAATCCTTCACATTCTAACTGTTCAAATAGCTCAACAGCATTCTCACTCTGAGCATTCAACATCATACCACAAATCATCGAATTCCATGTTATTAAGTTCCTGATTCCATCAAGCTCTTTGAATGCATCAAATGCTAAATGCCAACAGCCACACTTGGAATACATGTCTACCAACGCAGTTGCCAGTGTTGCATTGAATTCTTTTGCAGTTTTCATGATGAATCCATGAACTTGCCTACCAAATCGAAGATACAGAAGAGTAGCACATGCAGAAAGAATCAAAACAAAAGTAACCGAATTTGGTACTTCAACTGAACATTCCCTCATGTCCTTAAACACATCCAAAACCAATTGCGGAACACCATTCTGCAAAAGCCCCGAAATAAAAGCATTATAGCTTACTACACTCTTATTACGTGTTCCTTCAAACACCTTTGTAGCTGAAACCAACTCTTCGTAATTCGAATACATAGTCACAATTGACGTTGCAACATAAACCTCTGTCTCAACCCCCAACTTTATCGCCCAGCAATGCATTTCCATGCCATGTTGAACACTTTCACATGCCAACAACAAACAAGATATAGTCTCCGAATTTGGCCTGAACGTTCCAAACCCCACTTGTTTGAACACCGAGAATGCTTCTCTAGAATACCCATTTTGCAAAAACCCCGAAATTACAGCATTGAATGAAGTCGGGTTTCTCTCAGGCATTTCATCGAACACTTTGAGTGCATCATGTAAGAGATGCAGCTTCATGTACATGTCAGTGAGAGAAGTGGCTGCGTAAACATGTGAAGAAAAACCGGTTTTGATGAGATGGGTATGGAGGATTTGGCCCTGTGGAAGTGATTTGAGCTTGGCACAGGCTTTGAGGAGTGGTGGGAAGGTGAATTTGTTAGGAGGGAGTGAGGCTGAGTGGCATTGAGAATATAAAGAAATGGCTTCTTTGAAGAACCCATCAGAAACTAGCTTTGCTATTTCGCGCTTCATAGTCATTAATCATTCATGGGTTGCTTCTAAATTGGCGGCATTTATCACTCTCTGGTTTAAACTAGTACTGCTCTCTCAAAAAAAAAAACTAGTACTAGCTTGGGTTGGGCTATAAGCTAAACTTAAGATGAAAATTTTTGGGTCTAAAGGCTTGGCCCAATTAAAGATGGTTCTAAATAGTTTTTCTTAATTATAACCCTTGAAAACCATTGAAATTGTATTTTCCTTTTTCAAAAGTAAAAAAATTATGTAAAGATTATTCCACTATCTGTCTATAAGGCATCTCGAAAAACCCATTAATCATAATATGATAGAATTTGAGACATTTGAGTTTATGCACGTTATCCAAAGTTATTGTTGAAATTGTACGTTTTGACAAGAATATAATAAGAACTTATAGGTGCGGATTGGATTTGGCTGAAAGTTGTGTCTGCGTCTGCGTTCTTTTTTTTTTTTTTTTTTTTTTTTTTTCACGCGTTTTGCAGAAAGGCAGGGGACAAGTAACACTTTAGCATTACTGTTCATACACTGTAGCAGTACTGTTTATAAGACCTACAACCACTTTATTAATTAAAAAAAAATATTAAAAATTGGTCCCCCGGTATTATTTACACATTTAAAATTTATTTTGCTACAGTATTTTCAGTTTTCAGTTTTCAATTTTCAGTTTCAGCAACAATAAGTTCAATCCAAACGGACCCATAAATTGGATAAGTGGAGAACTATGTGAAAGTGATAGTGTATCAATCACAGTTTAATTTTTAAAAATTGTGAAGAAAATTGTCTCCCTAACAATTCTTGAAGTATAGTAGAAGATAGATCGAAGAGAAACCAATAGCCAATAAATTAAAATGGGGAATAAAATTTTTAAAATTGGGTGATATCTTTTTATGATGGTTTGTAAGTTTATAAAAGATAGAATAGTATTAAAAGAAATTTGTTATCTAGCAATCATTCACATCCTTTCAACTTGAATTTTTGATAAAGTAGAGGTAAAAGAATGACTTCGCTCCAACCAATAAAGAAAATCCTTGGTTCAATTCATGTTTAGGAGGAACATAGAGTGCAGAATGATACTGTTCCACCCATTCCTCTCTTTTAAAATGACACCAAAATGGTGGAATGAAGGGGCCCCTCCACTCCACTTTGCCATTTTTTTTGGTCCTTGCAAACACATTCAACAAGAGAGAGATCCCAAACTCTCATTGGCAATTTGCAATTTGCAATGTCATATCTACTTTACTTATCAGAAAAAGATATCATGTACTCTTTTTCTTGTCATCTTCTAATGATGGGGATATATCATATATGTTTATATATAAGGTTAACTCAAATGCCCTACGTGCTGTCATCATGACTTATAAATTTGCTGCTCCAAAATTATTTAAGCTCCTCATATCATGGGGTAATTGAATACAGCAAAAAGTTTTTTTCCTTGGGAATTTGGAGTTTAACCCTTAAAAACTCAATAGTTTTAATTATATTTTTATAAGAAAATAGGTGAAATGATTTTTTTTTTTTTGGTTAAAAAGAAAAAAAAAAAAGAAAAAAAAACTCTAATTTTTATCACACAAAGCTATATCAAGGCTAAAATAAATAAACAAAAACTTTTTACTCGTGTAGTAGAAGGAAGAGATCCTTAAGTGCAAAAAGTTAACAGTAGATTCTAAATGTTCCCATACGATTCCTATCCTTTTTCGATGTGATGACTGATGTTTATGCTGAGAATCTTTTCTCTGTGCACAAAGCTATCCACTATTTTCTTATCCTTACATTTCCTTTATGCTCGAATGCATTATGATTGCTACCAATTAGATTGACCAAAAAGCATATAACACCTGTGAGGAATTACTAGAAAAAATATTTGTTGATGATCTTTTTGTATATATAATCTTGTAACACTATAAAAAGAACAAACAATTACAAGCTCACAGGCTGAAACAACAAAAAAAAAAAAAAAAAAAAAAAAAAACTCATTGTCTGATTGCAATAGCAGGTCTACCAACTAGGACAAACAAACCAGACTCACATACTAGCTAATCAGCAAAGATGTCTTATGCCCCATTCCTCAACCTCTCACCAAAACTAATTTGAAGAAAACTGCTTTGAAACTAAGACCTTTGAAATGTCTTATGCCCCATTTTTCAACCTCTAACCAACATAATTTTGGATTACCAACAAGACAGGACCCCATGATTTCCTTTTAAAATCTCCTTGTAAAGGAGCACTCAAAGTACAAGTGATTTCTACTCTCAACAACACCATATTAATGTAGTTGAATCCCCCCATGAAGTCCTACCGCAGCAATCTGTTTTGAGAGATCTGCCAGTCTTTGAAAATTAACCAACCTATAAAAGCATGGTTAGGTATAGCTAATCAAAAAGTTCATAATTGTGAAAATGTGAATAGTATAGCAAATTAATTTTTTTTGTATATCATGTATTGTATGTTAATTGTATCCTGTATCATACAATACACAAACACTATATAAAATTTATAAAAGAAAATTGTAAACATGCATAAATAGAATGTATACACATTTGTTGTTAAAAATATATTTATAACATCTATGTATATACAATATAAACTAACACCACGTATATATAGACTAAATATGGAAAAGCAGTTGTGCATTATGTTATATTAACTGAATTAATATAATTATAATCCATTAGGGTCACAACAAAAATTCACAACCTCAAATTTGTCTATCACTTTGAACACGAGTCATTAAAGAAAATTAATTACGCATTGTGGTGAGTCCATGTGTGAGGTGATGGGTAAATTGGGAAGTGTTATGAATTTTTGTCATGCCCCTAACTTTATTGATATAATTAATTGAAACAAACATTTCGATTCTTATTTGAGAGAGAGAGAGAGAGAGAAAGGCCCTAATTTCATATATTGTCTATTGTATCTTGTATCATACAGTACATAAAAAGTAAAAACTATATCAAATATATCAAAAAAATTATAAATGTACATATATAGGATGTATATATTTTTTTTTATTAAAATTATATTTATAATATTTACGTGTTAGGACATATGTGATTCACTTGTTAGGAACATATGTCACTATTTTATGTTATTGGCTAATCTTTTGACAAAACGCATTTTACTTGTATTTGGGTAGATCTAGAATGTGTTTAATACTTTAAGAAATCTTGTTTCAAGATCAAGTGTTAAAACCATGCAAGTCTGTCTAAGATTCAAGCTGAGAAAGTGCCTATCATTAAAGCTTGATAGTTAGCATCTATTGAGCTTTAAGAGCTGTTCTAGCCTCGTGGCTCGACGATAGCTATTTGTCGAGGTTTATGAAAAACAGAGTTTCAGATCTGTTTTGACTCTAATCTGTGATTGTATGTTTGAGCTTTCTTTTCTCACAACCCTAGACATATAAAATGATTATTTTAAGGGTCGTCAAAGAGGACACAAGTTGTACAAGTGTTGAGCAAAGTTTGTTCAAGCAAATTGTGACCAGAGACAGAATTTGCCCTAGTTCATCTTTCTTGTGAAGAAGTTGCTGTGTTTGTACACCGTAGGGTTTTGTGACCGAGCATCTTCTCAATCTTCATCATCTGGATGAACTGAAGAACTTTGCAGGTAACAACCTTCTCTAGTTGGTGATTGAAGTCGCATACTAGGATCCGTACAATTGGTTAGTCACGTACTGGGAGTCGTGTATCAAAAGGAGAGATTGTCACTATAGAATAAGTCCAATTGGGTATTGGGGTAAGAGTTCAACTGTAGGTTGGTATAAGATATTGGGATTCCTTTACTTGTAACCGCTTATTTTGATAATAGTGGATTCTCAAGAGTGGTGACCTTAAAATCAGTCGGTGGAGTTTTTGCTGTGTTGGTTTCCCCATTCGTAAATAAATCACCGTGTCAATTTAATTTCCGTTGCACTTAGTTTAATTGATGATTTGTTTGTGCTACCATGCGCTTTGCATGTTAATTTGATTAATTAATAAACTTGACTAATTAATCAATTGATTAATCACAAAGGGGTCAATATATTTTTGGCCTATCACTAAGTATACACAATAAACTAACACCAAGCATATATGTATTAAATATGAGAAAACATTCTAACTTGTTAGAGAAAAAAATATGGGAAAACATTTGTGCATATTTGGTTATATTAACTAAACTAATATAATTATAATCTTCCTAGGGTTACAACAAAAGTTCATGCACAACCTATTTACCTATCACTTACACATGAAGCCTTTAAAAAAAAAAATTAAAAATTTTGGTGGGTCCATGTGTGAGTTGATAGGTAAATTGTGAAGTTTGTGAATTTTTGTTATGCCTCCAGTTTTATTAATATAATTAATTAAAATGAACAGTTTGATTGCTATTTGAGGAGAGAGGGGGGGGGGGGGTTTCTAAGGCAAGGCAGAGCTCTCTAGTAAGCTTTCAAAATTTTTATCCAAATTGTATCTTTTTTTAAGTTTGGTCCTCTTCCTCTTAATTAGGCCAAGGCTTGTAGGCTTCAGTGTAGTGAACTTTGGATTTTGTATATTTAAGAATTTATCAATTATTTAAATTTAATGTTTGAGGGTTTTTGTTTATTTGTTCTTTTGTTTGTATTGAAAAGAAAATAAAAATAGTACTATCAAGATTTTTTTATTTACTTATTACTATTATTTTTGCATGTGAAAAAAAAAGGGTCATGCTGGATTGACTTGACTTTGAAAGAACCAAGTAAGTGTCATAGGTCTTGCAACTCATTAAGGATGACTCGTTTCTTACCCAATTTCAAACCTGATTGACTTGACCCATTTGTCGAGTCTAAATAGGTTTAAGGATGAGTAATTTTATGGTTGTTGGCCATAGTGACAAAAATGCATGGTTGGATGGGATTTTTGGAGGTCTTTGTGGTCATGTTTGCATGAGATTAGTCAAGGGATTGATGGGTGTTTATTTAAAGGTTAAAGGATGGTTCTACTATTATTTTTTATTTATGAAGGAAATTGTGGTTTTTCCTTCAAATTTTGTGCCTTTCAATATCTTTCATGATTAAAGGTGAGCCCTTTAGTAAGTTTTCAGAATTTTCATCCAAAATGAACCTTTTTAAGTTCGGACCTCCTCCTTTAATGAGGAGAGGCCTCTTGGTACTGAAGTGTTTTAAAAAAAAAAATTTGGACTCCTTTTTATGATAATTAATCACATATTTATCCCCTAAAGTAATAAAATATAAAGTCTAAAAATAAAATAGCAAATATATAGTTGAACCATAGTGAATTTGAGTGCTGAAATGGGCACTCTGTATGCCAATTGACACTTTGTCTCCTTAAGCCTGTTTTAACTTATCTTACCCTTTTTGTGTGTGTGTGATTTTTTGGGGGTATTTTTAGGGGGCTAATTACATGATTATTATCATAATCAAGCCCTTTTCTCATAAAGTTTACCCAAGGAGTGATTAAGTTTTCTAATTATCATACAATTAATTCAACAACTTGAAACGCCTAATCATTTACTAGGTTTTATTTCACGCATGAGTGTCTGTCTACCATTTTCTTTGGACTAGAACCAATGAGAAGTTTACATTTGATAGTTATAATTACTCATTTTAAAGATCAGTTAATCAACTATTCAATAAATGTATGCATTCAATTTTATATTGAAGGACACTTCTCACCATTGAAAGTTAATCTTGCATGTTCTTCCAATGGTAGTTTCAATACCTAGGCAAATAATGACATCATACACATAAGAAAACAGATAGTTTTGTTTCAAAAGAAAAATCAAACCCTCCATAATAAGCTTTTAGATACACCATTTTGTAAATAGATACACAATAATTCTCATCTGTTCATTCTTTATTAAATATAAATAAATAGCCTTACATGTGATCATGCTAATCCTAATTGATTAATTCTTGTTCAAATAATGTGATAGAAATCACAAAATAAATATAAATTTTGCCTCTAATCAAATTTGGCAGGATAAGAAGAGATGCCTATCTCAATTCTCAACCCCACATTTCATACTATATACTAATGATGTATTACAACTAGATGCATTGAACATGTTTATTTGACATGAGCAATATCCTCTTCAAGAAACCAACAAAATGCATTCATTGGCACACGTCATTGGCACACATGTTAACAAATATTGCCTTAAAATTATCAAGGGTATCACGTGAGTTTGCTTCAAATTGTTATGAATAATTGACCAATTGTTGACAACAACTTTTCAACAGAAGTCTATGATATTTGGATGAGATGCGATGAGACTACATATTTTGATTTCGGTACCTTGGCTTTATTCTTGTTCGGAAAACTTTTTCATATACGAATTCGAGTTTATGACAATTCCCAAATATTCCAAATGAAAAAGTATAGATACAAAAAAATTTCATAACAGTTGATGTGGCTTATAAGATAAGAACCAATAAAAACTCGTAAACTCAACGGCCAAGTAACATTACTCATTCCAAATTCATCCAATTTACTACGAAAAAGTTTAGAACCAAAAAAATTTTCACACCTTCTTGCCACAAGTGGCAGTGTGATTGATGAATAAAAAATGTGGTTTCGTGTGTAAGTGATGGTTAATCACTCATAGTTTGCCACATCAAAGTTGTGGCAAAAAAGTTATGAAATAATTTATGATCCTAGAACTACTCATTTACAACGGAGCAATGCTACACAACAAATTTCACAACATTTTTTACATAGTTGAGTTGACAAACTTTTTATT
Organism: Quercus lobata; assembly: GCF_001633185.2. NCBI lineage: Eukaryota > Viridiplantae > Streptophyta > Magnoliopsida > Fagales > Fagaceae > Quercus > Quercus lobata. Next base: position 65,420,474 of record NC_044906.1, on the reverse strand, counting down.
AATTTTTATATAAACTTATTATTAGGACAACGTTTAGTTACAAAATTGGTTATAGTATAAGACTACAACCTTACTCAATAAAATAAATATTACTACATATTTTGAAAATCTAATTGTTGAATTGCATGTTCTTTACGCTTATAATCCACATGTCAAATTTTGTGTCAATTAGATATTATTTACTATATGATGTATAAGCTTATATTTTATGCATAATTTTAAACTACAAAAACTTATAATTTAAACAATTTATTGATGACACAGCTATTAATCTTTAATTTTCTAGAAAATTTGCAAGCATTGAGGACATAAGAAGAAGATGTAATTCAATTGTGAATTTGTCAAAATTTACATCTAATAAAAATATATTAAGTAAATTTGTAACCTTACGTTACAATCAATTTTGTAAGTAAAATTTGTCCTTATTATTAACATCACTTTTTATTTATCAATCACAATCTGCCGCATTACTTTAACAGCTATAAAAATTTTTGTCTTTTTTTTTTTGGTCGGTCTTTTTATTTATTTATTTTTTAGATTTTCTCTTTTTCTCTTTGCTATCACAGCCAAGTGACATTCTTCTCAAGAAATAGAAAAGAAAAAAGTGGCATGGTCCCATGCCGCGTGCCGAATCAAATAGGTCAGAATTTCACACATTATTTTTCCAAAAGTTTCCAATTCATTTCCCACGCACCTTCGAAATCAAGGAATTCTTTTGATATTTCTAGGAAACTCTCAAACCTCGTGGAAAATCCTTCCCCATAGCAAGAAAAGGTGAACAAATAAATAATAACTAGAAGAACATAATTGCGTACTTCATACGGGGGAAAAAGTTAGGTAAATTATATTCTAGATTATATACATTAGGAGTGATTTTAAATTTGATCCTATAGTTTAAAAAGTTTTAAATAAAACAAGTTTAATATTGTTACAAATAAATCGTATAGTTTTGATATATTCAAATTGAATATTGAACTTTTAAAATTGTATCAGTTAAATCTCTTATCAAACTTGAAAATCATTGATTTATATTGCTATGATTTTAAAAGTTTATAGTTTGATAACTTTGATTTGAAATTATTGAAATTATAAGGTTTAATTTGTAACGGATAAAGTTTTTTCTAAAATTGTTTAGAGAAAAGTCACAATATAATGGAGTTCTGAAAAATTCAAACATATTAGAGATTGATGGACATGTAGAAATTTATTGAACAAACTATAATCCTTTGTATATTTCATTAGCCCAGATGAGAAGGGGATCGGGAAAGTTTGAACCAAATTCTAATAGTGATGAATATAAGCATACCACTCATCACATGTTACTTTAAAATACTATCCATTTATATTTGTAGTCAAATGAACTATTTTTGTTTTGCAAGAAAAGATTAAAAAATCATAAGACCTATTTAATAAACATGTAACTTGTTTAAATGATTTAATGAATCATGTGATTTGATACATGTAAATAGACTTATGATTTGTCATGTGGTTGAAAGTAAGAAAGTCAATACTGTATCAATACTAGCCAAACCACTAATATATACCAATACCAGTATCGATATTTCTCTAAAATGCATAGGATAAATATACTCGGTTGTATTACCTGAATATTAGTGTTTTAGTTAGAATTAATGTTTTGGCCAATACAATAAAAAATAATAAAAAATATTATTTAAGTTAATTCATTAGATTAATGTATTTATGCCAATATTTGGGCTTCGAAAATACATGATTTCTTGAAAAACATGTTTATATAAATATAAAAAATATATGTATATATACTTTTTATAAATAACGGTAATCTCAAAACAGTAAACTGATATCAACCATAACCAAAATATTTAATTCCCTTTTCCCCTAATCAAATCGAAACAGTCTTGAGTATGAAATTGACAACCTTGATTGGAAGAGATTTCTCCAACTTGGATTAGAGAAAACTTTGTCTATTTGTAAATAGAAATTTCATGGAATGTAAACAAAAAATATGATCTAATTAATATGGTTTTTTTTTTTTTGGTGTGGAAATTAGGGAAAATTATTGTGTACTCCATCCTTTCACATGAATGATGAGTCTTACTAATTAAATTCATGGTGGGACCTATCATTCATGTGAGAGGAGGAAATACGCATTTATGATACTTCGGGAGTACCTAATAATTTTCCAGAAATTAAATGGTTTAATTTTAAACCACCCCTAAAATATATGGTTAAAAAAAGTAATTAATATCAATGTAAATCCTCAACAGCTTGGTAGTTATTAAAAAGAAGTTTAGGTTCAAATATTTCATTTCTTGTTGTAACTATCAAACTTAAAAATTCAAAAAAAAAAAAGAAAAATTGTCACACATACAATATATTACAGTGCTGGATGAGCCTGTATTGCCAATAGCACAACTTGATGAGAAAAAGGTTCTCAAATAGAAACAAAAAGTAGCAGTAGAATTGAGAGGGAGACCTTTGACCCCATCTTACCATATTTTATATATATATACACATACATATTATATGTATATGTATATGTATATGTAAAATAATCTTTAACCTAAAAAAAACATTTTTCTAATAAAAAAAAGCTGATCAGACGGTGATTTAGGAAGATCTTTCTCCAATACCACAAACCCATTTTGGCTTTTGAATTTTTATTTTTATCTGTTTGTTTCTCGAGAAAAGTTTTGGGAAAATATCCCAAAGCTCAAGTTACTCGCCGCGTTTACTCACGGGTGAGCGAAATCTCTTTATTACTGTTGTGTATCTACTTGTTTTGATTTGGTTTTGATTACGAATTGCCCAAATTTCGATTTTGTCGATCTGGGGTTTTCTCTCCCTTTGTGTGTTGGATGTGAATTTTAACTAATTATGCGATTTTGTGATTTGGGTTTTGTTTGTTTTGCCGGTTGGATATGATCGTTATGTTAAAGCTTAGATTTTGGGGGTTTCAAGAAATTGGGTTTTTCAATTTTGGGTTTTGTTACGTGGTGCTGAAATTTTGTGGAAGGATTGATTTGGAACAGTTTGTTTGAGAAATGATTCTGTCATGAACTGTAAATTGCTGCAATTTTGTTTAATGGTTGCTTTTTGCGATTTATGTTTTGGGTTTATGACAATTTACTGAGTGTGGTGTTTGTTTGGATTGAATTTACAGGCGGTGAGGATGTCGACTCCTGCGAGGAAAAGATTGATGAGGGACTTTAAGAGGTTACAACAAGATCCTCCTGCAGGCATCAGTGGTGCTCCTCAAGACAACAACATTATGCTTTGGAATGCTGTTATATTTGGGTATGTTGCAAAATGAAAACAATATTATTCCTTTATTTCCATTTATTTTACTTTTGGTTTTTGTGTTGGGTTTTTTCTGAATGTTTTGGTTAAGTATAGATCTGATACAGTTGTACTTATGCTATCCATTGGTTGAATTGCAGGCCTGATGACACCCCATGGGACGGAGGTAAAGTTACTTATCGTGCCTACTTTGATTTCATGTTTTGATAGGCTTTTCTTCCTTTGTCCTGTAATTCTTAAGTTACATGGAGGGTTTCCAGTGATACTATTGTTTATTCTTCAAAGCATGGTTTGAAAGCTTTGTCTAGTTGTTTGGTTGGGTGACCTTCTTTGTTTGGATTTAATTTGATTTCCTAGTGTTTAGGCTGATTTTGATAGCCCACTGGGTTTTTGTTTTATTTAGGGATGGAAAATAGGCGGGTTTGGACAGGTCATAAATGGGTTGGGTACTCATTCACCCATTTCTTACTCTTTAAACTAAATATTTGATAACCATATCCAACCCAACCCATTTATTCTAGGCAAGACCTATCCCACCCATTAAGAGAGAGGAAGGGAGGGAGGGAGGGAGGGAGAGAGATTTACAATTCAATGCACAAAGTGAACCAATAAAAGGATGTTGTGCCATCCTTAAGAAGACTAGCCTTGGAGTGTAAGCCGATAAAGGTGTAGGTGAATCACTGTAAATGAAGCTAAGTGATTGTGCTCAAGAGCACACAAGGCGCCTATAATGTTAACTGTTAAGTAATGATTTCTATGCCTGTCAAATGCAATGCAATCCTAAAAGTATATAATCATCACCCTTTGTTGGAGAGGTTTTGAATATGTTAGAGCTTGTAGAGCTCCTCTGATGCAAGATTGGGGGTTTGCCTATGACCTATCGGTCCCATCTTGGTATGCCTTTAGTGGCATACTTCAAGGTAAAGTTGGTATGGAATCCTATTTTAGAGAAGATGGAACACAGAGTATCAGGCTGGAAGAAACTGTATTTGTCAAAAGGGGGGAGGTTAGCATTATTGAAAGGTGTACACATTTGAGTCTACCTGCATATTATCTACCTTTGTTCACTATCCTTGTTAGTGTGTTGAATAGGATTGAGAAGTTCCATAGAAATTTTCTCTGGAAGGGTATGGAAATTTCTCTGGGGAGGTATGGGGGACGAGTTCAAGCATCATTTGGTGGGTTGGGATATGGTGTTAACCCCTATTGCTAATGGTGGCTTGGGCTTTAGGAAGTTAGTGACTTTTAACCAGGCTCTTTTGGGTAAATGGTTTATGCTGTTTTTGGTTGGAGGAAATGTGGCTATGCAGATATGTAGTAGCTGTGAAATATGGAGAGGAGTGGGGAGGTTGGTGCACTAGGACTGTTTGAGGTACTCATGAGTGTGGCTTATGGAAAAGCATAAGCATGGAATGGGAAACCTTTCCACAATATCTGCTTTGATGTAAGGGAAGGTACTCATGTTTGGTTTTGGCATGACAAGTGGTGTGGTGATGGTGACAGGTGACCAACAAGGCAACAACTGAGGATGCTTTTTCCTGATTTGTACGTTTGTTCATTAGTTAGAGATGCCTTTGTTGGCTCCTTGTCCCAAGGCAAAGTGGAGGGGAACGGAGGAGGTGGAAAATTAGATTTGAGTGTGAGTATAATGATTGGGAGATTGAGATGGATGGATACTTCTTTCTTTAATTGCCTTTATTCTAATATTTCCTCACTGAGAGGGTAGAGATTGATTGATTTAGTGGCTGAAAGGAAATGGAGATATGATGTGAGTTCCTTTTGCGACGCCTTAAGGGGGCCTTGTGCGAAGAGTTTCACTTGGAAATGCATCTGGTGTGTAAAGGCCCCAAGGAGGTTTTCTTTCTTTGATGGGACGGTAGAATGGGGAAAGATTCTTACTTGTGATAATCTCATTAAGAGAGGACACACTTTAGTAGGGTGTTGTTGTATGTGCCGTTGTAGTGGGGAGACTGTGGGGCATCTTTTGCTACACTGTAATTTTGCATTCATGTTGTGGAGTTTTGTCTTTTGCACCTTTGGACTTTCGTGGGTGTTACCCGAAATGGTCACTGATCGTTTGTTTGGATGGTGGAATTGGTTAGGCAAGCAGTCTTCACATGTTTGGAATCTGGTTCTGTTATGTTTGATGTGGACACTGTGGTGGGAGTGTAACTGTTGTACATTTGAGGATTTGGAAATTTCAGGGACACATTTGATAGAATTGTTTTCTAGGATGTTGTTTGATTGGACATGGGTCTGGGGTTTCACCAGTTGTAACTTCATTCTTGAGTTAGAATCGTTGTCATCTTGTACAGCTGTACATAACATCTTGTAATGTTTTAGACTCCTTAATGTACATTTCCATGTGCATGAAGTAGTATCACTCAATATAATCATCCTCATTAGGTATAGGAATATTATCATTGTCATCACAAGATTTGGAACCCTTGTCATCTTGCTCATATGCTTTCTCTAAATTCATAGTCTACCTTTGATGAGGACTATGTTGTAAAATAGAATTTGAATTTGTTGCCCTCCCTAGTGACCTCATTGTTGCTTGAGTCTCCTTTGGTGAGGATGAGCAGTATGTGGCATGTGGTGCCAAATGGATTTTTACCTTCTAGAATTTGTAAATGGGAGGAAGGGTGAGCTTAGGTGTATCATACAAAAATTGACTTTTGTATAACAAATCCATGGTGTATATCAATAGCATCAAGATCTGAATCATCTGATTGCTTCATTTTGTATATATATTTATATTTAAATAAAAAACTCAAAAAAGCATGCTTTAGGTGCACTTCTGCAAATGCACCTTGCTTTAGAGGCGAAAATTGTTGAGCTTTTGGTGCTTCGTGCCTAAGCGCCCTTTAAAGCTTACCAAAATTGGCTAGGAGAAGGCAATCACACCTTTAGAACTTAAAATAAACTATTGGAATTTTATTAAAATCAATCTCACTATAAATGTAATGGACTATGGTAAAGCCTTTATATAGACTATTATTAAGTCCTTTGCTCCTAGGATTACTAATAACCAAGAAAAAGTACTCAAAAACCTCTAAACTAAATAAGAAAAGGGCTCAGAACACTAAATAAGACTCATGGGCGTTGTACAGCCACAGACTGCCCATTCCAAAAATCTGTAAATTACCAATTTGCTCCTATTCTAGTAAAACTCAATCAAAACTGATCTAGCAGCAAATAAACAAAAACAAGCAAAGGTCCCAAGAGATCTCTCCATCATCCTAAACATCCCAAATTAATGCTTGAGCACTAGAACCTGCTTCCCTCACCTCTTGTAAGTCTTTAGAGGGGGCTGCCAGTTATGTTCCCCATCATATGGTGTTACGCTTATCAATCAAAGTGCACATTCTTGTTTGTGGTAGGCTTTGGGAGGTAATGAATGCTCACTTTACAGTATATTTCTGATTATATCTCAAGTCTCAACAAACCTTCTGTTTTGATGGTGGAAAGGTTTGATAATCCTGATAGATGAATGTGATATGGTCTATCTCTTGCTGTGAACCATGCAATATGGAGTTGTGTGTATGTATTTTTTCTTTAATATTGTCACAGAAATTTGATGTACTTTTCCCATACTCCAAGCGTGAGGGAAAAAAAAGAAAAGAAAAAAGAACTAAGGAACTGATATTTATGATATGCTTATTATTTTAGGTGTTAGAATTTTTTTTATTTGTGTGGCTGTAGTTGCCAACAAACCATGTTGTTATATTACCAGTACTGCTTTTATTTAATACTCTATATTCATGAATTATACCTTTGAGTGCTTCAGGTACGTTTAAATTGACGCTTCAGTTTACAGAGGATTATCCAAACAAGCCACCAACTGTGCGCTTTGTCTCTAGAATGTTCCATCCAAATAGTAAGTTAACTAATTATGTTTAACACCTACAGTTTATTGTTCCTGATATTCTTGCTTTACATTTTACACTTTGGATTTATAAAAAAGGACAGAATTTTCCTCCGAATTGGTTTGGAGGAAAATTCCTCCAGGCCACTATGTGGCAATATAATTGTAAGGGCCCCGCTTGTACTTTCTCTTCTTTTTTGTGTGTTATAGATACATACAGCTGGGTTATCTGGGTTTATGTTCACCAATTCCTGTTGCTATCTCCAGTGCTGATGTGCTTTCATTTTGAATATATTTATGCTTCAGCTTTCTGTAATTCTGTCTTTTTCTATAAGACTCACCCTGCAATGCTAATAGTTATTGAGAATTTGAGATTTGAGGCTGATTGGGAAACCTGGTGGTTGTTATGAAGCTTCTTTTCTTATCTTTCTTTTTATTACTTATATATATATATATATATATATTTTTTTTTTATGAATCTTTTTATTACTTATTGATTGTATACACCAAGCTCTATTAATTATTTATTGGATAGATCAAGTTCCTAAATTAATGTCCCATTAACTTGTCCAGCTTTGCCATTCAACTCTTGACTTTTCTTTGTTTTTGCTTTACTTGGTCATTATTATATTCTCTTTTGTTAATATCTTCAAAATATTTAGTGAGAGGTTTTGCTTGTTTGTATTAATCCTAGCCATTTATTGCCCTTTTTACAGTTTATGCGGATGGAAGCATATGTTTGGACATTCTACAAAATCAATGGAGCCCTATATATGATGTTGCAGCTATACTTACCTCCATCCAGGTTAAAACATCTTTAATTGTTTGTAGTCACTACTTTAAGAATGTCCAGTTATAGTGGGTCATATGTTGTGTTCGTACTACGTTATGATGCCAGGCGTGAATTATAGCCTAACATATTCAAGTACCTAAAATGTCATAATCATCTTCCAGTTGATCTACTGATGCTTAATTCAAGCCTCTCCCTCCCCTGTCCCATTCTTCCCCTAAATTATCACATTTCTCTCCTCCCACTGTCAATTTGGTCCATATTTATGCATATAAATGTTCCCCTTACTATTTCAGTTGTGTTTGTGGAGCCAGTATTGATCTGTGTGTGCTAAATACTATTCACCCATGAATCACATGGTTATTCCTCCATCCTCCATTAGCATACTTTGATTCTTGAGACTGGGGATGGAAAGTTGGCAACTTCATCTTTTAGACATCTATACCACTTCACAAATTTCTTTGTTTGTGCCATCTATAAACTTGAAAGCAAAATGGACCTGTGAACTGTGAAGTTTCACTTAGCATTTCTGATTTCACTAGTTCCTGATTCCTTATCTGGCATGTGCTGCTCGGACTGGAGTTGGTGATCCATTGTATTATTATGTGGTTATTTTACATAAATACTTGCTTGCATGCTTCTTTGTATATGTATATTGATAGAGTATGCAATGATGTATATTGATTTGTTATAGAAAAGAATTGGCAAGTGTGCTTTCTGGGTTTATGATGATGTTACTCTTGAGTTCTTGTTTTAAAGCTATTGCCATTTTCTGATTGCAGTCATTGCTCTGTGACCCAAACCCAAATTCTCCTGCAAATTCAGAAGCTGCACGGATGTTTAGTGAGAACAAACGTGAATATAATAGGAGAGTACGTGAGATTGTTGAGCAGAGTTGGACTGCTGATTAGTCATCATGATTAGGTGTTTTGGAACTTCAAAATAGCCCAATGGTCTGTTTAAATAACGATGGGACTCAACCATGGTGTTGTGAACTCCTTGACTTTGATTATGTTATATGTTTGCTTGGCTTTTGTGTTTGCTTTTTTATTCCTGAATGTTACTTGTACCTGATACGCTGCATTCTTCTTAATATTTCGCGTATAAAATTTCTGTTTACTGTCTCATTCTTAAATTGAGGGAAACACAACTATTACCAATGATAGATGAGTTGGAAAACTACAATAAATAAAGAATGGTTGGCAGTAACGATACTTTAAAAAACAGTTGACAAATGGTTCCTGCAATATTACTGAATCATAGCAGTGCTCTGATTAGAAAGGTAGGTAATATGTAAATACATGCATGTTCATAATGATAAATGAAAACTCTGGTCAGCCATTGGAAAGAATAGTAGAAACTTAATACTAATACGATAAAATAATGCAGGGTAAAGGGAAATTATATTTACATATATTTATATGCTCATTGTATCACAAAGCATCATGACTGCGCCGGTTACAGCAGGATAAAAATTGTTCAACTAAAGCACTACATCTGTGTACTTAGGTTTCCACTGCTGTTCCATCCCTCTTGAACTTGAATTGAGTACTGCAAATTCCAGAGAACATCTTCAATTGAAGGGCGCTTGCTCGGATCTTTGCCGAGGCAGTTGATGGTAATTTCAACTGTGGTCTTTAATGATTGATATGCAAAAGTTCCTTGAATGGAGGGATCGGTTGCAGCCCTTAATTTTGATTCTGTCAAGCCCCTCTCTAGCTGTTGTGGAAAACATGTAAAATGGAAGCCAATGAATTTCCGGCTGGAAATGTATGATGGAATTGAAAGTACATATGAAAATAGATGAATGATTGTATTAGACTATTAGTACCTCTAGCTTTAGCTCATTCGTTTCACTAGCTGATGTTATCAGTTTCCCGGTAATAACCTGAAGTAGAATAACTCCCAGCTGATAAATATCCTCCTTTTCTGCAATTTCAGCTCTGTATATATAGCGCTTAGTAAGATTAGCTGGGTCTTATTGCAGAACAAGGAAACAAGAAAAGGAGACGAGGAATCAATACCTCAAATGATTGTCTTGTCCACCGAGGGGGCTCTCTGAATCTAACTGTTATATTAAAATAACAAAAATTAACACAAAAAAATAGATAAAATCAAATATGATATGCAAAAATGTATTACAAGTTAATCCGTATACAATATTTTCTAACCTTAAATGGCATGGGAATATTGTAGCTGCTAATTTTTGCTGTGAGGCTGTCATCCAACAAAATGTTATCAATCTTCAATTTATTCCCAAATATGCCAGGTGCAATCCCTGTGTGCAAGAACTGGACTCCCCTAGCAACACCTATGGTAATTGCCATTCTCTGTGGCCAGTTTAGCATATCCTTCTTTCTCCAATCTGCCAATCAGATTAAAAGATTTACTTCATTGAAGATTTCAAGTTGAAAAATGCTAAAGCGACTATCAATTTTGCTACAAAATATTTACATACTATGACATTAATTTGTGAAGTTTATGTAATAAAATTTCAGAAAGTCCATCATTCGTGCTGTTGACTTTACCATTAAGATAGTCCCTCAGTGATCCATTTGAGACGTGTTCATGAACAATAAAGACAGTGCTAGCTGTATTGGGATGGTCTTGATAAGTGACAATACAGTGTCCAAGGATGCTGACCAAATGCCTATGCCTCAGCTTGGATAACACATCCATGTGCTGCATCAAACTTTGTGACAAATGTTTTTGCTTCAATTTCAGGCTCTTCACCAGGACCACTGAACCATCTCTTACCCGACCTTTATAGAGCTGTAGCAAACAAACAAATTCGCAATCTTTCAATTTGAAGAAAATCGAATTTGGTGGGTTCATTACATTGTGACATAACTCATATACTGATCAGGAAAACAGTTTGAATTAATTGCTTTACCTGTCCTTGAGATCCTTCCCCTATCAAATTTGTTGGGTCAAAGTTATTTGTTGCATCTTCAATCTCTTCCAATGTGAAAACTCGATATGGTGGTAACCCGAGTGCTGCTAACCTTATTGTTTGGGCCACACGCCCTGTGAAAAGCCAATTCACTCGTCACTTTCATTAGCTACATAAAATGAGTAAAATCCAAAGTTCTAGACCACCCTTTAAGGGATACATTGGTTCAAAGCACTGAGCTATAAAAAATGAAAAATCTAAAGTTCTAAACCACCCTTTTAAGAAAACTTATTAGGCAATGCAGTCACATGGTTGAATATAATTGGGGATCCTAAAGTACAATACTTCCGAAACTGTATCTAAGTTCAAAATGACCATTTAAGGAATTGAATTGGTTCAAAGACTTAGATTAAGTAGTTATCCACATTATGTTCAGTAGATTTAAAGAAAAAAAAGAAAGCCAGAAGGATTGCCTTACTTGCATCAATGTATGATCTTGGGGTGCTACGAATGGACATTTTTTCAGCAACAGATCTGTTATATATGTTATCATCACTTCTATTCCTTTCTGCCCTTCTGACAATGAACAAAACCAGCAATCCAAGAACCACGGCAATTGCCAACACACATCCAATGATAACAAGTACGAGGCCCAAGTTGATGTTGGATTTGGACTCCTCTTTGCTTTTGTTTGGAGGCTTAACAGCTAATGCTTCTTTGTTGCAAAACACAGATGGATGTTGATACTTTGAGTAATTACTGCTTGACAAACAGTTCCATGAATATAGTACTGACCTGTTTGAAGAGTTTGATCCCAGACAGGATGGCAATTTTCCTATGAATAGGTTCTGTGAAATGTCTACAAACTTGAGCTCAGCATTGCATGATATATTCATAGGAAGAACCCCACTTAGTTGGTTTTGGGCCAAACTAAGATACTGAATTGAAGGCAGAGAGAACAGAGAAGGTGGGATTGGACCAAGAAATTTGTTTGAAGAGATGTCAAACTGTTGCAGCTTGGCAAAGTTCTTGACTTCTGAAGGAATCTCAGATTTCAGAGAATTGTTGCTCAATGTTATACTTACAAGACTGTTGCTTAGTGAGGGAAATTCAGGTCCAATATTGTTGCCCCCCAAATTCAGCTCTTGGAGAAGTACTAGACTTTTAAGATCCGGTACACTTCCGTTGAACAAATTATCAGCCAAAACAAGACTTGTCAGATTCTTCAAAGTACTAATTGATGAAGGAATCTCTCCATAAATAAAATTTGAGCTAATATTTATCACTTCAAGTGACCATAACCGATTGATCTTGGCCGGTAATGGACCCCACAATCCTAAGGACACAAGTGACAACACTTTCAAGTTTGAAAGCTTTGCTAGAACAGTAAACAAAGAATCAGTGGAGAATGTTTCAGATAGAGTTTGCTGAGAAACAGTGAATTTCCCAGAAGCTGGTTTTGGGCTATGAGAAGGGGAGCTTTTGTTTCCAATGACAGTAAACTCGGTTATTTGATTGTTTGTGCATACAATCGTGAGAGAAGGTGAGGGAGGGAGGTAACAAAAGCTGGTCCAATTATTCCATCCCTGAAGAGCTTCAGGGTATTCAAGAAGCTTTTGAATTTGGAAAAGAGTTCTGTTTTCAGTTGGACTTAACTGTGCAGTTGAACTAGGAGCAAGCATAGCAAGGATTATGAGTGATGGAAAAAAGAAACAGAAAGAAACACAGAAATTCTCCATTCTCTCAGGCAAATACAACTCAATGCAAAGCCTCAAATTCCAACTATATTGCAGGAGAAAATGGTTGGGTTAGTCATGCAAAATGATATAACTTAACATGAAGAACCATATCTGCAATTACAAGTTTACAACTACAATCATTTGTTGAAAGAAATGAAGCATGGGTTTGATCTCAAGAATCAATAAAGAATAATTTGAGTGATTTGGGTTTTACTCGTTGTTGCAGAATCTTTAACAAAGTTGCAGATGCATCCAAGAAATGTTTAAAAAAGGCTGAGGAGCAAAAAGGGCATGCTTAGTTGTACATACACTACCAAGAAAAGTTTTTCTTGGGAAAGTATGAGGCCAATATTTGACCAAGTGAAAAATTTTAAAACACAATGAATGTTTTCAGAGTCTTTTTCATGTTATGTTGTTAATAAAAATAATTCTTTTTGATGAGTGTTTTTAGGATATTTGTTAATGAACTAATTTAAGAAAGTTTTGATACCATTTTGATGAAAAATATAAAAAACTGTTAAAAAAATTAATTACTTTTTTATTTTCCTATAAAAAGTTTCTATAAATATTTCATAAACTCTGTATTCATAACATTGTTTAAAATAAAATAATTAAGAATTGGAAAAAAAAAAAGGAGAGACGAGAGATGAGATAGAGTGAGATTTCTATGTACTAGTAGTTAACAAAGTAAAGCAACCAAGAAAACACACAAGTGGAGTCCATTCCTGATCATATGCTGCGGAGACTATCATATTAAATTGCTAGAGGGTTCTCTAAACCGTTGATTTCTCTTGATTCTCACCATTGTAATGCAAAAGTCAAAGAAATTTTTGGCTCTGACTTAAATATACTATACATAATTACATGTATAGATGCTCCTCCATGCGAGAACCTCGGTGTTGACCACGTTATTTAAGGTAGACCCGCAAGTATCTCAAAGTCACGTGACACAAGCACGTGACATTTGTGAAGTGGTAGCCTCTTTTTGCTCTTTCTTTTTAACTTTCAGGTATATCAAAGTCATGATTCATGAATATAATGAGTGCACAACGTCAAAGTCAATATAAAAATATAACGGTCCGAAAATTGTTGCATGCAATTACATAAAGGCCCATGGTTTTGGTGACAATGAGAGTTGTGTCGGTGATAGGTGCCCTTAAAAAGTGGGGTGCTGAATTTGATTGAGAGGCAAAAGTGTGTGGACACAAACATACTTTAATGACTTATTAGTTATACCTAATCCCTTGTATCATATCCATATTTTACTTGGTGCTGCTCTTTCCAGCTTAATGTGTTTGTTTTTTGTTAATTGTAATTACCTATTTAGGTCTCATTGGGAACAAGATTTTGTTTGCAAAAGACAAATTGCAAGCAAGATTCGATGGGGGTAGTATTGTTTATTGAAGAGGCTTAATTTCATGCAAGCAAGATAATTTGGATTCTTTAATTGGATTGCTATACCCATGATTATTTTTGATCTATATAATCATTCACCTTAAGATTTATGATATGATTGGATCTTGAACCACTAGTTTTGGTTGCAAAAAGGACCTTAATATAAGATAAATATAGATGGTTCCTTTTGTTCTTATATATTAAAGTGATAGAATTGGCATTTTATAATAAAGAAGCACATGACATGCCTTGAAAGGACGGCATTCTTTTTAATATACTGCAATTACTAGCTAAGTCCTCATATCTCTTGAATGGCTTCATCTTCCAAGCTAGCATAGGGGTCACTGACACTGACTTTCTGTCTAGGGCTCTATAATTCATCACAGTTTCTACATTAGTGTATTAAGAACATTGGTCATATCTAAAAAGTGATAGATGCCAAACAAAAGCTAGAAAAGGGTATATTGGTAATTTATCACAATTTAGAAGCATAATAAATATTGAGTAGTTAGAAGGAGCTTTCAATGGATCAAATTTTGATCTAAACCCTAAATCCCATTGGATTCAGATGGAAATAGAAAAATATTGCCAGCTTGATTGCCTCTCATTATTATTGAATTATTATTTTAGTAATTTGTCTTAGATGTTGGCTTATTGGGCTAATAGCATCTCTCCCCGGATGTGAGATTTAGTTCATCGAATCATCTTACTTACACTAAACAAAACTAGTCTTAGATACACTAAGTTTTATATTAAGTGTTAATGGTTTTTTTGATAACATATTAATTGCTAATGTAAAATCATTATTCCTTAAACCGTTATACTTAGTTTGATAATTTGGACCCAATTAATAAGCCATGATTTGATTATGGTATCACTAGTTCAATGAATAAATCATTATTGCATTACAACATATTTATGAATGATGAGAGAATTAAATAAGTTTCTTTGAATCTTTTCTATTTGTTACTATATTTAAAAAAATAAAATAGCAAAGTTACAATGAAATTTTCTCAAATTAATTTCAACTCTATATCCAAACTGAAAAATAAGGGGAAAAAAGAGAGGAAATCTAAGTGAAATATAGGGTTTCAAATGGAAGAAAATGACATTGGAGAGAGAGAGAGAGAGAGAGCATGTGGTTTGAAATTTTGTAGCAAATAAGGGGAAAAAAGAGGAAAAAAAGGGAAAATCTAAGTGAAACATAGGGTTTCAAATGGAAGAAAATGACATTGTTGAGAGAGAGAGAGAGAGAGAGAGAGAGAGAGAGAGAGAGAGAGAGAGAGAGAGAGAGAGAGAGAGAGAGCATGTGGTTTGAATTTTACTTATTATTATTATTTTTGTTAAAATTATGCATGTGATATGGCCTCCATCATATTGAATGAGGTGAGGTTGAGAATGAATAATTTAATTTAAAATATTGGAGGAGGCTGCTACCATCCATTTCAATGTGAAATATTCAGCAATTCCCTTTTTGGAATAAATTCACAAATTTAATTTAATTTATTATTTTGCACAATATATAGGGAAGAGTAAAACCTCTCCAAGGATCCCAGACTTTGCAAGAAGACCACTTGATCATGCAAAATTGCTCAATAAACCTTACCCAAGGAAATATAAAAACCCACCTTCATCCTTTTTTTATGGGCATAAAGGAAATGTCATTGAGCAGGTGAGAGAGAGTACCTAAATGTCATGGAACCTCACGCTTAAAACAAAGATTTATGCTTCAAAGAGTTCTGAAAGTCTCTCACTGATATTGGGCATATACACACGGTATATATACCGCACTAATAAGGGTCCAATGCCACATGCGAAATGACATGGTGGAGAGTTTTTGCACCAAGTACTTTCATGCTGAGGAAGGAATCCCACTTCTCAACCTCCACAACAGCCAGTGGAGGAGTAAAGAAGATTTACAATGTTGAATACTGCCTCAAATTTCTAATTAGTTTTGGTTTGAGTTTCTTTGATATAAAATGAAATATTTTTCCTTGCTATGAAAGATAGGGATTCTCCTTGATATAGAATGAAAAATATTCTTTATTGAAGAAGTAATATATATGTATTTCTTGTCCATCAAGAAATATGATTGAAGTTTTATAACTAGGCATTGTTGCAAACGGTTGAAACATGTGAGAGGAGAAAGGCTTCTAGAAGAATATGAATAGTTTGGTAGACTCTTGGAGTACTATAGTAATTCATATCGTTGATAGTTGATATTTTGGTTGGTGTTGCTCGTGGATGTAGATATGGAGTTTGCTAAACCATATTAAATATTGTTGTGTCGTGTGGATGTTTTATTTTTTTTGTTTATGTGAATGCACTTTCGCTAGCCCCAAATTATAATAATTGAGATTAGAGTTTTTGCTGTTGCACAACATACTAAAAAACATCACATGTTTCATAGATGCGACGCTGGGCTGCTACGGCAAATATGGAGACCATGAGCTAGTGGAAATATGTATAGACAACAATCCTCACTCAGTATCACGCTCACTTGTTAATCTAGACATAATTCATTTCGCACAAATTTTGCAAAAGGCAACGGAATCAGTAAATTAAAGCTAGTCAAATTCATGCGCAACCAAGAAAATGAATGATAGATGGGACTAAACAACCCACTAAGGAAGAAAAGGAATACTCGTAATTTTGCTACTTTCATCACTATCATGCCACTGCTGATCGTAGATTACTACTCTTCCCCAGCACAAGAAGGGCAAAGTTATTAATCATCCATTAAAACATCAGTAATGTTACGTTCTCCATCAAATTAAATGAGGTGACAAGGACATATTTAGTTTAAAATTCTTGAGGCTAACCACTACTTCGACGTGAAATATTTAACAATCCCCCTTTGAAATAAATTCAAATAAAACTTATGTATAATGAAAATATGGTCTATTTTAGTAAAACCATTTATTCTACAATTTAAGAAGAAAAAAAAAATCATTATGGAGTAAATTTTACAAATTATACGGTTGCTCTAATTGCATAATTTCACTGAATAGTAAATACAACTAATTTTTAATAATAATTTTTTTTTTTTTTTTTTTTGTTGTTGAGAAACCAGACCAAAGGCCTGGGCCTTTATTCCAAAACACAACTAATTTTTAATAATATTTTTGGTTGAGCATGTTCTTAGCCCTTCACCATCAAGCTAAGTGTAGCAAGATAAGGCGAATAAAACTATTAAAATATAAGTCTATAGACTCTATAGTCTATACATCTTGGCATTGTTTAGAAGACCATGAGTTACTATGATTAAGGTTTCCATTTTAATCATAATGTATCCTTATATATATACACCTTTTAATGTATACTTTACACCAATAGTAACGAAGTAACTTCTTAAGGTATGAATGTAGATTGTTACGTTGAATCATATTTATTTTGTTTTCATTATATATTAATTTTTCATTTTTTTCTTTTTTTTTCTCTCTCTTTCAACAATAATTCTAACAGTGACAACAACATGAAGTAATATGTTATAATATTCTTTTATTTTTATTTTTATGTTTACCAGTCCCTAGTATCTTTAGTGTTTGATTCTAATCTTAATTAATTGACACTTTAGAAGCATCAATTCTTGTTGGTAATATTACATGTAAAGCCTCCTAAAACAGGAATTTCTATCTGTTGCTAAAGCACATCTAAACATGCAATTTGTTAACTAAATAAAATGTGAACTGACATTCACTTATCTCTATGTCTATGAGTCATTGTTGGACTTGTTAGTTCCTAGTTCCTACTATGAATAGGTCACAATGAAAGCACTTTCACTCGTAGTTACTATAGAGAATGAACGTCTGCCATAATTTTATTCCAAGTATCTCAACATGAAATGTAAATGTTGACACTAGACACTATTCTTTCCATGGCTTTAGTAAGGATGATGAGGCTCTCTCACACAACGCAGAAAGCATAGAGTGAAGTTCCAGGAGTCCAAGTAGTGTGGAATTTTGCTAGGCCTACTGTATATCCATTTCCAAGGTAAATGCACCCATAGCTCACTGATATACCTCCATAAACGGTAGCACCTGTATTATTTGACCATAGAATTTTCCCAGTGTTGGCATCCATGGCATATATAGGACCATTAGAAGCAACGGACCCCGCAAAAACAACACCATTGGCTACCGAAACAGGTGCTTGGGCAGTGTCATTACTACGGTTCGCTGTGGACCACAAAATTTCACCAGAATTTGCATCCAATGCCACCCTTGCACCTGCTGTTGTAGTCTGGTTTGATGGTTTTAATGTGAAGTTCTGTCGGTTGCTGTTGGCAATGTTTGTGTACACTCTTCTTCCGTCTGTGGCTGCACCCCATTGCCCTGATCCTCCCTCCTCTCCACCCGGTCTGGCCAACTAGAAAATTCGTCAACTTTAGTAACACATTAAAATAAGGACAACTGGACATGTCAGTTATGAAAATAACAAAGAGTATGACATAAGATAGAATAGAATGACGGAAACAAACAATATATGTGATCGCCCTAATTAGTCTAGGCTACCAAACTTTGGGGACTAAAAAAATTTGGTTGTTGTATTTATATGTACTAATGTACCATACGGATTTTGTTTTGTAAATAGAACTTGGTCACCGCTGCTATGTACAATGTATTGATTTCACTTTAATGACTCTTTACCTTGAACCAAACTATGTTGCCATTGTTACGATCTAAAGCCCAAGCAAACCCACTTTTCTGCACGGCTACCACTACATCACCTATTGTTCCATTAGCTAATATGCTTAGCAGCATTGGAGCCTCACCAAATTCTGCAGCGACATTAGTCCCTGGTGGACAATCAGGGTTATTAGGTGTTAAACAAGAAAAATAGAATATGTCATAGCCACCCAATTGCCTTGACCATATGATCTTCCCAGAGTTCATGTCCAAGGCCAAAATTGAATTGAAATGGATGTCTGGCCCAATGCACTGATCAGGTTGAGTAGGTGGTGTTGTCTGATTGTTCTGCTTTTCTTGACATTCTGTCACATTGGCTGGAGCTGTGTACAGGTTCCCAGTTGCTACATAAACATGTCTCCTGATTATGTCAATGGAAGGGCTACTTCCCCATATAGCAGCACCCGCGTAATCTCCTAATTTGCCACCATTGTCAGGAAGCATATCAGTCTGCCAAAGGACTCTACCGGTTCGAATATCAAGCTTTACCAAGCTGCCTCGGAATGTGCAACATTGAGCAGCTGGTAATGCTTCTTCTAGTGATGAAATCCCAACATAGAATGCCCTACACAGAAAACAGAAATATTAAAAGTAAAGAATTTTATTGCTGTAGTTGTTTTTTTATATGAGAATAATCAAGAATCCCTTCCTCAATTACTGTAACAGTTGAATTATTACAAATAAAAAATAAAAAATCATGGAAAAGAATGAAGTATAATGAACTTTATATCTTCTAGGTAGGGGTGTCAATGTTCGACTCAACCTGCGAACACGACATGAACCCAACACGGGTTTTTTCGGGTTAGGGTTGGACTTTAATGGGTTTGGGTCATAAACGGGTCGACTCGAAAGCGACACGATAAGAAACGTGTCATAAGTGAGTCAACCCGCATAACCCGTAATAGACACGTTTGACACACCAACTTATTTGTGTCAACCCGAAATGACCTACTTAACACAACCCGTTTAACTCATTTAACAAATAAATATTTATTTTATTTAGATTTATCAAATACCTTTTATATCCAATATATATTTTAAATTTAAAAATAAAAGTGAGTAATTACAAAAATTTATAAGGGATATAATTGGAAATTGAAACTTTACAAACCCTAGAACTACTAATACTTTTTTTTTTCTTTTTTTCTTTTTTGGCATAGAACTTGCACAAATAAAATTGGATGAGCTTGTGGAAGATGTTATGAATTTGGACATCAACAAAGAATCTATGGATGATAACCGTGGTCATAGTCAAGATTAGTCTATATTGTTTACTCAAATTCTTTCAATATTGATACTTATCATTTGACGAGTTCCAAGGATATTATATATATATATATTTTGAACTATGTTATTTTATTTTTGTTAAACTTAGTTATTTTGAATTTGGGTTGAAGTGTATGCACTTCTTTTGGAGTGTAAAGAACTTATTTTCTAGATGAATGTTATATTTTTGTTGAACTATATTATTTTGAATGTGAGTTGAAGACTAGAAGTGTATGCACTGTTTTTTGGGATGTAAAAAAAATTATTTCTAGATGGATGTTATATTTAATATTATGCAGGTTGAAATGGGTTATGTTAAATTCGTGTCAACCCAACGCGACTCGTTTATTAAGCGTGTCAAATGGGTTGGGTCAGGTCAACCCGCCTTATTAACAGGTCGGGTTAGAGTTAAAGAATCATGACACGATTATTAAATGGGTTGGGTTAGGGTTGAGCCATTTAGTCTAATACTCCTACCTTGACACGACACGAACCCGACATGCTAACCCGAATTGACACCCCTACTTCTAGGTTGGTTTCAATTAAAGAAGGACCAAATAAGGAAAACACACGTAGACTATTAAGTCCACGAGACTAATATTGTTGGCTCTTTTAGGCAATTGCATAAATACCTCGAGTGGACTAAGGTTCCATAATTTTGGTTTTATAGGTTCTTAAGTCTACATGATAGTTTGAAAAAAAAAAAATTTATATCTCGAATGTTTTCTTAATTAAATATGATAGATTTATTAGTATATTGATGATTTACCTAAACGTTTAGAAAATGTTTTAAATTAAGTAATAGAAAATACTAAAATTGACATATCAAATTATTATTATTTTTTTTTGATACAATTGACATATCAAATTAGATAATAAGGCTATATACATTCTTTTTTAAATGATGTAATTAATGCCAACAATTTTTTTTTTAATGTTTTTTTACAATACTTGTTATAGTTGTTTTTACATAATTTTTTAATGGAATTAAAATTAATAAAATCTTACCTAAGATTAATTATGTCATAATAAAGATTAATTGGATTATTCATGTTATCAATTGAAAAGAAAAGAAAAAAAAAAGAATATAAGAACTTAATTATAATTTTCAAGCTAAATAATTATAATAGTAACTTTTAAATAAAATTTTTATAATATAACAAGTTAAATTAATATCATTTGATTTAAATTTAAACATACCAAAATAAAATTAGTTGTTTTTAGCCTTAAATGGCGTCTAGCCAACTTGTAAATCTGTATAACATTTGAGTACATAAGTGTGCAAATGTTAGATTAAGTTGGGTTGGCTTTAGGGTAACTTTCAACCCAACCCAATCTCAAATTAAAAAATTCTCTAAAAATCAACCCAATACAACTTGTAAGCATCAAGTTGAATTGGGTTGGTTGGGTCGTTGGGTTGGGCCACAAAATTAAGTTTTTATTAAATCATTGAAGCCCACTATCTTATATATAATTTTAATTTACACAAATAGTCTTAACATTCCAATTTTATTAAAATTAAGGGTTAAAAAAAAAAACTAAAATCAAACAAACAAATTTAGATTAGATAAATCAAATGAACAAATTTAAATCACATATAATTTTCAAATTATATATAGCATGAATGGGGTCATTGGGATTGACAATTTTTGCCAATAAAAACACGGCCCAACCTTATGCCAAAAAAAGAAGAAGAAGCCCAACCCAAGGTTTACAAATAATATTTTGAGTCCAACACAAGTTACACAACTCATGGTTCACGAAAAACCTGTCTGAGTTATTGGGTGATATACACAAATTACTAAACACAATTTTATACACATCCCATTTTTGAATTAAAGTCAAGAATTTGAATTATTGTAACTTCAAGTCACGATTTCAGTTTAAAAGTTGGATATATATAAAATTGTGTATAACAGTTTGTGTACAACAGGTATTACCTGATTAATATATTGGGCCGGATTGATAGGATTAATACACAGTTACACACCCCATGTCCCTATCTAACAGTATTGAAGGGTATATGAAGGATGACTAACCCCAGGAAGGCTGTTCGATCCAGACACGGTGATCAGCACTCGAGGACGAGGGTCAAGTTGAGTCGACCAAACGAGCTTCCCGTTTGATCGATTCAAAGCAATCACAACAGCAGGTCCATAAATTCCAACAATTAAGAGTTCATTAACTATCGTTGTTGTTGATCTTGACACAGTTACATTCACAACAATTCCCGTTCCATTTAGTCCGGCTAATTCACTAAGGTTCCGCTTCCAAATTGAAGCACCAGTGAAAGCATTTACAGCATACAAATATCCATTCCATGATGGGAAATAGACCACTCCACTGTCTACTGCTGGGGTTGCAGATATGTCTTTGCCAGCAAAGAACTTCCATTTCAGCCTCAGTCTTGACACTGTCAATGGGTTTATCAGCACTTCATCATTCGCGTACCTTCGATTAGTAATATCTTTCCCATGATTGAGCCACTGAAACCATATATATCAAACTTGAAAGCTTCATATTAGTGTTCTTGAGAAAGTGTGAAAAAAACTAAAAAACAATGGAAAATGAGAAGGAATCTCATTCATCAGATATATACATGAATTCTAAGAGTGTGTGAGTCTTACATGATCGTAGGATCATATATATGATGCATAACATAATTATCTGTGAAAAACCCTTTTTCGGTTTCTTTGGTTGGAAAGAATAAATGAGGCTTACAATTGCAACTGTGTTATCCACCACTGCAAATAAGCAGAGTGCCAGGACAATGCTGTTGACGGTGCCATGATATTTCTGGGTCTGTTTCTAAGCCATGGATTGTTAAATGGATAACATCAAGGATGAGGAGGTATATGTGACTGCCTAGCTAAGCTAATTTATAGTTTGGTGTGAACTGTTGATGTGGCTTGAAATTACTTAAAAGTGTAATAAATATATTATTACACCTTACTTGCGGTACATGGCATTGAATCAGTAAATCACATTAAAGTCTGCTACATCTCTAGCCCAACAAGAGTTGTATTATTAGGAGTCCCTTTATTCAATATTTGTTACTTTCTTTTGTGTGCTGAACTTCTTTATAACCTACCCAATTTTAATCAGCCACTTATTTTCTTTCTCTAGGTAATTAATTAAGGGGAGGGGAGCTATAGCTGGTGTGGTTTGAAATTTTTTTTTGCTTCTAAATTTGGTTATTTGTGAGAGTATTTGAGTTTTGGGTTTGAGAGTTTTTATATTTTGTATGGATGTAGGTATATTATATCCAACCACGTAAATTCTTGTATATATAAGTACAACTATTGATTTAAATTTTCTTTATCGGTATTGATTTAAATCTTGGGACTGTCATTACACATTTTGAACTATTTACTTTAGTAAATTTTACTGTACTATTTTTTCCTCATCGCAGACGTCCAACTTTCTATATTTGGAAATTTAGGTTGTTTATGCAAATATAGTATGTGATGTTTGCAAAGTGAGCTTTATCAGCTTTAAAGCAGGCATTATTGAATTTTATAGTGATTGAGATATTCCATTCAGCTTCTTATCCGGAAAGAGCAGTTACATAGTTGAATTTGGTCAGATCTAATAGAATGGTCCTCATGGTTGAAAAAACTTATCTTTAAAGCATATACGGAACCTTTAGACCAAATCTCTTTTATTTGAATTTGGGGGTGGCAATTGGAGTTCAAGGCAGAGGTGGTGACCGGTTGGGCGGTAAATGAACCGAGCCAAATATAAAAAAGTTCAGACTTATTCATTTAATTTTATTTTGAATATGAGCTGAGTTCAAGTTTATCATCAAACAAGATTACATGTTCAAACTTGGTATATTTACTTGCCGAGTAAGCTCAAGCTTGATCATGAATTATTTGATTAACTTATTCTTTTCCTATATATAGTAAAACTATGAGTAATTAAATTGTTTTATCCCTTTACAAATTTATGAATTTTTACTACAAATGGATTTTTTATGTTATGAATAAATTACAAATACTAATCTTGGTTTATTTACAGCCCTACTGATAGGAGTTGAGGAAAGAGGTGAGAGGAGTAACTAGTTGAGAAGAAGATTTCGGATTTGGTATAGGGTTGGGGATCGATTGAGAGATGAGAGTTTGATAGAAGAATTTTTTAGTGTGTGTATATCATCGTTAATGTCCTCCTTTAGCCGTTCGAGTAGTGTAAAACCCAATCTATTTGTTGGTGCCAAACCAGTCAAACAACCCTAGTTTAAACCACTCCTTGGATTTTTTCTTGTAAGTCTTTTCCCCACTGTGACCATATTGCCTATGTTCAAACTTATATTTTCACTACATGAAATTCTAAATTGGATATGGTCGTACCTTAATTAATTGAATTGGACATTGCATAATTAAATTTAATTATTCAACTTGATTAATTGATTAATTCAACCGGATCAATTTCAATATATCCAACATGTACTGTTCTTAATTTTCTTTTAAATTTAAATTTATTTCTTATTAGTTTCTTATTGACATGTGTGGTACGTAAACATGTTTTTTTTTTTAATAATTTTATTTTGTTAGGTTCTGTTTGTTTTTTTTGTTTTTGTTTTTGTTTTGTTTTGTTTTGTTTTTTTCTGTTTTTTTTTTTTTTTTTTTGTTTTGTTTTTTTTGTTTTGTTTTGTTTTTTTTTTTTCATGCTAGTTAGAAATCTCTTGATCATGTTGTCCTAGTCTCCAACTAATATAAATTTATGAATGGAGACTAATGCTTATATATCTATCTATTTATGGGATATTTTATACAAAAAAAATAAATTTTATAATCTATTTCCCCATTTATAATTCCAAATTTAGATCATAAATTTTTATTTAAGTTTATTTGAAAATTATAACCATATTAACTGACATTTTTGTGCTCATTTATATATATATATATATATATATATATTTATATTTATATTTATCTTCTTTGTAACTCACTGATCCACTAAGTCTATAAATACTATATGGCTCTCTTCTTCCACCTATTAGAGAAACATACATTAGTCTAATGCATAATAGTTAGAAATATTTCTACGAATTCTTTGAATTCTTCGTAAGTGGTTTTTTTTTACTATGTTATTACCTGATATAAAGGATAGTACTTTTCATTTTTCTTAGTGGTGCTATGTATTATGATAACAACACAGGTGACTGTGTTGTATCTCGAAGACATGCAACATATCTCAAGAAAGTTTGTTGTATCGATTGATTTAGCATTTTGTAGGCATCATGTAGATAAATGTCAGTAACACAATGAATTATGTAACTTTTGCCACAGCTCACCTATAAGGTGAGTTGTAATTTGTGATTAATAAAGTTGTGGACTCACATTAGACATATGAATCCACCATTTTTTTTTTCTTACCATTCACAACTGATCATATGGGCTGGTAGTGGCAAAAGATGTGTAATCTTTTGAGATCTTAATATTTTTTTCAGCCTATATCAAGACTAAAATATGAAAGTCCCTTTCGAATTCCATAGAGCCAAAGCCACTTGGGTTGCCATCTCTAAATACTTTGAAATCCAATTTTGGCTCTGTGATTCAAAGGGGACTCTCAAACTGTTGTCTCGACTCTCGATCCTTCTGCATAGTGATGGTGTTCTTGATTAGAACCGAGCTCTTCTTTCGTATACTGGGTGCCCACTTATACATTATATCTCCGAATTTTTAAACTTTCTTGATCATGGGCGGCTTTGGATATCAATTTTGAGCCCCAGCCAATCTCCTCAATCATTAGTTGGGTTTTTGCCTAGATTGGGCCTGAACAGCCTTATGTAGTCCCTTTTTGTTTCTATAAAAAGTATTATTAAGCCGAAACAAAAAACTCACACACTATGAAGATCATGGTTTTTAATCATTCTTTTTTTTTTTGAGCAAGAGACGATAGGTTTTTAATCATTCTAATACTAAGGGGAGGATATAAAATTTTACTCCACAATGTTGTTTGGAAAACATTGGGCCAAAAAGCCCATTGGAATAAAGGGACAGACGTCACAAATGACAAAACCCAATTGAGGTACCCATAGTGTAAGATACAACTGAGCGTTTTGCCCACCACCCTCCATGGCATTACCTTTGATTGACTTCGGCCGATTTATAACACAACTACTCGGTAAAGATTGATCATGTTTGAATAGTGAATACTCACTATAACCATGGAGGCTGGCCGAAATGATCACTTGAGAATGGTAAGGTCGGGGCAACAAGCCAATTAGGAGCAATTCCTATTCAATTAAAGGGCTAACACAATTTTTTGACGTGGTTCAAGGGTTGTGTGGTATTAGACCTATCCCTCATATTTAAGATATTAGTGTGTAACTCATGTATATGTATGGTACAATTAAAAACAATCACAATTACACACATATACAAGTTCAAATTATATCTATTATAATGGTTACACATTTTTAAGTCATAAATATATACATAAGTTATAATTTTTTTTTGGTTGATATACACATAAGTTTATCTTCTTCTTCTTTTATTTTATTTATTTTTTTTAATGGTTTATTTATATCAGACTCTTCGTCTTTTGTATAATATTAACTCACCTAAAACAAAAATAAAAAATAAAATGCGTGACGCAAAATTAGACAACAATTGGAATTTAATTTGACATCTGATTGGATTTTTTTTCTTAGTTTTAACTTTATATTTCCCTAATGTCCTTATAAATTCCCTATAAAAATACCAATGCTAGATTCCAAACAAGGTATGAACACTCTTACACACTTAGAAAAATTCTTCTTAATTAACTGTAGTACCTGTTACCAGCCCCATTGGCTAGTTGTGGATGTAATTAATATGTCTCGGTTGCAATTTCTATTCCAATGAGATCTGCTCATAATTCTCATTCTGGCTGTGTCTTTGGACTTTGGTGGCTCCCATCATAAAGTTTCTATTACCTATACACTAAAAAAGTAAAAAATTCTTTTCGCTTCTTTACTCTTTTGCTTTTATGACATATACTCTCCGTTTAAAGACAACTTATTTAGCTGAAATTAGAAATTTTTTTACTGAAAGTATTGTAGATAAAGTTAAAGGTTGCTAAAATAGTACAGTGAGACTCATAAATAGTACTAAAAAAATGTAATAAGACCCATAAATAATAGTAAAAATAAGCTGAATAGTAGTAAAAATAAGTTGAATAGTAAAAAAAACTAGCTTTTTAAGTCAATGCCAAACACAACCTTAAGAGTATCACATGATTTTCATAAAATAAAGATATCTCTCTCTCTCTCTCTCTCTCTCTCTCTCAACTCGAAGTAGGTTCATTGTAATTACAAGTTATATAGTAAAAATGTTGTTATTAAGTGCTTTATATTTACATTGTGGACATTGTCATTCAAGTTGAATCACGTTGAATCATTGTTTTGCTTTTCTCTTTCATCTTTTTCAATTACATAATTACATTACGGAGAAAGTTTCTCTGCAAACTGAGTTGCAGAGAACTCTCTCCAAACCGTGAGGTGTCAAAAGGAGAAAATAACACCTGGCCCACTCACTAAAATTCAAATTCAAGTGAACTCCATTAACCCAAACGTTTAGCACTCTCCTGTTATATTTTTTTTATTGAAGGCCAGGTGTCATTTCCTCCTTTTGACACCTCATGGTTTGGAGAGAGTTCCTGCAACTCAGTTTGCAGAAAAACTTTCTCCATTACATAATCACTCAATAAGTTTGACAATGTCAACATTATATCATAGAGCAACTATGTTACCCTTCAAGTTAGTCCAAGGTTAGCCCAAAGTTTTCTAGCATATAAATTTAACACTGGATTCATTTTAATTAAATACATATACGAAAGATAGCCATTAAAGGTTTTTGCAACGGACATAAGCGTCAGGCTGAACCATAGTAATTCCTTACTTTGCTTCCAAATTGTTTTTTTAATTATTTTTTGTTTATTTATTTTTCAATCACTCATCAACAATTCCAATAGTACATCATATCTGCTTTCTATCCTTAAAGAAATACTCTCCCTTTTTTGCTTTGTGAAAGAAAATCTCAACGTGAAACACTAAAGGAGGATTCATTATTGCCATATACAATTTGGAAATTTTGTTAAAGGAAATCTCAACGTGAAACACTAAAGGAGGGTTCATTATAATCATATAAAATTTGGAAAATTTTAATGTAAAATTCTATGGTGAAGAATCTTTATAAATTCTTATATATCATAACATAACGTGAAAGACACTATTTAGCAATCATAAAAAAAAAAAGAAAGAAGAAAAAAAGAAAAAAAAGAAAGACACTCTTTAACATTTTATTGGTATATATATGTTAATATGAACTGATTCAAGTCTTATGAGCAGTAAAATCTCGGAGCACAAACTTCTAGTTCATGCTAGAAAGATAGTGTACAATATTCGAAAGTGATGTTTGGATTTTCCATTAAATTAGATTTCCACATACTTTCACTATAGTATTTAATTGAAATTGAATTTGTTTCATCGATGGGAACATTTGATTAATTTAGTTTTGATAGGCTTTTGTCAGTTCTAAAATTGGCAGTCTTTATGGGCATAACATTGGGGAAATTATTATATTAATGTTGATTTTATTTATAAGGTATATTAATCTGAATTTAATTACGTGGTAAAAGAATTTTTTTTTTGGGGGGGGGGGGGGGGGAAGCTATATAGAAGACATTCTTGAAACATCTTTAAATAATAAACCAAGTTTTAAGCATGGAATAATTAATTATCCACTTTTTTTTTTTTTTTTGGTAAACAGGAAATGTCATTAACAAGAACTATTAATTATCCACTTTTTCTTTTTCTTACTTTTTTTGTTTTTGTCTTTCAAGGCAATACCACAGCAGGCTTCATTTTATAGTACAAAAACTGATGGACATTGTGATCTCCACAACCATCAATTTAGCATTATAGAAGTTTGTTTGTCCTCCAACATGAAGAGTAGTATTATAGATCGATACTACACTACAAACACCATGACCTGTTTCAAACCTTTTTTTTTTTTTCAAGGGTTCGCTAAAATTTGTCCAAATAAATAACACTAAAGTATGGGACTATTACTAAATTTATTAAGGACCTTTGAAATAATTAACACAGCCCTTCAAAAATAATTAATACAACCCTTGAAAGAATGACTATTACTAGATTTATTAAGGACCTTGAAATAATTAACACAACCCTTGAAAGTATGACTATTACTAGATTTTTTCTTAGTTTTGACTTTATATATCCATAATGCCCTTATAAATTCCCTAAAAAAATACCAATGCTAGATTCCAACCATGGTATGAACTATGAACACTCTAACACACTTAGAAAAATTCTTCTTTAACTGTAGCACCTATTACCAGCCCCATTGGCTAGTTGTGGGTGTAATGAATATGTCTCTCTTGGTTGCAATTTCTATTCCAATGATGATCTGCTCATAAGTGTCTCATTCTAGCTGGGTCTTTGGACTTTGGTGACTCCCATCATAAATTTTCTATTACCCACACTAAAAAAGTAAAAATTCTTTTTTCTTCTTCTTTACTCTTTTGCTTTTATGACCTATACTCTTAGAAGTATCACATGATTTTCATCAAAGTAAAAGATGTATTTCTCTTTTAACTTGAAGTAGGTTCATTGTAATTACAAGTTATATTGTTAAAATTTTGTTATTAAGTGCTTTATTTTTATGTTGTGGACGTTGTCATTCAAGTTGAATCACGTTAAATTGTTGTTTTTGCTTTTCTCTTTCATCTTTTTCAATTACATAATTACATAATCACTCAATATAACTTTAACAATATCAATATTATATTATAGAGCAAGTATGTTACCCCCAAAGTTAGTCTAGGGTTAGCCCAACGTTTTCTAGTATATAAATTCAACACTGGATTCATTTTAATTAAACACATATACAAAAGATAGCCATTAAGGGTTTTTGCTATGGACATAAGCTTCAAGTTGAACCATATTAAATCCTTACTTTGCTTCCAAGTTGTTGTTGTTGTTGTTGTTGTTGTTTTTTTTTTTTTTTTTAAAGAAAAGAAATTATTTTTTGTTTATTTATTTTTCAATCACTCAATTACAACAATTCCAATTGTACATCATATCTGCTTTCTATCCTTAAAGAAACACTCCCTTTTTTTCTTTGTGAAAGAAAATCTCAACGTGAAACACACTAAAGGAGGATTCATTATCACCATATACAATTTGGAAAATTTGTGAAAGGAATTCTCAACGTGGTACACTAAAGGAGGGTTCATTATAATCAAATAAAATTTGGAAAATTTTAATTTAAAATTCTATGGTGAAGAATCTTTATAAGTTCTTATATATCATAACATAACGTGAAAGACACTATTTAGCAATCATAAAAAACTAAAAAAAGAGGAATCAAAGAAAGACACTCTTTAACATTTTATTGGTATATAAATGTTAATATGAACTGATACAAGTCTTATGGGCAGTAAAATGTCGGAGCACAAACTTCTACTTCATGCTAGAAAGATAGTGTACAGTATTCGAAAGTGATGGTTAAATTAGATTTTCCATTAAATTAGATTTCCACAAACTTTCATTATATAGTATTTAATTGAAATTGAATTTGTTTCATCGATGGGAACATTTGATTAATTTAGTTTTGATAGCTTTTTCTCAGTTCTCAAATTTGCAGTCTTTATGGGCATAACATTGGGCAAATTATTAATGTTGATTTTCTTCACTTATTATATTAATCTGATTTTATTTTATAAGGTATATTAATCTGAATTTAATTACGTGGTAAAAGAAGATACTTGGGGGGAAAAAAAGCTATATAGAAGACAATCTTGAAACATCTTTAAGCATGGAATAATTATCCACTTTTTCTTTTTCCTTTTCTTTTTCTTTTTCTTTTACTTATTATTATTTTGTTTTTGGCTTTCAAGGCAATATCACAGCTGGATTTTTTTTTTTTTTTTTTTTTTTAAAGTACAAAAACCGATGGACATGATTGTGATCGCCGCAACCATCAATTTAGCATAATAGAAGTTTGTTTGTCCTCCAACATGGACTTGGAGGAAATGACAAATAATCGCTGGTTGGTGGAAGACTTATACAATCAAGTCATATTTGGTGAGTGGAAAACAGTTGTTGAGAGCTACAGAAATGAGTTCGACTTTTTTTGCAATCACAGCCTCAACGAGTTTGGGGAAACGGCATTGCACTTAGCTGTCTCCCATGGCCCAGTAAATATTGTTGAAGACCTTGTACAAATAATTTCTCAAAAAGGCTCAATCAAAGAGGTTCTAACAAAAAAAAATTATCAAGGGAATAACCCTTTGCATCTGGCAGCAGCAACTGGGAGTCTGAGAAAATGTATCCATCACATCCATCTTTGGGGAATGAACGTAACCAGATGGGTGAGAGCCCTTTATTCTTGGCCGCTCTTCATGGTAAAACAGACATATTCCTTTGTCTCCATCACATCTGTAGTGAACATCTAGACAATTCCTACTATAGGAGAAATGGTGGAGAGACTATTCTACACTGTGCCATCAAGAGGGAGTGTTGGGGTAAGCATTTTTGCCGAAAGTTTCACTTCATCACCCTATTTATCTTACTTATAAACTAATTTTTAATCTTAGGAAAAAGTTATGTTATCATAGAATGTTAACTCGACTAGTAAAGTTTCTGATGGTTTAATTTTCATTTATACAAAAAATTGATTAGTGTTTTGATATGATGATAAAAAAAAAAAGTAGAAAGAATTAAAGAAAAAAATGTTTCATCTTAAGAAAAGTAATGTTATAATAGGAAAAAGATATGTTATCATAATGTTAAATAGGTACGTAGAAAGAAAGAAAGGAAGTTGCTATATATATAGTTATTATAAGTCTTATGGCAATTTTTTCACAATTGGCATGACTACTTTGTTTTCATTCCCTGCATATATTACAATCCCGCTCTCCATAATTTCATAGTCCATCATCTTAATTGTCAATAATTAACAAAAATCCTTCATCTCGCTATTATTAATTCACTTTATGCTTTACAATCTGTAGTATACTGCATGGTTTGATTTATTTATTTATTTTTCAATTTTAAACTTTTGTTATTTTGTACAACAACAAGCGTTAATCTCAAATTTATGTAGTTAGCTATGGTACACGTAGAGTGGGACCGATTATTTTTACTTAACTAAAAAACATTTGGGAGATGTTATATTTAACTTAATGAATGACCCTGTCTACTTGTAACAATATTGTAGAAAATTTTATTGCATATGCTAGCGAAATTGGCTGCTAATAGAGAACTGCTAAATTATAGTTTAATTTTTATACGTGGATGACAGATTTGGCATATCGGATACTTCTTCAGCACAAAACCCTTGTTGAGTCTGTGGACGAGCATGGAATCTTGCCTCTAAATCTCATAGCAGATAAGCCTGCCGCCTTCAGAAGTGGTTGCCACCTTGGGTGGTGGAACGAGATCATGTATCATTGTTAGTATTTTTAAATTGTCAAGTTACACAAATCACAAGCATTCGAATATCGATTGATTTGAAATCTAAGTTGTACAAACATTACATGCTATTTTTGTATTTTGTTAAAAAATTATGCGTCAACTTTTTTCACAGCTTATTAAGTAGACAGGTATTATTAACTTGCGCATATATATATATATATATATATATATATTGATATTTGTTTATTATTAACAGCTGACCACCTCAACATAAGTGGAAGTATATCTAGACTTATATCTATCACCAACATTACATCTCATTATCCTCTATTGTTGTTTGGAAGGTATACCTGTTGATGTGCTCAAGCCAATCGATCCAGAGCAAATGATTGAAGGATGCAAGGGCAAAGTAAGTCCCCATTTTCCGGAGAACTACAAAACATGCGTCAACTTCTATCGATTGTTAGAAAAAATGGCTCGAGATGGTAGGTGAAGTAAATCCTCACGTTAAATTAACTTAACTTAAAGGCATCACCAATGATAGAACACAATATCGAGGCAATTAAAGATCATTTTTAGATCCCCACACCATGAAAATAAATTTTTTTTTTTGGACCACTATACCATTTGGTAGATTCATCATTCATGTTGCTTCTCCAATTGTTATGCCACGTGAACTTTTTCGGATAGTGAAAATTACATATGAAGCAAAGGCACCCTTCGATCATATGAGAAATTAAGTAAAATGAAAATTTTAAACCTACCTTTTGCAATTGAATTTTACAGACAAACTTGAATATAACTGTTGGGAAAAATTTTATATAAATGTGAATAAATTTTAGCAAGTATAATGGAAGCACAACTACATAAGAACACAATGATTTACGTGGAAAATCTTTTCTCTTTAAAATAAAAAATCACGGAACAAGCTTCAAATAATTTCACTACATAGAATAGATATTATAACACTTAAAGATACAACTTAAGCAAAATAGATATTATAATCTCATCGGCCAAATGGCCTCCTTTTATTTCTTCATCACAATTTTCTCCTTTATTTCTTCATCACTTAAAGGTACAATTTTCTACTTTTATTTCTTCAAATAATTTCACTATATTAAATAGATATTATAACACTTAAAGATACAATTTGAGCAAAATAATATTAAATAGATATTATAATCTTACAATTTTTTTCCCTCTTCTCTCTTGCTTGTTCTCATTTACACAGTTCTTCAAAATTGCACTCTCCACACCACTCTCACTCTCTGGGACTTCTCACTAACTCATTGGCCGAATGGCCTCCTTTTATTTCTTCATCAGCTTTTCTTTCTTTTCTTCCTTCAATGTGTCTCACATGCTTCACATCACATCTTAATAAATGTAAGCCAACTTGCCTTGACTTTTGTACATAAAAAATGACTTCAATTCTTCTCTTTCGGCAAGCTTCTCTAGCAAGTCCATTTAACTTTGCTGACTTCCCAGCAATAGGTTTGGCTTACTTTTAATACATTTTTAACTGGATACATCTTTTTATTTTAAATATGTAATAGCAAATGGTAGTAAGTTTTAATTTCCACATTTTATTTAGTAAGTGAATGATGTGTTAGTTTCTTATTAAAACAAAAGAAAATTTTAGTTAAAAAAGTACTGGAGGTAAGCCAAACCCACCAACAGCATGTCTAACAAGCTCATTTAATGAGCTAAGCCAAAGTGTGGGCTAGACTCACATGGTGCAATGCACCCAACAATTACTTTGTAAATGCATATAAACAGAAAGATTAACACCTCTATAATACACAGCATGCACAAAACCAAATGAAAATAGTGAAGTAACCTTGTAGCTTAATTGATATTTCTTAGTGTTTTAAAGGAGATATCCATAATTCAAATTCTCTTACTCCAATTATTGGTGTATAAAGAAAAAGACTAAAGGAAACAAGTATTATTATTACCATTATTATTTTCCTTTTTCTTCCTTTATTTGCGCTATGCACTTAAGTTCAGCATTTAAGCTACGTTACTTTTCTAGTGTTTACCAAAGGAAAAGCGCTTAGCAAAGGCTGGAAAGCAGATGTAGAGAATGGATCGACTTCTACCGCTGATAAATCAAAAGATTCAAAACATCAAGGTGAGGAATGAAAACTTTTAATCATTGTTTTTAAGCCTGGATCGGACCAGTCGGTCTGGCTGAATTAACTGGGAACCGGTCCTTAGAATCTGGTTTATCCATGTCATTATTTTGGTAAAAATTGATGAAGTATGTTGCTGGCAGACTTGAACCTACTCTTAGCAAGTTAAATAACATCTCCAGCATGCAAACCATTGGGCCATGCACATCTTGTTGGCCAAGAATGAAAAATTAGTAAATATAAACCAATTTAAGTATCAAATATATTAAAAAATTAAATGACACATCACGGTTTGACCTCGGTTGAATTTCGGTCTGATCTTAAAAATCTTGAACCTCTCCCTTTCCCGGTTCATTAAACGGTCTGAGTTTCAAAACCATGCTTTTAATACGAGTGTGTTGAAATAGCTAAAGAATTCTACATTGGTTAGGTTTGAGATTTATTATAGGTTTATGTCCTCAATGGCAGTGACCTTATATGATGCATGACCAAAGGAGTAATACTGAATTGTAGACCTTTTTGTTTAAAGAGAAATGTTAACGAATGTCCTAAGGGCATTAGTTTAGCAACTATTTTTAGAAATATTTTTATGAGAAAATGAAAAGCAATTAATTGTGTTGACATCTTTTTATATTTCCTAAAAAAGTGGTGTTAAAACTTTTTTAATATATTTTAACAATTGTTCTAAGTGCACCCGTTAATATGACCATTGTTTAAATTAGGAAAATAAATATTTTAATGGTGGTTAATAACAGTGTATCGTTTATATATATATATATATATATAAATTCATTTATGAATTAATTTATTCTTTATAGTCAATAACATGAAGAATCTATATTGGTCTCACTTTGGCTAAAAACAAATATTCTAATTTGAAGATGTCCATGTAAAGTCAAGAGAGAGAAAAAAGAATCATGTAAATAAAACATATACTGGTGTGTGTAGGCTTCGCTGCTTAGGCTCTATACAGCCACCGGCCACTTTTTAGATCTCCTCTACTATTTCATTGATTTATTCTTTGGAAGCTAGCTAGGCACGTGACTCGATAATGCAGGTCTTGTACTAGCC
Source organism: Quercus lobata (assembly GCF_001633185.2). NCBI lineage: Eukaryota > Viridiplantae > Streptophyta > Magnoliopsida > Fagales > Fagaceae > Quercus > Quercus lobata. Next base: position 65,384,926 of record NC_044906.1, on the reverse strand, counting down.
ATGTTTTGTTTTGATTATTTGTTTGTAATTTTTAGGATTGTCTAGAATATAACTTTATTTCCTCCTTTTACAAATCTTTAGGAGTATTTTAGTCAAAATTAAGTCCTTATATGTGGTAGAGTATTAATTAGAATCTATTTAAGAATATTTTCTGTTATTTTTTCTTATTTTCTAAATTAATGGTTAACACAAATATGGTGTTTCTAGGATCTCTTAGCTGCTCTGCAATTTCTTTACTGTAAAGTAGTTGTAGCCCATGGTATTAAGATTATTTACTAATAAAAATTTCACAGTATAGAAAAAATTTTCCCCTTTGTAAGTTCTATAATTTTCCTTTTGGATTCAAGGAGCCCTGTCGTTGATTCAAGAGTTTATTCTTGAAAAAAATGTATTTTGTTTCTTGTGGTGACCAACTATGTTAGTATCATACCCTTGTCATTTCACTTATTTGGAGGCTAAGGAACGAGACAGTGGCGGTTTCAACAATAGAGATCACAAAGAAGAAGTCCTTAGAAAGGACATTCCTTCGTTATCAATGTGACACCTAGCAAGTACTACTTAGCATGCAACAAGCATTCACATATATCCTCATATCCTTGCTAGCAAGGTGCTATTGGTCTAAGGAATATTTGCGCCAATAGAAATTCTGGAAACAATGTGGATAACTTTTCTGAAATATAGCTTGATCAAAACTCAAAAGCAATGATGTAAAACAGATAGCACAAACTTTCCTCTGATGGATATTTTGAGATTTTCTTGCTAACCTTGATTTTGCTAATTACTCCTTAAAACTCCACTATAAAAGGAAGCCACTATTTACTCAAAAGCAATGATGTAAAACAGATAGTACAAACTTTCCTATGATAGATATTTTGAGATTTTCTTGCTAACCTTGATTTTGCTAATTACTCCTTAAAACTCCACTATAAAAGGAAGCCACTATGTACTCCTCAATCATCAACTCAACTATACCAAATTCTATCTTCATTACTACTTCATAAGTTAGTCTCTTAGTTCATAAACCCCTTCATAAATATTTCCATACACTTGTCCACAAGCATTCTCCTCCATTCTCTTTAAAAATTCCAGCACCATAAAGGGCCTTAAAAGCCATGGCCGAAATTAGTTAAACAGCATCACCCCTCTTTCAAATTTATACATATTTACCCATCCATCTGCACAAAGCAACTCCCATCATTTATTATATATTCATCATTATGAGTATGACATGGTACAAAGAGATCTAGTTTGAATTAGCTCTCTCTCTCTCTTTCTCTCTCTATGTTTTGTTTGTTTCGGCAATAATGTTTTCTAGAAAATGAGTCATTTTTCAAAAAATGTTTTCTATAAAACTATCTTATTTTCCTATGTTTGGTAGTAACCTTAAATGAGTTGAAAAACAATTTTTTAACTTCCCTTATTTAGCATACTGTGAGATAAAGTTGTTTTCTCCAAAAAAAAAAAAAAGTAAAAAACAATCTCTAAAAATAAGTCATACTTTTTATGTTGATCAAAGATAGTTTTCCTTTGACTCATTTTTTCTAATGCTACCAAACACTGGAAAATATGGAAAACTATCTTTTCATAATATTTTTCATCGAAACAAACAGAGCGTCCTCTTTAACTTGTAATCATTAGTATTTGTTTATTACTTTTCCATTGAAGTTTATAAATTATTATTATTATTATTTTTTTTTTACTATGGAATTCTCTCCTCATTTTGACTTGATAATAGAGGAGGAAACACAAGATTTTTCCAATGTGAACACACCCTTAGCTTGTTTAATAACTAATCGTTGGACGATTATCTTGTTTCGTTGTTGGACTATTATTCAAGTACTTGTTGTAGTGGGTCATCATTTGGGTTGACATCGTTGCAGGATTTACTTTTGAAACCTCATTATAATTCTTGCTAGGGGTAATCTCTAGACCTAGAGCTAAAATGGGTCTGTCACAATTCATCGATAGCATTTGGGTTATAATCTAAGCCCAACATCGAGTTTTGGGTTTGGCTTCCCAAAAATTATCATTGGCAACAAAATGAACCCTTTAAAGCATTAGTATCAAATGTGCTTAGTGCCAAATATTTGGCATTTGACACACCAAACACCAAAAAACATGCCTCATGAGATGTGTCAAATGCCAAATAATTTTGGCATTTGCTAGAGTACAATCCTATTAATGAAATTGTATGGACAAAAATGCTATAATTATTTATTAAACTTCTCTCTCTCTCTCTCTCTCTCCCCATCTGTTGTTTCTCTGTCTTCTCTCTCACTATCTTCCTCTCTTCCTTTGTCACTCTCTTCCTTAGCCACCATTGATCTACCACCCTCCGCCGTTGATTTGCTACATCATATTGCCGATGTCACCATCTTCCTCAGCCATAAGCTGCCGATTTGACCCTCCTTCTCAACCACACTGCCAATCGCCCTCCTCCTTAGCCATGTTGCCATCTCACTTGCTTCCCTTTTTTGTGGGTTTTCTTTTGTGGTTGTGGGTTGATTTTGATGGGTTGTGGTAGCTGATTTTGGGCCGATTTTAGTGGTTATGGTTACCGTGGTGGGTAGTGGTTGGATTGATTTTGGGTTTTGGTTACAGTGGTCGGTGGTAATTGGTTGATTTTGGGTGGTGGTGGGTTTGTGGTAGTGTTGGGCTTGGGTGGTGGTGGGGTTCCGATCTAGTGGGTGGGCTGTGGGTAGTGGCATTGGTGTTGGCTGTGAGTTTTGAATTTATTTATTTATTTGTTTATTTTATTTGTATGAGTTTTTTTAGGTTATTTTATGTGTTGGAAAAACAGAACATCTGATGCAGGTAAATTGTAAAATAGTATGTTAAAATAGATAAAGTAATTTTTTTTATTTGTGAAAATATAATTTTTTAGCACAATTGATGCTGATGCTCTAACAGAGGTTTTCTATCCTTCCTTTGGGTTTAAGAATTCTTTTAATAGATTTAAGAATTTATTCTTGAAGCAAACGTATCATGTTTCATTTTAACAACCATTGCATCATCTATATATACATATAAAACCAAAACCTTTAGAGCTCCTACATTTTTACACATCAGCATTATTAAAAAAATAATAATAAATATCTTTTTTTTTCCCCATCAAATACAAATTACAAATCTCAATACTTCTTGAAAAAAAAAAATTCTCTCTTCTCATCTGTCTTCTCCCTCCTTCAAATAAGCAACTACCGTCTCTCTCTTTTCTCAGCCTTTCAACCAAGGGAGTGAATATGGGACCGTCCTGGCTGGTATGATCAATATATTTCGTACCGGCACTTTGACCGGCACTAATTTAAACACAAAAACACAATCCCTTACCAAGTAGAAAGAACTTTGGCCATTGCTGTTGAGAGAGACCTTCGTCCGTGGACCAATACTTGATGCAATGGCTGCCAGTTATATGGGGAAACAAAGAGAGATCTGTAACTTGTATGAGGAAAGACTGAAAAAGAGTGAAATATATGTTTTTATTTGAAATCAGATCTTAATTTACCCTTTGTGGACGTGGAGTAGTGTGTCAAATAGTGTGGAAAGGTAATGTGTGTCAGTGGCTGAAGCCAGTTGTGGAGCAAAGAAGATAATATGCGAAGAAAAAAGAGGGAAGAAAGTAAAAAGGAAAAATAAAAGATATTAACATGTAGAAGAGTAGATAAATCATAAATATAGTATTTTTTTTATGAGTTTAGTTTATCTTCAGTAATTTTTTAATGGGAAATCTTCTTTTGTTTTAAATACACAATAACAAATGGTAGTGAGTTTTAATCTCCACATTTTATTTAATTAGGGGGTGATATGATAGTTTCTTCTTAAAATAAAAAGATATTCCAATTAAAAAAGTACTAGAGATAAGCCAAACTTTTTTTAATATATAGATATACATTTAGCTTGCAGCTTGGTTTAAAAAGCCAGTTTTTTTTTTTTTTTTTTAAATTTTTTTTATTAACTATTTAGCTTATTTTTGTTATTATTTAGTTTATTTTTGCTATTATTCATAGGTCTTATTGTACTTTTTGATACTTTTCATGGGTCAAACTATACTATTTCAGCTACCTTTTAACTTTATCTATAGTACTTTCAGTAAAAATTTTTTAGTTTTAGCTAAATAAGCTGTTCCTAAACAAACACTTAAGTGTAGTTTTTTTTTTTTTTTTTTTTTTTAATTTTTTAATTTTAATTTTATTTTTAAAATCAGGTATTAACTTCTACGGTGGATAAGAGGAAAAGATAAAAATTAAATAAAGATTAAAGATAAAGATAGGAGAGAGAGAAAATAGAAAGAATAAATTAAATCAAATAGGAAAAAATAGAAGATTGTGTGTGTGATCTTCTTACTCATATTTAGGGGTGTCAATGTTCGACCCAACCCGCGAACACGACACGAACCCAACACGGTTTTTTCCGGGTTAGGGTTGGGCCTTAATGGGTTTGGGTCATAAACGGGTCGACCCGAAAGCGACACGATAAGAAGCGGGTCATAAGCGGGTCAACTCGCGTAACCCGCAATAGACACGTTTGACACGTCAATTTATTTGTGTCAAACCCGAAATGACCCACTTAACACAACCCGTTTAACTCGTATAACAAATAAATAATTATTTTATTTTATATTTGTCAAATACCTTTTATATCCAACATATATTTTAAATTTAAAAAGAAAAGTAAGTAATTACAAAAATTTACAAGGGATGTAATTGAAAATTAAAACTTCACAAACCCTAAATCTCTAAACCCTACAAACCCTAAACCTCTGAACCTTCTTATAAATATCTAAATTCTTTTTTATTCCAGCCGTATTATTCTTCTCACGCCAATTCTCAACAGTACCCTCAAGCCGGTTATCTCTCTCTCTCTCTCTAATGTGTTTTTTTTTTTTTTTTCTGCATGATGCTTTTCAGCTTTTGTACCGTAAACTTTGAACCCATGTGCCTTGTGTTTTTCTTGATTGCATGATATGGTCCACTTGTTTTAGTTTCTTTGAATGATAATAAGACAACTTGATATTATATTATTATGCTTGTTGGCCATCTTATAAACGTGTTAAGATGCAAAAGCTGAAAAGCAACAAAAAGTGTATTTCATATGTTGCGGATTATAGAATTCATAACCCTTGTATCCATAACATCCGTATATCCATCAGTGAAAAACAACAAAAATTCATAACCCTTGGATCCGTATATTATTTTTTGAAGTGTATTTCATATGTTGCGGATTATAGAATTAAAAAGTGTTTGTGACGGAAAATAATAATAAAACGTCAAGAACAGTGTTTATATTTGTATTGTGTTGTTTATTTGCATTTTGTGAACTGTGTAGGTATAGATGGAGGAAACCAATAAGAGCAATAACGTGGAAAATACAAATGATGTGGAGATTATAACTGAGGAAGAAGTTGATGACTTGGAAGATGTAACAGTTCTAATGGAAGGTCAAAAAAAGAAAAGACGTAGGAAAACTTCACTAGTTTGGCCACACTTTGAGATGGTTTCTCCCGGACCAGACAAGAAGCCAAGATGCAAATGTAAGAGATGTGGACTTGTTTACTTGGTTCCAGGTAATTACGGAACTGGAAACTTAAGGCGTCATTTGGAAAATTGTGTGAGAAGAGATACACGAGATGTGGGTCAATTACTTTTAAGTAAAAATGGTGGGGCTGTATCTAAATTTGAACCTGATAAATTTAGAGAGTTGCTAGTTGCTGCTATTGTTATGCATGACTTACCATTTCGTTTTGTTGAGTATACTGCCATAAGAGCTATATTTGCTTATTTATGCCCTGAAGCTACCATTATTACTAGAAATACTGCTAGGGCTGATTTGATTAGGATGCATGGAAGGGAGAAAGAAAAGATTAAATTCATGTTAAAAGATGCTCCAAGTAGAATTAGTTTAACATCTGATTTGTGGACTTCTGTAACCACTGATGGATATATGTGCATTACTGCACATTTCATTGATAGAAACTGGGTTCTACAAAAAAGGGTGTTGAATTTTTGTTTTATGCCTCCACCACACAATGGAGTTTCTTTGTCTGAGAAAATGTATAATTTGCTTTGTGAGTGGGAAATTGAGAACAAGGTATTCTCTGTGACTTTAGATAATGCCTCCTCTAATGATGTTTCTGTTGAAATCTTGAGAACTCAGTTGAGTATTAGGAAAGCACTTGTTTGTAATGGTGATTTTTTTCATCTTCGTTGTTGTGCTCATATTCTTAATTTAATAGTACAAGATGGCTTAAAGGAGATTGATATTGCTATCCAAAAAATTCGAGAAAGTGTTAAATATGTGAAAGGTTCACAGGTGAGGAAGCAAAAATTTTTAGAGTCGGTGAATCAAATGTCTTTAGATGGTAAGAGAGGCTTAAGACAAGATGTTCCCACTAGGTGGAATTCTACCTTTCTTATGATTGAGAATGCTCTTTACTACAGGCGTGCTTTTTGTCATTTAGAATTGACTGACTCTAATTATAAGAATTGTCCCACTGTTGATGAGTGGAGTAAGGTAGAAAAGATTGACAAATTCTTGGCTGTTTTTTATGATGCTACTTGTGCATTTTCTGGAACCAAATATCCTGCTGCCAATTTGTACTTTCCATCAGTGTTCATGATTTATTTAACCTTGAGGCAACAAATGGAGAATGAAGATGAGTACATGAGAAGAATGGCAATCCAGATGCTTGCCAAGTTTGAGAAGTATTGGTTGGACTTCAATGTACTACTAGCTATAGCAGTTTCTTTGGACCCTCGTTATAAGCTTCAATTTGTGGATTTTTGCTATAAGAAGCTTTATGGATATAGTGGTTCTCCTGCATATTTGAATGTTCGTGAGAAATTATTTTCTCTTTTCTTGGAATATGCAAGTAATGCTCCTACAACATCAACGGCTACTGGAAAACGTGGTGGAAAGGTTGTTAATGTGAGTCCAATTCAATCTTTTAGCAAAGAGACTAGAGCAGTTATGCAGGTAAAAAATTATTTTAATTTAATATGTTATTTTTTATTGCTATTTTTTATTTTAATTTAATAAGTTATTTGCTATTTTGTAAGAGTGATATTTAATATTTATTGATATTGTTGTTTATTTAGGAATTTGATTCATTTGAAATTGATGAAGAGTCTGCCCATTCACAAAAAAGTCAATTAGAGCTCTATTTGGATGAGCCAAGAGTAGACAGGAGTGCAAACTTAGATATTCTCTCATTTTGGAAAGGAAATCAATTTCGATTCCCTGAATTAGCTTCCATGGCTCGTGATGTTTTGAGTGTTCCTATTTCTACTGTTGCCTCAGAGTCTACTTTTAGTGTTGGTGGGAGAGTGATTGATCAATTTAGGAGTTCATTGAGGCCGGACACTGTTGAGGCATTGGTTTGCACTAGAGATTGGCTGTATGGAGAGAAAGGTAATCTTATTTGTTTCATTAGTTATTATTACTCTTACATTATTATTATTTAGTTCTTGTAAAACTGTTGAGGCATGATCATATTTTGTAACTACTAATACTTTTTTTTTTTTTTTTGGCATAGAACTTGCACAAATGAAATTGGATGAGCTTGTGGAAGATGTTATGAACTTGGACATCAACAAAGAATCTATGGATGATAATCGTGGTCATAGTCAAGATTAGTCTACTGTTTGCTCAAATTATTTCAATATTGATACTTAGCATTTGGCGAGTTCCAAGGATATTATATTTTTGTTGAACTATGTTATTTTATTTTTATTAAACTATGTTATTTTGAATTTGGGTTGAAGTGTTGCACTTCTTTTGGAGTGTAAAGAACTTATTTCTAGATGAATGTTATATTTTTATTAAACTATATTATTTTGAATGTGGGTCGAAGACTTAAAGTGTATGCACTGGTTTTTGGGATGTAAAAAAATAATAATTTATAGATGGATGTTATATTTAATATTATGCAGGTTGAAATGGGTTGTGTTACATTCGTGTCAACCCAACACGACTCGTTTATTAAACGTGTCAAATGGGTTGGGTCAGGTCAACCCGCCTTATTAACAGGTCGGGTTAGGGTTGAAGGATCCTGACACGATTATTAAATAGGTCGGGTTAGGGTTGAGCCATTTAGTCTAATACCCCTACCTCGACACGACACGAACCCGACACGCTAACCCGAATTGACACCCCTACTCATATTTAATAGTTTTTCCGTGCATCGCATGGGTTAGCGATTAATTCTTTATATACCTAATACTAAAAGTTAGACATGTCACATGTCGCAACCTTAAATATTATTTGCGCATTATAATGAACTGATTTTGTTTTGAAGGTTTAATTCAGAGATATTCTCGCGCATGCTATGACATTGCCATGTTTGTATACACAGCAATACTGGTCATCGTTGGACTTGGTACATCACTCTCTTTTTTTTGTTATTATTATTATTATTTTTGATAATGTACTCTTTCTTTCTTTCTTGAATATATCCACATTTGTAACTTGGGAAATGTTATTTATACACATCTTGTGCTTATGTCTTCTGTACGTACCATTTGTTCGCACAGTTGATTTTGAGTTAATGTTTTATTTTGATAAAAGTGGTGTTTGTTTCACACACAACCGTATATACAAGCAAAATTTGCAGTAAAATCATGATTTCAGTGCAAATTTAATGGACTTTGTAGAAAGGAAAAAATTCCCGACCTATCACAAGCTGACACGTCACATTATCGAGTCCACAAAATACAGCCAATTACAGAGCACCATGTATTGCTGCTAGGTTTTGCTATCACTATTTAGAAGCCAATAGAAATTTGCCAAGTGTCATGCAAGAACCAATCACGCTTCAGCGCATGTGTAAGCAGTGACTCAAGCAGCCTCGCACGTGTAAGCGATGACTCAAGCAGCTTCGCACGTGTAAGCGATGACTCAAGCAATCCAGCACGTGTAAGCGATGACACAAGCGAACCAATCAGGCTGTGACATGTGTCACTAATCAAGTTCCGCCACGTGTCGCTCACCCACCCCAAAACTCCTATAAATAGAAGCCTTTCTGAGACATTTAGGAGGACCAGAATTTAGAAGTAAAAAAGCTCTGCGACGATCAAGCCTCAAAGCCTTCAAGAACTTCAAGAACTTCAACCCCAAAATCGAAGAACATTCGAAACAGAATCATCCAGATCATCTGCCTAGATCCTAAAGTTCACGGGAATCAAGCCAAAAGTGTCCGAAAACATCAACAACTCACAAATCATTGAAGCTCAACGGATTCAAGCCTCTAAAGCTCCGAAGAACTTCCACCACAAACCTTCGAAGACGAAGAACGCACAAAGAACACGAAGAACACGAAGAACACGAAGAACACGAAGAACAAAGAATTTCTAAACAAGCTCATAGCCAGAGATTCATTGTAATTCCGTTTCAGCAATCTTCGATCCATCCCTCAACTAAATTGAAGGATATTTTGTGTTCAAGTCAAATCCACATTACCATAAATCTAATCAATAAGTTTTGCAAGGAGATCGAATCAGAGGATCACTCTTTTGTAATTCCAGAGAATTGTGCCACACAATCATAAATACAAATTCGCATTTGTGAAACTATTTTACTTGTTTGATTAATTTCAAACTAGAAATTTAGTCGCTTACAGACATACAATTTGAATATGATATATATGATACAGAGAAGATGTGTGCATGCAGTGTACAAGTTAATATATTCATGTAGCTACATGTTACATGCATATTAATACATTTGCCTCTTCATAATATATATTCCCTTGTATGATTATTAGGATCAGATGAATTATTATTATTATTATTTCTTGATGAATAGGATCAGATGAATTAAAGAAGATAAAAGAGAGGCACGTTTTATCTCTTAGAGTCCTAAAACGTACTATCAAAGCTTTACCCACAAATTATTACCTTTTGGAAAAAGGGCAGAACCCTGGGCGGATACGTACTGTGGACGAAGTTATTGACAAGGACATCGGTTCATCCTCTAAAGACAAGTTTCCAATGGCTATCCATGATGATACGGACGAAGGCAAAAATATAGCACTCTTGGTAGTGGATAACAGGCAGCCCCAGATACATCAGCTATTGCTTAAGAGAGAGGGGAACAACGCATTGCATCTTGCAGCGAAGCTATGGATAAGTTCATCCTCTAAAGAGGATGAGCTTAAGAAAAAAGAGACATCCATATTGGCTGCGGCTAGAAATGGTATCACGGAAATAGTGGAGGAAATACTCAACAGCAACAAGTATTCAATGTCGATCCATGATGAGACGGACGAAGGCAAAAATATAGCACTCTTGGCAGTGGAGAACAGACAACCCAAGATCTATCAGCTATTGCTTAAGAAAGGGTTACTGACAGAGACAATGCTGCAAAAATTGGATAAAGACGGGAACAACGCATTGCATCTTTCAGCGAAGCTAGGAATAAATAAGCCCTGACTAATTCCTGGGGCCGCATTGCAAATGCAATGGGAAATCAAGTGGTACGAGGTATGAACTCAAAAACCATCTTGAACTGCTTGATTTTTATCAAACAGCTTGCCTAGGCGTTTGACTGCTGCATGCCCTGTAACCTTACAAGAAATATAGCACATGTTACAAATGCTGGCCTACTACAAGTAGTTGAATCATGTTTCTTTATTGGGCAAATTACAATTTGCTCATTTCTAATTTAACTGGAATTTAAGTTGCTTACTTGTGATTTGAAATTTAATATTTTATCTATTTGAGGTAATAAACTCAGTTAGAGTTCCATAACCTAGAGTTCCATAACTCATTCATGTTAAAAACAGGGCTAAGTAATTTTGCTCCACTTTTATGTCTCTCTCCTCAAAAAACTCAAAAAACATAAAAATACAAGATCAAATAAAATAAAAAATAACCTAGCGGAATACTTGCATCATGGGATTTCAAATCATAGGTAGACAATTTAAATTTTGGTCAAATTTCAGGTGGATAAAGTGTCAAATTTCAAACCACAAGTAGACAATTTAAATTTCGGTCAAACTACATGTGAGTAAGTTGTAATTTGCCTTTCTTTATTTTAGCAATAGATTAAGTGTTTGAATCACTTCATCTAATTTAATTAAAAGTGGAGCTCTTCTTAACATATATGCAACACTCCATATCTAGGTGAGGGAGGTAGTGTTCAATATGTGCCAGGCCAATTTATAAGTAATGCGTACTAATTAATTAAAGAACATTGTAAAACATATTCCCTCAATGGGCTAGGGAAAAGTCTATATATATATATATATATATACACATGTTATTGATAATTTTGATAGTTTGGAGAGGAGATTTGAATTCAAAATGTTTTTATTGGAAGTATTACAAGGTGTAAGTTAATTAACAAACACTTGACAGAAATGCAAATAAATGAACTTGGTGTTAAAAGTTAATAACTTGTATTTTGAAATGACAATAGTAACAGGGGTCTCTAGTTTAGGGAGCCTCAAGCAGCTTATTTAAAGTTTGTTATGCCTTAATCGAATAATAGATTGGGCATAGCCTTGCAATATGGTAATTAAGGGTATATTAAGAAAATTCAGTAGGGCAAGGTTTTCCTTCAAATATGTTTTAGCCCCAATTTGAAGGAAATCGGTATTACCAAATCACATAAATTTTTTAGATGATTTTCTCTATGTTCTCACTTTTTATTTTATTTTATTTATTTCCATTAAAATTGCTTTAAAATAATTGTTCAACACTTGGTTTAATTCCATTGATTGACAATGCACTTTGTGGGGACAATTTTTGTCTAGACCAAGTGTTGCACTTGTAGTCATTTTTGGCTTGGAGAGTCCCACATTGGAAGGAAAGCCTCCCTCTTCATGTCATGGTGGTACTCTATCACCATTGGTCATCCTTTATATGGCATGAAGAGAGAGGTTTTCCTTCCAATGTGGGACTCTCCAAGCCAAAAATGACTACAAGTGCAATACTTGGTCTAGGCAAAAATTGTCCCCACACACTTCAAGTTTAATTTGCTACCCAAAATTTTCATAATTGCAAGTATACTTTGTTATGAAATTGTTTAGAAACAATCTAAAACTGTATCTTTTTTAATTTTTATTTTTAATAAATGCAGTATGTGAAAAGAACCGTGCCACAATACGTACTTTACCAACCCAACAACGACAAGAAGATTCCGGCACAGTTATTCACTGAACACCACGAGAAACTCGTCCAAGAGGGAGGTGAATGGCTTAGCAAAACCTCTGAATCCTGCTCAGTTGTGGCTGCACTCATTGCCACTGTTGCCTTTGCAACATCAACCGCTATCCCAGGTGGTATCAAAGAGAGTAGCGGCTCACCAAACCTTGAAACGTATCCTGCATTTGACGTCTTTGCTGTGACCTCACTTGTCGCCCTGTGCTTCTCTGTCACAGCCTTGTTCTTGTTTCTTGCTATCCTCACTTCCAGATACCAGGAAAAAGATTTCCGTAGCGACCTACCAAGGAAACTTCTGCTTGGATTAACTTCACTCTTCGTGTCCATTGCATCGATGTTAGTCTCTTTTTGTGCAGGACATTTCTTTGTGCTTAAAGATAAATTAAAAAACAAGGCCCTTCCAGTGTATGCAGTGACATGCTTGCCTATAACGTTCTATGCCATTGCACAGTTTCCGCTCTACTTTGATCTTGTAAGGACTTATTTCAGCAAGGTGCCTCGGTCGAGCCACAAGGTGGTTTCTCTCCAAGGTGTTGTTTTTCTACATTTTATAGCAGTGTGTTTCATTGTTTTACTGGGGTGTGGGATTGAGAAATCAACTGTTTGTCTAAGGTGTTCTGTGTTTAGCAACTATATCTGTTTGTGTGTGTCTGTATGCCCAAGTGTGTCCGGCCTGGATTTTAAACTTCATGAAGTGTTAAGACTTATGAATTTAAGTAATGAATAACTGAGTTCTCTCTCTCTCTGATAAGAAATATACTTGTGACATGATGCCCTTGTACAAAAAAATAAGGCATGCTTTCACTTTATTGCAAGTGGAATAGTCTTTCAATTATCATGGGTTTTAATGGATGATCTGTAAATTTCTATAATTACATGCTTATTTTTAACCGAACAAAGTGGTGAAACCTTCCTGCAATACCTCTGCAAAATGTAATTACATATATGAAATATTGTTCCCAGATTTCCTTAGGATGAATTTATAACAATAATAAAAGCGTTACATTGGGAGGAGATACAAATAGTTTTAGTTGACAAGGCACCAAATACTCCTTAAATTCTAAAAGAAAGATTTATTTATTTATTTTTTTCAAAAGTTTTGTAACCATGTAGTATAACTCTCTCTCTCTCTCTCTCTCTCTCTCTCTCTCTCTCTCTCTTAAATTTTAAAAACCTTAAAATTTCATACAAAATGGTGTAGTTTATTTTTTAATTTAAAAAACACAAATACAACAACGATAAATTACCACACCCAAGACCATAGATAAATTTTAGCTAACAATATTGTGTATATTATATAATAAATTAAATTTGTGTCTTAAATACTTAGTCGTAAACTCGTATTAAATGGGCATCTTCTCTTGATATGCTTTTTCGTTTTTATTTATTTATTATTCTCTTAATTTTTGCGATGTGACGTATTATAAGAATATTAAAAAATAATATATATATATATATATATATATATATTAAAATTTGAGATGTTATTTCAACTCATAACATTATAAGTGATTTTATTAAAGCATAATTCTAAAGCTTAAATCCATATTCCATCAAATTTATATCAAACAATTTATAATAATAACTAGTCTTTGAATTCGTCAATTTTAAATCTTTAAATTCAAATGCAATATAAGTGAATTTTAAAGTTCAACTATTTTCAAAATCACAGATATTGTTTCCAAAAACTACATACTAATATATACTAAATGACAATTAGTGTGACTAATGTCAAATATTCAATATGTCACTCTTTGTAATATAATTAACTTCAAAGACTATTAAAGAAGTTATGAAACATTTGTTATATTGGTAAGTTACACATGAATCCAGTGAGTCTTAAGCCTACAACTTACCTTATATCCTATTATTGTGAGAATAAAGCATCGGTTGAGTTACAGCTTACTGAAGAAAGAATTGTGAAAAATGAAATTTAGATAAAGAACCATATATACATACCTGAAAAATGATTACTATATATATGTTAGGTGCAAGCCAAATCTCCTCTTGCTAATCAATGTCAGGTGACAACCAGAGTTCCCCCAAACACTTCAGTGGGTTAGAATTACCCTTTAATTGAGGGTTTCTTTAGAGTTCCATAGAAGTGGTCAAGGGAACTCTAGGGGACAACTGACCTTTCCTTTCTATTATTTTGGTTTATTTTTGTTCTTGGCAAAGCAATGTAAACCAAACCTACTATTTATAGAAAAAGTTCTCTATCTTCATCATGATTCAGTAAAGGATGCCTTTGTGTACGAGAGAACCATTAGAGATAGAAAATATCCACATAAATGGACAGAAAATTGAACCTGGACAGAATAATGGGTCACATGAAGGGTAGAGAATAAAAATTTCAGTTGAGTGGCCAGAACTTTTCGGCTTACCCAAACTTGTTCTTTCTTTTCATCTCTATGGTCTGTCATTTTTCCACATATATATGTTATACGGAGTACAAAATAGTACATGTTTGAAGCACGTATATTAGTCCAATACATTAGTATTACAATACATACATTCAAGTCCCGTAGCTCGAGTACTTGACGAATTGTCATGAAATATATGTGTGGTCCTGTACACACCTTATCGTTTTAGTGCACCACTTGACAAAACTTTCTAGTAATAGCTAGCACTGATTCACATTAGAAAGCCTCTTTGTGATCACAATGGGGGTGCACGTATATACCAGAATCCAGTCAATTGTCGCTTTATATCAATGAAAAAAGCTGGAAAGGAATGGCTCTAATGATGACAGATATTGAAAAGGTGCAAAGGGCACATGGCCACTCATCTTGATATTATTCTCTCAACCTTCAATTTAGCCCACTTTTTCGTCTAGATTCACTTCCTACAGCTTTATTATCCCCTTAGATTTCTCAACTCTCAAGGCAAAGTATAGAGCAACGAATTGCAAAGATGCATGAGAAACTAGCTTGCTATAAATACTAGACTTAATTGGTACTCATAAACCCCGTATATAGAGCCAGCAATACAAATATATGGAGGTGCCAAAACATGCATCCAGTGTCCCCTGGAGTTCCCTTGACCACTTCACTAGGGATTCAATCTCTTTGAAGTAAAGGGTTATTGATCCTCGCTACTGAAGTGTTTGGGGGAACTCCTGGTGGCACTTGATGCTCAGCCAACAAAAACAAAATGGGCCTTTCTTATTATAGTAAGTAGGATTGGGATTTTAGCCAAAAAAGAGAGAAGAAAAAAAGAATGGGGTTAATTAGCAGGGACAACATTAATTAATATGCTTCCCCTGTTGATATTATTCCTTCAAATATATATATATATATATATTTTTTTTTTTTTGAGAATTTTATTCCTTCAAATTTAGTTCGAAGTATTAGGTGTTTCAGTTTATGACTTTATGTTGCAATGCTCCTCATCTTTGCTCTTTGGACTATGTCTGCCTGTTTTGTTTAGATTATCTCCTCTGTTTCCTTCTTTTTGTGCTTTCTTTGCACATTTTAGTCTCTTCTACTTTTCGAAGAGAATTTTACGTATTTTTTAATACAACATATATATATATATATATGTATGTATATGTATAAAGTTTGGGATAATGTTTGTTACATACACTGTTACATACATATTTATTAAATTGTAATTATGAGTTAAAAACATGATTTCGATTTTAAATTTGTGTCTTCAATTCATGATTTCAGTTCAAAAATTTGAGCATAATATTTTTTATTCTAAAGTTTATTGCTAATGCTTGTTTTTGGTTTTGGTTTTTATTATTTTAAAATTATTACAATTGTTTTTATGAAAACAAAAAAAAGAAAACAAAAAATAACGTCATTTCATTAATCATTGTGATTAATAAAGGTGCTCAGGATCTTGCACTTACTTTCAAACTATAATATTTTAGGAGCCAATGGCATTTGTAATTGGAACATCCGGAAAAGTAAAGTTTCAACTTTTTTTCCCTTCAATAAGAAAATATTTTGGTTCATTAAGCAAATAAATATTTTGAATTAGTATTTAGAAAATTTTCATAAAAACTAAGAATATTTCTATGGATTTAAAGCTCAACAAATACAGGAATTATCTTTGTATCTTCTTGAAGAAAGCACTAAAGTACATTTCAGGATCTAGCTTGAAGAAAGCACTAATCTTCTATATACATCAGGAGTTAGAAAGTGTTGGCCAAGTTATTTGGTAGACTAAAATTCAATTAATGCATGTACATAGAATTTTATATTTTTATCCTCTATTTGTGGGTTGAAAAAGGTACTTCTTTAAAGGTTTGTTTGGTTGAGAAGATGGAAAAATGGGAGAATAGAAAATATTCTAAGGGTCCGTTTGGATACAGCTGAAAACTAAAAACTGAAACTGAAAACTGAAAAACACTGTAGCGAAATAATTTTTAAATGTGTGAATAGTATCGTGGGACCCATTTTTAATGAAAAAGTTGCTGAAAAGTGAAATTTGTGGGTCCGTGAACAGTACACGATGTGCTGTGATTGGTCCAAAAAAATTTGAAAAGTCAAAGTTTGCGGCTACTGTTCATTGAACAGTGCATGAACAGTAGCCGCAACACCCAAAACAAAAAAAAAAAAAAAAAAAAAAAAACTGAAAAACGCAAATGCAGGATTGGGCAGAAAACGCCCAATCCAAACGCACTCTAATTTTCCTTATTTGTGTTTGGTTGGAGGTGGAGAGATGGAAAACTGGAAAAAAAAAATGAGTTTGTATAAATTTACTCATATGCCCTTATTAAAAAATGCCCAATTAAAAAAAAAAAAGTGACAAAGAACCAACCAAAAAAATGAAAAGAAAAAGGAAATCACCTAAATTTATTAAAAAAGAAAAATCATGCCTAGGAAAAAAAGAAAAAAAGTATAAAAAAAAAAAAATCACGTTCAGTTAAATCCCTAAAAGAAAAGAGAAAAAAGAAAAGAAGAAGAAGAAGAGAAAATGGAAGAAGAATGTACCCAAGGAGTTCAAAATTGAATTTAATAAATTGTCTTTATTGAATCAAACAAGAAGACATCATGCAAAAAAAAAGAGAAAAAAATAACTAGTACATAAGATGAGGGGGAGTTCAATTATTTAATTGCAACTATTCCTCTCTCTCTATTCCCCAAATTGGAGAGATAAAATTTTGTTGGGTCTAAGAAGAAAACACCCAGCCCCCCATCAATTTGGCCCTCATTTCTTCTTTCTAATCAAACACCCACAAAAATTATTTTTCTATCCACTTTTCTCTCCCCTTTTCCATTTCCCTAAAATCTCTCCAACTAAATAGACACTAAAGCTAAATAATTGAAGGAGTCTCAAGAGAAAACCTGTTAACATATACATAGTCAATAAAAGTCTAAATTTAACATACAAATAACATCAATAGGAGGAATTAGGAACATTTATTCACTTCCCTATAGAAGTATTTTACACTCACTTGCGGGAATTCAGACAGTTGCATTCATCAACAAGATCATAGGATAGACAACTTTTAATACTATTAAGTTAATAGTTTTGAGAAATGAGGCCCATAACTACTTTGGCATCGAATTCAATCTCTACTGTGGTCAGATTAAGATTTTATTAAAAGAAGTTGATGCGGGCTGAAGAGAGAGGAAGAGAGAATTAGAAAATCTAAAGGCACATCAAGATAAGAGATAGGTAAATGGGATTTATTAAACCAAATTATTATACTTAATAAAGATTGGTTAAAATGCAAAACCGACCTAAAAGTTTCTCTGAAATTCATTTCAGTCTTTTAACTTTCTTTTCGTTTATTTTAATCCTCTAAGTTTCAAGTTTATTTGATTAAAGCCTCTTTGTCAACTTCTATTAAAATTTTTTGTAAAAAAAAAAAAATGGAAAATATTTTTCAATCATTAATTGAATTTTTTCAATTAAAAAAATTTGAAGAAAAAATTAAAAAAATTGGGCAATTAGCCACAACATATAACAAAATTTGATTAAAAAAAAACTTTAATTAATGATAAACTTGAAACTTAAATGACTGAAATGAATGAAAACAAAATTAAAAAAATTAATTTTTTTTTTATGAAACATAGAGGATGAATTTTACATTTTAGCTATAAAAATTTAATACAAAAGACTTGAGTTGGGCTCCCATAATTCTGCCATATATAAAGCCAAATACATATCCAAGCCCATGATTAGTATAACTTCTAACAATTGAAAACACAGTTTCCAAGACTTAATTGACCAAGAATACATTTCCAAGTGACTCTTAATCTTCCAATGGATACCTCTTGAATGGTTATTTGGAATTAAATATTCATAATGCCACCACATCATGCTCTTTAGGTTTTAGGTTGGAGAGAACTGGATTATGAGTTTTCGCTCAACTCCCCATGATATGCTGACAAATTCTGAACACTGATAGTGAGATTTGTATGGATATTTGAAGGAGTTCAATTCGATATGCATTGTCATTTATTTTCTGGAGAATCTAGCATGGACCAATCTTCTTTTCCTCTTAAGTTTGTAACATGTACTAGAAGAAAATCAATATTTCTTCAAATAAACACACACACAAAGTTCATCAAAAGTCTTTCTTCATCAATGCACATTGGTTACTTCTTTATACTTTTTATTGATTTCTTTAAGCTTCTTCATCACTCCTTTACGAATTCTTGCTGTAAGGTTGAATTTATTCAATCATGTGTTGACTTTATTCTGTTCCAAATTTGCTTGTATTTTAACAATTAGATACCTTGTATTTAGGTGAGAATTATGTAAGGATTGTGTGTGAGAGAATGTGAAGAAAACTCAAGTTGTGTGCATTCAAAGGAGTCTTGCGATTGGATCTTGTGACTAACTCGCGACTAGCAAGTCGCCAAAGTGCCACACGTGTGAAGCATGTAGGAAGCTGAAGGGTCACGATAGCTGGAGCACTATAGGACATAAAGTATAGTTTGGCCAGGCAATTAGCTCGCGACTCACACTCGCAACTCATCCCGCTTGTGAGACTAAGTTGCCAGAATGCCTTGTTATGCAAAAAAATGACTTTTCACATTCCTTATATACTCTACTCTAAATATCCTTATACACACGAAATGTTGAGAGCTTCTAGAGAGAGTTTTGAGAGAGAAACCCTAGAGAAAACCAAGATTGACTCATCCACAATCTTAGACATTTGATTCTCCAAATTCCTCTACTCTCACCCTCTCCATTGATATATCCTTTAGAGGTAAATTTGCCAAATCCTTATCTCACTATACCCATATCAATGATGAGGTATTTTGGTGCTTGGAAAGCAGTTCGGAGATGACCAATTTACTTAGTTGATGCAATGGGTTTATTGCGGGATTTGGGAAGCTAAAGAAGACACGATTAGGCTTAATCCTGTTAGAGCAAGAAGCTTGGAGGGCTTAGGTGCATTGGGTAGATTAGGCTTGGAGAGTCTATTGCTATTCGTGTATCCTAATTTTATTTTTTAGTGGATTATTTTACCGCTTGGAGGGTAGCAGAGAGGTTTTTCGCCGAGTTCTGAGGTTTCCTCTTCGATAACACGTGTCAGTGTTATCTTTGTATTTGCATCTTTCTTTCCTTACTCTTTACCTTTTAATTGTTGCTGTGTTTGTGATTAACTATGGTTTAGAGTGTTTTACCAATTTGGATATAGCTTATATTCATCATTCCACACATATATTGTTTGTGTATAAGCTTGTGTTGGTATTATTGAAATTGGGGGTCTAAACATTCATTAATGTTTTACACATTAATTGAACATTCACTTGCGATCTAGTTGCAAATCTTTCAATTTTTACCAGGTAATGGATATTCAAGTTTAGGTACAAGATCAAGCTAATGCTATGGAAGTGGGACACATTAATAAATTACTTCAAATGGACTTTTCTGTGTGAGAATATATAGTCTATATATATTTTTGTATGCTTGAAACTATACAAGAAATTGCTTTTTATATAGGCATATATGAGTGCAGTACAAGTAACATGTGTGCACCTAAAGAAAGCCCGGGGGTGTTAGACATCTTGTCTTTAACAAGTTGAAACCTTTTCTAAGCTAGTTGTTCAATGGCTAGCTCTACTTTTTGATCCTCATATAAAATTTCAAAGTACATTTTGAGTACTAAGCAATTTATGTCAGGTACAATTTTCTTTAAGTTATGTATCGAGTATTCTAGCTAGTAAAGTTGTTCGATAGCACTATCTGGTCTTACGAGGAGAATCTGAGTTCAAATGTCATATTCTCCATTTGTTGTAAGAAGAGAAACCTATCAATTAGTGCATATTAATTGTTTTCCTCTACATTGATATATTTTCAATTGATCTGCCTTGATGTATATACACTTTAATTTATTAATTATATTTATATTATCAAATTAAGTATCACTCAATTGTGCTGCCACATTTTACAGTCATGATTACTTCTTTCTTACCTGCCAAAATTACATTACTTGACCCTTTTGTTTTGCTTAAAAAGGAAAGATGCGAAGGAACATGAAATATTAGTTGGTAATTTGATTCTAGATATATAATTTCAGCAGGAAATCATAGCAAAATGGATTGTGTAAAACATGGAAGTGCATGAGAACACAAGTTAATAGCTAATGTGCACTACTACTGGTGACTCCACCAACCAATCTGGGCAAATTGAAAAACTAGAATAAGTTTAAGTATGTTTAAGGAAAATATACTCCTATATGATTCGTGAAAAAATAGGCTGGGTACTACAAGTTTGGAACACACGAACTGTAATCTAGTAGTCTCATCAACTCATGAATAGCAAACCTCCCTCTCTCTCTCTGTTTGTCTAATCATTCTGTAACAATTCATTAATAGATTCATACAAAAAAAAAGGAGAAAGAAACAAACTTACGTCCAAAGAATGCTGCAAGAAAAAAAAGACTTTGTCAGAGCGACTAAGTATAAGATGTTCTCCCACTTAATTTATGATGCAAATCAATTATATCTATCCTGCACATGCGTAATCTTTTTAATACGAGATATTTAGATATTGTCAGAAATGTGTTGTGTGGTCAAGAATAGCTCTATGAATTGCATTGGTACCAACTTGAACAAACTTAGATCTAATGCCACCTAGTTCACACAAATAATTCAATGGGTGTATGTACTAGATTCTATCAAGGAGTTGCTTTTGTTTGTAGTGGAAAAGTTGAAAAGGATTGGCTGGACAGTAAAAACATTGAACAATAGTTTTGCTATGGATACTACAATTACAAACTAAAATGTGTCAATAATGGAACAAAGAAAATAAATTCAAACATTCGTTTATTATACTAGTTAAGAAGCATAAATTACATTTATTATCTCGTCAATTTGTAATTCTTTTATAGTAAAATTAGTAGATGTGACAATTTCCGAATCTTAGTGGCATGTGTGGCCTCCTGAAGTTGTTTGTCCAATATTCTCTACCATCTAGTCTATAGTTACGTCCAGATTCACTTGCTACATTTTCTCTTCTTGAACAGAAATAACATAAGCATTAAGTAATGCAAAGAGAAGAACTCAATATAAATAGAATGGTTTAGTAACCATTTTGTATAAAGCAAAGTAGCATAAGAGGGCATGATTAGGTTTCCCCAAACACTTCATTTGGGGACTATATATTTGTACTAATCAAGGGTTGTTATGGGCTATGATAGAGTCATAGAGAGTTAGAGAGGAGAGAGGATAGAGGAGGGGAACTGTGATTTGCTACACACACACACACACACACACACACACACAGATAATAATAAAAAACTAGTAGTAGATGTTACAGTGATTTGGTACTAGAAGCAAATCACCTAAGCAAAGTGAATTTTTAAGCAATTATTTTACCAAATTAATAACACATTGGATGGATGTTAGGAACCCGGTGGTTCTTAATGGGGACGGGTAAGAATTGTAGGAGAATTGACTTAATTCAAGGTAGTCACCGTCTATAGAGAAAGAAAGAAAGAGAGAGAGAGAGATGTACTAATGCACTAAGCAATTGGTTTATTTTTCAATGATGGAAATTTGATTATAAGTAGGTATTTATATAACCATAAACTATTTTATTGGCCCATATGGCCTGATTCTAATGGTCTTACTATTTCCCATGTGCATTAATAATTCCAACATGTGTTAAATGTGATTAATATGCTTGAGATTGTAACTAACCAACCAACTAAATCCCAATACAACAATTATTATCCATATGCTTATAGCATTCTTAACAACGGAGTCATTTTTAGTGGTTTGGTGTGCTAAAATAACATTTTGGGTATAGCACACTCAATGCTAATGCTCAAACACTAGGACCAAAAAGATATAACACCTACTAAACTTTGTCTTGCTAATATATGTCAGATGGCAACCAGAGTTCCCCCAAACACTTTAGTAGGGTACCACTAGCATATGGCCTCTTCGAAGAGCCTTAGTAAAGTGTTCAAGGGAACTCTAGGAGACAGTTGACACTTCATTGTGGATTTTTTTCTTGGTAAGCCAATGCTCCTTAAATACCTTATTTATAGTGATGCTTTTTCCGGAAATGCAGGAATTTAGGTGGTCTATATGGTAGGAGACTTGTTAGAGAGGAGAAAATTCCATGTAAACCAAGTTGATGAAATTGAATCTGGTCAGAATTTGGGTAAGATGAAGAGCAGGAACAATAATGTTGAGGTGAATGGACATATGAGCTTCAATATTCTCCAACTTAAAAGGCATATGAACAATCTTTTTCAAGGATATACAAAAGCTCAGAATGTATGAGAATGCATGTGTATACCCAAGTGCATGCTTAAGGACTCATTAAGCAGTTAATTAGACTTTGATGATTATTGATGCAAATCAATTATATGAGCTTTCTCTCTTATTGATGCACAAGCATAATCTTTTTAGTACTGGATATTCAGATATTGCCAAACTGTGTTGTGTGGTCAAGAATAGGTCTACGAATTGCATTGATGATCTCTTGAACAAACTTTCTAGTACACCTGCTTCTCACAAAGAATACCCTTTTATTTATTTTCAGTTGGTGTATGTACTAGCTAGATTCTAACAAGAAGTTGCTTTTGGTTTTAGTGGAAAAGCTGAAGAGGATAGGATTATTGGATAGACGGTGAAAATCTCAGTGAGTGGTGCTAGGGATACTACAAGTACAAATTAATGTGTCAACAATTGAAGAAAAATAATTTAAAGAATTATTTAGTATGTTTTTAAAATAACACAAATTACACTTATTATCATGTCCGTTTGTAAATATTTTATGGTAAAATTGGCAATAGCTTTAACATTTTCCAACTCTGAATTGGATGTGTGGCCTCTCAAAGCCGATTGTGCAATATTCTTTATCTAGTCCATAGTTACGTCTAGGTTCACTCGCTGCAGATCTCAGACCTTTCTCTTCTCAAATAGAAACAACAGAAGTAACTGAATGCAAAGGGAAGAACTCACTGTATAAATAGAGTGGTTTAGTAACCATTTTTTGTATCAAGCAACTGAGGCAAAGTAGCTTATTAAGAGCTCATCATGTCAAGTGTCCCCTAGAGTTCCCTCAAACACTTCATTTGGGAATCTGTGTACTAATAAAAAGAGTTGTACTCCTTACTGAAGTGTTTGGGGGAACCCCGGGTGTCATTTGATTTACTAAAAAATTATTTTGGTTTATGGCATCTTTCCCTTTTATAGTTTTACATTCATTTTACACAAATTGTAATGCTTTTAACTAATGAGTGCCTTTTGTTTTTCCTTGCTCCATTTATTACTTTTTAGATTGTCATAATTAACATTATTCAAAAATGATATTTCCAAACATGCATTTTAGTTGCTATGGGTCTTGTCATTGTTTTATTGGTGTAGAAGATATCAACATGGATGCATAAATAGTATTACCATAAGGAGGTTGAACCAAGGGAAAGAAACCAAGATGAGAAGAGAAGGATAAGAAACAAGGAAAAGAAGCTTCAAAAACTGAAGTATACCTTAGCCAAACCGGTGCATATATAATCCAATTCTTTACACTGGTCCCAACCAGAGGTGGGAAAGTTGTGAATGGCAGTAACGACGAAAACGTGTGGGTTAGAAGAAAGGAAAAACCAAAACAATAGAGGGCAAAAAACTCATGAAAACCCAAAAAACTGAGTGGAGAAGCAAGCACAACTCTCCAACTAGTCAAGCAGTGAATTAGACAAAGTTGATCTTCTTTTCTAGCATATATATGTGGGGTGCAAATGCAACCCCATCCATCTTTTATTTATTTATATTATTTTATTATTTTTATTTTTATTGTGTAGATTGCAATTGCTATACGGCCCATGCATAATGAGAAATTATATTTCCAACAATTTTAGTTCTTTTCTACAGTACCTTGCGTCATATTATGAAGTCTCTATGGGTCTCATGATAATTATCTCAATGGTGTACAAGAAATCAAAATATAACGTTACCCTTATATGGGCAATATTGTAACGTGTACATATGTAGCACATACCATTTAATATAATAATCTCATGTGTGTGTCTGTGTTCTCAAACTAAGTTTATTACTACATAAATCTTTTTCTTTTTAATTATGACCAAAGTTTGAAAAAATCATTGGCTAGATTAAGAGGAGAGTTGGGTAGAGGGAAAGGGGATTAACTCCATTGCGAACATGTTTGGATTATTTTTTTTAAAGAGAGGATTGAAGAAAGGATTTGATAGGATTTGGAGGGGTAAAATTTGTCTACAAACTCCTCATTTTAAATTCTAGACATTTCCACTTAAATTGAATAATTTTATCAAATCAAATTTCCCCCTATGATATCAATTTATACTTATTTTTTTAAACTGAACAAAATAATGATATAATTGTCAATTTATATGATTTCTTATTATTTTTTCTTCTTCCCATTTTTACTTCTAAAACATCCACTAATAACTCAATCGCGTAGTCTTCCCACTATACTAGTGAATTATTGAAAAAAAAAAAAAAAACTTTTAAAACATCCAATTATATATATTCCCCTCATCCTACTTAATTTTAAACAATTTAGATAAGGGGAAGGGAGAACAATTCCTCACTCATCCCCTCTTCTTCCCCATCATACCCTCTACTCTCTTCTTTTCTTCCAAACTCTAAATACATTGCAGGGGCAGTAAATATTAAACTTAGGCAGTCCTAGGGGGTCATGGCCCCACTTAGACTTGATACACACACAAATATATATATATATATATATATAGAGAGAGAGAGAGAGAGAGAGAGAGAGAGAGAGAGAGACTTTTTTAATATATGAAGCTGATTTTATGATTTGTTCAATCTAATCTTATTAAATCTAACTCGTATTATTGCATTACCAAGAATTAGGATGAGTTACCATTAATTCTTAATTTAATTTATTTAAGCGTGCCCCCAAATTAAGAACTATTATTATATTCTTTAAATAAAAAGGTATTGCCAATTTAGAATGCAAAATCATGTTTCCATCCTACTAAAAAACTTCAATTCCTAAATAATGCCATAAGAATGTCCAAATTGATTGCAAATTAAAAATAACATGGACCAAATTGACTGTTACTAAAATGTAGGGACCATATTGACCGTGACCCCAAAATGTAAGGACCAAAATAGTGTTTTCGCCTTTTTTTTTTTTCCAAAATAAATAAATAAATAAGTTGGTTGTTTGTGTTGAAATGGGAATTACGAAGAACTTTAGTACATGTTTGATACTTGATTATTTTAATTCTCTAAATTTAGTACTTTGTTGCCTATGGACATTATAATAATATCAATTTGTTGCATTTTATTTATATAATGTCTTTATAAGAGATCTAAACAATGGACGAGTAATTGGCATCACTCACTCAATTGTATTGCCACATTTTATAGTCATGATTACTTCTTTCTTTCCTGTTAAAATTACATTACTTGATCTTGGCGTTTTGCTTAAAAAGGAAAGACATGAAGGATCATGAAATATTAATTGTTAATTTTGATTCTAGATATATAATTTTAAGAGGGAATCATAGCAAAATTGATTTTGTGTAAAACATGGGAAGTGCATGAGAACACAAGTTAATAGCTAACATGCACTACTACTGGTGACTCCACTAACTAATCTGGACAAATTTAAAAGCCAGAAAAAGTTTAAGAGTCGATTTAGTAACAACTTATTAGCTCAGACTAATTTTTTATTTTTTATTTTTTATTGAAAGTATTATAAATAAATCTAAAATGTAGTTGAAATAGTATAGTAGGATCCATGAATAATACCAAAAAGTGCAATAGGACTCATGAATAATAATAAAAATAAGCTAAATAATAGCAAAAATAAGTTAAATAATAAAAAGCTGTATTTTTAAGCCAATAAGTAACCTAAGAATGTTTAAGGAAAATAGGGTACTACAAGTTTGGAGCACATGAACTGTAATCTCGTAATCTCATCAACTCCAATAGCAAACCTCCCTTTCTCTCTAATCATTCTGTAAGAATTCATTAACAGATTCATACAAAGAAGAAGGAGAAAGAAACAAAATTACGTTCAAAGAATGCTGTAATCAAAAAAAGACTTTGCCAGAATGACTAAGGATAAGATGTTCTCCCACTTAATTTATGCTTTGATAGCTAATGATGCAAATCAATTATATCCTGCACATGCGTAATATTTTTTAGTAGGGTTATTCAGATATTGTTAGAAATGTGTTGGGTGGTCAAGAATAGCTCTACGAATTGCATTGGTACCAACTTGAACAAACTTAGATCTAATACCACCTAGTTCACATGCATAATTCAGCGGGTGTATGTACTAGATTCTATCAAGGAGTTGCTTTTGTTTGTAGTGGAAAAACTGAAAAGGATTGGCTGGACAATGAAAAACACTGAACAACAGTTTTGCTATGGATACTACAATTACAAACTAAAATGTGTCAACAATCGAAGGAAAAGAAATTTAAACATTTGTTTATTATACTAGTTAAAAAACATAAATTACATTTATTGTCTCGTCAATTTGTAAATCTTTTATAATAAAAGTATTAGTAGACATGACATTTTCCGAATCTTAGTGGCATGTAAGTCGTTTGTCCAATATTCTCTACCATCTAGTCTATAGTTACGTCCAAGTTCACTTGCTACCTTTCCTCTTCTTGAATAGAAATAACAAAAGCATCTAAATGCAAAGAGAAGAACTCAATATAAATAGAGTGGTTTAGTAACCATTTTGTATAAAGCAAATAAGGCAAAGTAGCTTAAGAGGGCATGATCAAGTTTCCCCTAGAGTTTCCCCAAACACTTCATTTGGGAACTATCTGTACTAATCAAAAGGGTTGTCCTCCCTACTGAAGTGTTTCAGGGAACCCCAGGTGTCATTTGATTTACTAAAGAAATGATTTTCGTTGATAACATCTTCCTTTTATAGTTTTTTGTTCATTTTACACAAATTGCAATGCTCTTAATGAGCCAATGAGTGCCTTTTTGTTTTTGTTTTTTTAGATTGCCATAATTAACATTATATGAAAATGATATTTCCAAACATGCATTTTAGTTGCTATGGGTCTCGTCGTTGTTTTATTGGTGTAGAAGATATTAGCATGAATACATAAATAGTGTTACCCTAATAAAACACCATACATTTATGCATCCATTTTGGCTATGGATGCAAAATATTGAAGTTAGATATCAACATGTTAGCTAATAACCTCCTTTTTTTTTTTTTTTTTTTTTTTTTTTTTAAGTACTACATTTATGTAAATGACTAGTAAATAATTTTTTTTAATTAATTTTTTTTGTTTTTTATGTTATTATTCTTATAGTACTATAGATACCATAAGGAGGTTGAACCGAGGGAAATAAACCAAGATGAAAACAGAGGGATAAGGCACAAGGAAAAGAAGCTACAAAAACTGAGGTTTACCTTAGCCAAAGTGGTGCATAATCAATTCGATTGGCATTTCAGCTACACTTAAAACTCGTGGGATAGAAGAAGGCAAGGACCAAAACAAAAGAGAAAACTAATGGAGAAGCAAGCACAACTTTCCCAATAATCAAGCAGTGATAAGGAAAAGTTGATCTTGTTTTCTAGTGTGTGGTGTGCAATACCATCCATCTAGACTCAAAGCATTTGGGATGTCCCAATTTTTTTTTTCCTTGTTCCATTTATGAATTGTATATTGCAATATCTATATAACATAATGAGAAATTATATATATCCTACCATTTTACTTCTTTTCTACTCAACAACAGTTTTTTATGTTTATGTACATGGAAGTCTCTATGAGTCTCATGATCATTACCTCAATGGTGTAGAGAAGAAATAAAAGTGGATATGCATATATAAATTTCGTTACCCTAATTATGTAAAAGTTTTAAGTCTCTAGGGTCAATATTTATTTATGATATTAAAGTAGGTAGTCTTGAATTCAAACCGAGTCTCAAATAATTTATTATATATAAAAGTATACGATACTAATAATACAATTTATTACTTTGTTGCCTACGAACATTATAACTTTATATAATATCCATTAAAAATAAGAAATCTAAACAATGGATTTTGTGACTTATAAGAAATTTATGAAATAAAATTTTCTTTTTTTCTTCCCCACTCTCCCTCATTCAATTCGTTCTTTCTTTTGGTGCAAGGTGAATGCACGAGTAATAAGCATCACACACTAACTTGTGCTGCCAAATTTTACGGACATAATTACTTCTCTCCTACCTGCCAAAATTACATTTGTTGTCCCTTGCGTTTATCTTAAAATGGAAAGACAAGAAGGGACATGAAATATTAGTTATTAATTTTTAGCCTAGATATATAATTTTAGCAGGGAATCATAGCAAATTGATTTTATAAAACATGGGAAGTGCATGAGAACATTAAAGTTTTTCCATACATGGTTTTGCGCAAGAAGGAACAACAAGATAACTTTTCAGATTCTGAGCATATGGATGAATCTTGGTAGCTAGAGCACATCACAACGGGTAATATGTTACATATTATTTAAATGCTGCATTGAAAGCATTTTATATTTGTACGCCTATATAAAGTTGAGGTTAACAGTCATTTAGACCATAGAAGTGATTTCTTGAGAAAGAAAAAGAAAGAGAGATGGAGCACATATTTTTTGTGAAATTCATCATCTTTATGACAGGATTGCCATTGTTCAAAATGATTTTTGGACGCAAAGATTTTTGCATTGGCACTCAAGGCCAAAAGAAGTGATCGTTGTTCCTGATAGATCTTCATGAGAGGTTCCCCTAACAAGGGTTCTATATAAGTATCAGGTACATAATCAAGTTCAAATAAATGTTTAATATATAGTTTAACAAAAATATCAGAATACTTGTCTTGAATTCTATGTATTTGAATCCTCTTATATCTAACTCACAATAGCCTTGTCTTGAAGGTGGCTGGAAGCGATGTGTTGCAAGTGCGAAAAACGTAGATATTCCAATTAATGTTGGAGATCTAGACGGTTCCTTATTATTAAATAAATTGTTAATAACCACCTCCTTGGACACAAGGAGAGTAGTAAGGTGAGCAATGGGAAAATCTTTTGGGACTTCTTCAAGATTTAAGATGGACAGATAGAGAGTTTTTTTTTTTTTTTTTGCCTTTTCGTTATTAGAGATATATGGTTTCTCTCTGGAAAATTTCAAGTAATATACATTAAATTTTGTGAATGAATTTGTATATGCTATTTATTCATATTTTAATTTTTTTCATGAAAATTTTGTTTTATTTTAATTTTGTCTCTTAGCCCTGTTTTGTTTAACCCATGATAAGTATGTTTAGAGAATTCTTCATTGGTTTTGGAATCTCACATTGACTAGAAGAATAATGAGGTGCACTAATTATATTATAAGAGTTAATCCCATATTGAGAAGAGAAGTGGTAAGGAGGTGCGTCGACCCTTATAAAAGGAGTAGTTGAACAATTTTATTATGTTTGTGAGTTAAAGAGCAAAACATTGTCTTGTGAGAGAGATAAGACTAGCTTTACCTAGTAATTTTTTTTTTTGGTTGAGCGTTTGAGTTATTTTTTGTGCCTTGTGGTGCTTGTTATTTATTGTTTTGCGTTTCTTTTCACAACAAATCTTCTATATTTTGGGATATAGTGGGAGGCCTTAGTTTTCTCTACAATGAATTCTATTGGCCCATAGAAAGGACTCTAATTTTATTTTTTAAGCGAAGTAGTATTAATTAAAATGTCCATTATGTAAGACAAATAAATATATATCATATTAGTTAACAGATGGGGGCTTAGGCCATTGTCTAAGTGGCATGTATGGTTGAGCTGATGTGCATGGCAACCTGTTAATGAGGGATAATAAAGTGGTGTCAATGCATGATTGCTAAGAATCAATAATAACCAGTCAACTTAACGTTGTGAGATTTATTATAAAAAAATTTATATCTATAGCATTACTTTTAATTAATGCCAAGTGAAGACTAAAAGTTTCAATAAGCCTTGGGCCTTAACAATTTTCCTAGTGTGACATTATAATTGGTATTAATAATTAAAAGTGATGTGAGTAGTGTTTGTTCTATTTAGACCCCTATAAATCAGATTTATTTAACTTAATTAATTAGCCAAGTAATTACTTAGGTAATTATTCAGATTTAGGTTAAACTCATGCAATCATATTACTTAGTGCAGAAAAATAAAGAAAACAGCAATATGATGACCTAGGAAAAACAATGAAACCAACCAGTTCAAGGTAAAAAACTTGGGAATGATTTAACTTAGTTATCCTCAAGGTAGACAAATTCACTATGATAGAATGAAAGTTTACAATAGATTTTCTCCCTAAAATCTAAAGCTACCTCTTGTAGAGCTTACTTACAAGATCACATGTAGCTCCGACTCTACAGACTCTTCTATCTTGAATTTGCTAAACACAAACACCTACATTTGTGACTTTGAGATCCTACTCAAAGGTTTAGATTATTAGTAGTTGTTGATCTTGTAGTAGCAACTTTAGATCTACCGATTCTAATAGTATGAGAATGATTTCCGGTAGTGACTTTAAAAGGAAAAGGTATAGTACCTTTTAAATCTCATAAGAGCACCTCCAAACTTATCACAAAACGTGCCTTAGGGTTTTCTTTAAATACTTAGTGAAATAGATCTGAAACTCTAATTACTTAATGGGCTTAATCAATTGTTGGGTTTAATTAAAATTTTGCAGAACCCATCTTTCGATTAGTTGAAGCTCAATTTTGATCGGTCGAACCTGGCATGTTTTGATATTCCTAAACTTGCAGCTTCCTTTTTCTTGTAATCTGACTTACAACACTTTGAACATTGTCTAATCATACTTATAGAATTTAAGATCTATATCTAGACAAGTTGTGTTCACGGTTTGCCAATTATTCTAAACTTTTAAAATCTAACAAGTAGTAAAATCTTGTGAAAGTGATATTATTTCAAATACAAATTTTCATATCAGTAATTGTAAAAAAGATTGTGAAAATCATCGTGTGTCTGCTAAAATGATAAGGTACAGGACCACATTTGTCATGACCATTCGTACGTCAAGCTAGGTAGTAACTCTAATGTGTTAGTTAGGCTCGTAAGTGCTTCCAGTATGCAAAGTTTGAGTACCCTTATTATGTTGAAAAATGACAGACCATTAGAGATCAAAGAAAGCACATGTTTGGGTAAATCGTAAGCCAGCTTCTGACCACTCATCAGAATTTTATTCTCTACCTTTCATATGAAATTTTAGATATTTAGCTACACAAAAAATCACTTTATCTATTTTACCTACACACATGCTACAACAGTGAATCTATTTTAGCTTTTAACACAATAAAATAATATAAACATCATAATAAAATAATATAATCACTACAATAAAATAATATATCCCACCCTCATATACAACCACAACCACAGCCACAACCACCATCAACACCAACACCACCACCACCACCACCAGTTCACAGCAGGAAAAAAAAAAAAAAAAAAAAACCCAAATCTCCGATCGCAGCGTGATACAATCATTGGCAGCGTGAAAGAACCAATATCCACATGCAAGCACTCCGCAGCAGGAAAAAAAAAAAAAAAAAAAAAAAAAAACCCAAATCTCCGATTGGCGGCATGATACAACCATTGGCGGCGTGAAAGAACCAATATCCACATGCAAGCACTCCGATCAGCGGCGAGCTCCATGGGTTTCCCAGTTAGGCACTCTGATCGGCGGCGAGCTTCGTGGGTCGGTGAACGGAGTTGAGAGAGTGAGCTTGAGTCGAGCTTCGTGGATCGGTGACCAGACTTGAGAGTGTGAGATTGGAGTTGAGAGAGTGAACTTGAGAGATGAGAGTGAATGAGAGAGAGAGAGAGGCATGAAAGAATGAAAATAAAAAGGGAAGGTGTATTATTTTAATCAACCAATCGAATAAAATATATATATATTTTTTTGCTCTCAGCTACAGTGCACATCTATAAATAGACGTGCACTGTAGCAAATCATCTAAAATTTTAACTTTTGCCTCCATTGCTGCAGCGTGAATTTTGTGTGTGTAGAACTAAATTTTAGCAATATAGCATTATACCTCCTCTGCTGTGAGTGCTCTAAGTGCTTCCAGTATGGAAAGTTTGAGTACCCTTATTATGTTGAAAAATGACAGACCATTAGAGATCAAAGAAAGCACATGTTTGGGTAAGTCGTAAGCCAGCTTCTGACCATTCATCAGAATTTTATTCTCTACCTTTCATGTGACCCATTATTCTGACCAGGTTCAACATTCAAGTGTCCATATACGAGGATATTTTTCATCCCTATTGGTCCATCAATCCAAAAGGCATTCATTACAGACATGTGACTAAAGATAGAGATCATCTTCGATCTCAAATAAAAAAGATAGAGAACCTCTTCTATAAGTAGTAGGGTTTACTCTACATTGCCTTACCAAGAAACAAGAAAAAAAGAGTATAGGTCAGCTGTCCCCTAGAGTTCTCTCGATCACTTCACTGGAACCGTAATTTTAGTACTTTTTGAACTTAACATTGAAACAAAAAGAGGGTTGGTGGTTAAATATAAATATATATATATATATATATATATATATATATATATATGCAGTGTTCATTTTCAGGTATGTAAGGTTATTTTATTTTTCAGTGTTATTTTTTTAAGGTTCTTTATTCGCATTTCATGTCACACATGTACCCTTCAATAGGCTTCAAACAAGCCCCATTGATCATCAATATCCGACATTAACCACACCCACACTAACAAATTTTTTTTTTTTTTTTTTTTGGGAGGTTAAATTTGTTGCACAATTGAAAGTTGCAACTTCAAGTCACTATTTCAATTGCTTTTAGGGTATGTATAAAACAGCTTTTGTGCAATAAACACTACCCCTTTTTTTATAGGTTTGGATTAAAGTCTCCTAATTAAGGCATTGCACGGGATGCTCGCAATTACATAAGATGGCTGAAGATTGAGATTTACTTTTTAACTTCAATCCTCAACAATATGATTTTAGTTAAAAAGTAAATTTCAATTCTCAATGGCAAGATGTAATTGCACTGGGTGCAATACCTAGACTAGATCAAAATTCTAAATAATAGGAAAAGAGAGAGGAGGTAGGGCTCGAAACATTGGACACCATAGAGTGTGTGTGAATACTACTGGCTTATCTTGTACCTTGACATTAGTCACAATAATTATCATTTAGTGTATAAATATACTTATTTATTTCTTGAATCATTTAATTAGTAGTAATTGGAATTTGCCTTTCCAGAGCATTTTGTAACAAATTTGATCAAGACTTTAGTCTATTTGCCTGAGATTTTGAATAGGGTTGAACTTGATAGTTCACTTACAAGTTGAAATGTCATTTGAAGTCTTAAAATTAAGAGATTTAAAGAATAATTTTTAGTATAAATTGCATAATATATATATATATATATATATATATATTTAATATAACATGTGGTGTATTTTAATTTTCAGAATTTTGCTCTAACAAAACAATTCTAATATTATAGATTTGAAATAATATTTTACTCCTAATTTTAGTGTACATACTAATAAAATTTTAATATATCCATAATTTTATGTGCTGCAAAAAGTTTTGCATTTCATAATTTATTTAACTCATTAGACTAAAAATTGGAATCTTTTATCAATCCCTTCAAATTTTACTCAAATGAATCATTATAGAAATTAAATGAGTACGTAAACACTGGATTTTACTCGATTGAATGGTACTACGAAATTGAATTGCTAATTATCTCGGACTTCTTATAACAATTAGTAATCAATAAAATTCCTAAAAATCTCAAGCTGCTGTTAAAAAAGGAATTTTTCCAATGTCAATTTGGTGCTTTGACTAACTAAAGTCATACTAAATTTTAGATCACATTCTATTTCATTCGATCTAAATAGCCTACTTAAACCACGGTTGCAAATTTTATAATTTATTAGAATTTTTATTTTAACAAATTTCCTAAGGGAATTTGTTTCAGAAATACTTTTAGAATTTTTTTTATACTTTTAATAACTGATTTTTTTTTATAATATTTTATATTTTCAATAAAAGTAATATTCAAACTTAAAAAAAAAAAAATTAATTCATTAACAAATGCTTTAAAGACTTCTTTTTATTATACATGAAAATAGAATCTATGGGATTTGTTATCGTGTCTATCCTTAGAAATGCATTTAATACTACATTATGCAATGTTTTCACATATATTTTTTTTAAAATAAATAAATTCAATCTATACACAGATATCAAATAAAAAACACAATTACAATGGTTTTGTGCACCAGCCAACAAAATATTAACAAATGTAATTTTTATTTTTGAAAAATATGTACAATTCATAATTAAATATTTATTATTTTTTAAATATGTACTTTTGTCAATATAATTAAATATTTATTATTTTTTTAATATGTACTTTTGTCAATAATCTTGTAACTTATGAGGATTATTTGGATTTGAATCCTCATTCCCCGCTTTTTGTAACAATTGTCCAAAAAACAAAAACAAAAACAAAACCTACACTTTAAACACTGCTTATTGACACACACCCCCCCTCTCAACAAAAAAAAAAAAATTATGTATATATATACACACAAACTTAGATAGATAATCCAACACAAACTTATGGCTTAGCACATTGTTCCAGCATTCAGTTATACATTTTTCTTTTATGTCAAACAATCAGTAGATTTTGACATTTAAAAAATCAACATGCATGTTGCTGGCCTATTGGTCTACTCTGGTTCAAGATAAAGAGAGATTGTTCGTCACGACTCACGACCCTTTGGATGTTCTCATGCGAATAGCTAAACAAATGAGAACTGTAATTGTCAAAGACACTGCATATGTATATAGCAGCTTGTTGTGATAGAGTGCAGATCATCATTGCTGAAGGCGACTATAGAACTATTTTTACTGTTTTATCATCCTAGCCAAGAAATTGTTTTCTTTTTTTTACCATTTGATTCTAGAGGCAAAGGGGAAATGTTCACAGTTTAGGAAGATTGTCTTCAATTTAATCCCATTTTCTTGTAATCGAGCTGCCCTTGCTTTGGCTCTAGGGGCACAGTGTGGGGAGAATTTGAATTTTTGGCTTGAGGATACCCTCCATTTATTGCCAAGTTGTTACAAGATGACGTACACTCTATTTAATTAATAAAATCTGTCACTTTTTATTAAAACATGAATGATTGTTGATGTAATAATCCTTAAATTCAAAAAATTTCATTTTTTTAAAGTACTTTTTTGGAATTTTTCAAAATCATTTCCAATGAATACAAAACTTATCCTAGCTAGTGCATTGTGTTACCTTGAAAATGGTACTAAAACTAAAATGTCCCTAAACTCAATGAATAAACAAACACTACACCCTAAAACCCAAACACTATTTCTTAAAAAAAAGTTTTGACTCGACAAACCTAGCTATATGTCATCTCTCTCTCTCTCTCTCTCTCTCTCTATAATCTTAGTGAATTTTTCCAACCTGAATTAAATTCAAAAACACCATAAAACCTAAATATTTTCCTTCAAGTTGATGCCGAAGTGTCTGGAAGGATTATAAGACACATCAAAAGGCAACTCTTTAAAAGCTTAATAATGCATTTGGTTCTTGAGGTTTGGTTTCCCCAAGGTTCAATTGCATTATGTCAACTGGGGGTATAATTTCCAACAAAATAAATTTATCAAACTTCATATACCATATACACTAATTTTCAATATCTTTTTTTGGTTCTAGTCCTAGCATAATCTGCTATAAAACCACATTTGAAATTCAACTAAAACATGCTAGTAACTAGAACAGGATCGATCATGAAAAATAACTGGATCTTAATTATGTACCTCTTGATATATACCATGAACAAACCTAAGCTAATCCACAATAATAATAATAATTCACATGCACGTACTTAATTGACACACAACTTATATGCAGGTCTTCCTTTCCAACCACCTTCTGTAAGGATGTCTTTTGATGGGACAAATTAGGGTTTTGTCTAGCCTTAGGAGTGAAGAAGGGGATATAATTTTAATAGTTATATCCACCCATCATAGATCATGCTTACATCCTACATACAAGTCTAAGAAAAATAAGTCTTCCCAAGGCCCATTACTAAACATGACCACAATATACTAGCTATTAGGACCCTCAAACACATTGAACAAGTCAAATTCTACTTGTTTTTAACAAAATAAATTTCCATAATAGAAACTCAATTCTTACATATTCTTATAATTGATAAAAAAAATAATTATATTCTTTTTAAATATTAAAAGAAAACGTCTAGTTTGACATATATATTGACTTCCATACATTTTCCGAATTCTTTTCATTATTTTCCTACTCACTAGACGTTATGGCTGGTCAGTGATTTATTAAACCGACCCACCCAATCTACTCAATCCAAGAAAATTTTGGATTTGTTGAGCTCTATATCAATAGAACATTCGCAATTTTTTTAAAAATAAATAAATCTGCACAATTTATTTTCACCGGTTAGAGCATATTATTATTGGTATCAAGTCTCTGATTCAAAATAGCTGTCAACTTGATCAACGAAACAATATATATTCAAGGTGAACCAAAAACAAAGTACAAATTTAAATTTTGCTGTAGTGCCGTAATTATGCCGTTGATCTTTAAGTAGAATTTATAGTTTCACAAATGGCTCCTAAACTGTGATAATAATACTAATAGTAAAAGTATAAGGCACCTCTTGTTTCCTAATCACATTTAAATAAGATAAATTACAAGTCCACACTAAAATCCACACTCAATTTCATAACAATGTTGGATATCAATTTATTATTGGTATACAATAATTTCACTTTATGATGAATAAAACGGTGTCCTCATTTTGTGCTATACATAAAGAGAAAACCTTCAGTCAGGTCCTGGCGTAAAGAAGGCATTTTACTCCACCAATGATGTGCCGCCATGTCATATTTCCATTGATCTTAAAATACACTCTTGCACACACAAGTATAACTCAATTAAACACAAAATTCTCAAACGCCTATTAGACCTGAGAAGCTCCAACGCCTCTCATCTCCTCCTCTCCTCCTACCCCCGGACCTCCACCCCGCCATTGGAGCCGCCACACACATCGGTCAAGAGCTAGCGTCATCGCACCGGATTCTCATCAAGGTATCACAAATTTAATGGAATTTTGGGTCCGGCTTCCTTCTTATTCTCTCCCATTTTTTTTGAGACATGGGTTTGTGATTTTAAGCTCAAAAGAGAGTCTTTAAGGCTTTTCTGATAAACCCATTTAATTTTAAGCACAAGGAAGAAAGAGAAAGTCTTTCTTTGTTGTGTTCGCAAAAGTCTTCGAAGCTTTTGAAACAAGCCCATTAGATTTTTATCAATCTTAAGCTGATTCCCATCTCAAAGTTTCAATCTTTAATTTTTTTTTTTTTCTCTTTCTTTATTGTTTCCACAGAATTTTTAAGACATGGGTTTTGTGATTTTTAGCACAAAAAACGAAGTTCTTGAAGCTTTTGCTGTAAACCCACCTTCGTGTCATTTTTTTTCTTAATCTTCTTTTCCTTAAATGTGATAGTCATTATCATTAATATGTATTCGAAACCCAATGTTTCAGTGTTCTTGCTCTTCAATTTAACACCCAATGTTTCACTGTCCTTTATCAAACACATCCCTACAGAACTATCAGCCACTAAAGAACCATCTCTAGCAAGAACTCTTTTAGGAGCTCAAACATTTGAAGAGGAGTGGAAAAATGAATTGGGCTTCAAAGCTCAAACCTTGACCAACGGGAAGGAATCGGTGCGACGGTGCCAGCTCTTGACCGATTTGTGCGGCAGCTCCAGCAGTGGGGCGGAGGTCCGGTGGTACGAGGAGATGAGGGGATGAGAGGCGTTGGAGCTTCTCAGGTCTAATAGGTGTTTGAGAATTTTGTGTTTAATTGAGTTATACTTGTGTGTGTAAGAGTGTATTGTAAGATCAACGGAAATATGACGTGGTGGCACATCATTGGTGGCGTAAAATGCCTTCTTTACTCCAGGACCTGACCGAAGGTTTTCTCATATATAAATCGTTAAGAATAGACTTTATGCTTCAGTACGTTACATTAAAGAATTATTAAAATTGTACGTGACAAGCAGAAGTGTCCAATGTGCAAATAAGTACAAAAAGAAAAGAAGGAGGCTGTAAATACTGAAGATAGTAAAAGGAAACAGCAAGCATATATAGTCATAAAAAGAGCAAGATGCAAATAGCAGACATTTGAATATAACATTCACAGCTTCTCAAATGAAGATCAGTCGGATCTTGTTTTGTTTGGTGAGTATCAAGTGCCACCAGGAGTTCCTCCAAACACTGCAGTAGCAACAATGACCCTTTATTTATAAGAGAGTTCCTAGTGAAGTGGTCAGGGAAACTCTAGGGGACACTGATGCATATTCTGGCTCTTCCATTGGTTTGGGTTGCTGGTTATGGTTATGAGTACTAAGTCTACTATTTATAGCAAGCTCTAGTACCCATCTTTGGAATTAGTTGCCTACCTTGGAACTCTATTATAGCTCTATACTTCGTCTCGAAATTAGAGAAATCTTAGTGAATAAAGCTGTAAGAAGTGAACCTAGACGACATAGAGGGCTAGATTATTGAAGGTACAGAATAATATAAGGTGAGTGACCATGTGACCATTCTGCCTATTTACACTATCATCTCTAGAGCCATTCCTTTCCTGCTTTTTTCATTGATATAAAGCAACTGTTGACTAGATTCTGGTATATACACGCCCAATTGTGATCACAAAGAGGATTCCAATTAAATCAGAATAAGCATAAAGTTACAACATATTTCACAATAAATTTTACATTTGTTGATGTTATAATTTATTAATTGTGAATAATAAAGTGGTGTCAGTGTATGGTTAGCCAATATGAGAATCAAGAATAACTTATTAACTCAAAAATTGTAAATTTGTTGTGATAGCGTTACTTTAAATCAGTGCCAAGTGGAGACTACAACTATCAATATGTCTTAAAGCCTTATCAATCTCCAATGATGTAACATTGTAATTGGTGTTAATTAATAATTAAAATCGAAATCAATAATTAATACATGTGAAAGTGATGCTAGTCCAATCACAATTTTTCAGGTTAATAGTTATGAAAGCAAATTGTGAAAATCGTTACATGCTTGCTGAAACGATAAGGTATAGGACCACATGCTTCATGACCACTCGTCAAAATAGGTATGTAATGCTAATGTGTTAGCTAGTTAGGCTAATAAGAACTTCCAGATCTCAAGCTTTTGTACCTTTATCATGTTAAAAAATGACAGACTATATATTAGAGATCAAAGGTAGTTCAAGTTTGGGTCAGTCGTA
The DNA here is from genome assembly GCF_001633185.2 of Quercus lobata. Classification (NCBI taxonomy): domain Eukaryota; kingdom Viridiplantae; phylum Streptophyta; class Magnoliopsida; order Fagales; family Fagaceae; genus Quercus; species Quercus lobata. Next base: position 65,344,996 of record NC_044906.1, on the reverse strand, counting down.
GGACAGCTTCTGACCACTCACCAAATTTTGATTCTCTACCCTTCATGTGACCCATTATTCTGACTAGGTTCAATATTCAAAGGACAAGGAATGCCCATATAGGAGGATATTTTTCATCCCTATTGGTCCTTCTATCCCAAAGGAATTCATTACAAAATCATGTGACTAAAGATACAGAGAACCTCTCTTCTATAAATAGTAGGGTTTACTGTACACTGCCTACCAAGAATAAACAAAAATAAACATAATAATAATAATAATAATAATAATAAAACACAACAACAACAACAACAAAAAGAAAAGAAACAACAACAGGTTCAACGGTGAGCAACTTAAGGAGACTTTGGCGCATAGGCATCCGTGTCATCCCTAAAGTCCTCTTGAGGATAATCTGGAGCCAGATACTCCACCTCCTCTCCTTCATCATCATCCTCTTCTTCCTCCTCCTCTTCGCCTTCGTCATCCCTCAAGTTGGAGCCATTAGAAGAGCCCTCAGAAGAGTTGTCAGAAGAATCTGCCTCATTGGAGTCAGAAAGCCTTGAAGCACTAGACTCCGAGCTTGACCGACCAAGCCTTCTCCTTCTCCTACAGCAAGCGGGAGCATTCAAGAATCTAGTAGTCGCTGCCTCCTCAGCTTTTTCTTTAGGCCTCAACCGAAGTTCCTCGGAGTCCTCCCCCCCTTCATCACTCCAGTTAAAATGAGCAACCTCCTCGAGAATGAAGACCTGAGGAGGAAAAGGGAGAGGATGGTGCATGGGGCTTGGTGGTGGAAGGAGTACGATTAGTGGAAGAGCTCTCAAAAGAGCTTGAGGAGTGCTGTGGGGAGTTAGAACCATCAGAAGAGGAGTTTGACATTTTTTTGTGAAGGTTAAGGTTTTCTTTGGAAGAAAAATAAAAAAAAATACAAAAGGAATGAAGGTTGAAGAAGGAACATTCCCTATTTAAATCTTCAATTGCAATTAAGTGAAGAGAGATGACATTTATGAGGAGTAATGTCTGTCTACCAAAACACAAGAAACGAAGAGGTGCCAAAACGGCTAGGAGCACCCTTTTGAGCCACGTGTCTGTTTTGAACATCACAAGGCATGCTTACTATAGTGTTAATGCTTGAACTAATGTGATTGTCAAAGACCTTTGCCATTAAACGCCATTGACAGTCAGGGGGCTAATGTACATAACACCACTAAGACATGGGAGAATGCATAAGTGGTTAAATCTGGATTCTACACGTGGAGTGGCTGTGAGCAAAGGGAGAGGAAGCATTGGCTAAGGGATCTTGTCTTGGTCCGTGCTAAAGGCGTGATTACCTTGGTAAGGAAATAAGATTTACACTTGACATGGTACTCAAGCACTCACAAAAAGGGAGATAGTGACTTCTTAAGGTCAGAAGCTATAAGGACACCCCTTATTAGTTGAATGCACAATAAGTCACCTTAGGAACGCATGTACCAATCACAGTACTTTTGATGTCCCTTTCAATGTCCAAGGCTTGTCTCCCAAGCAATGGCAAAACTACCTACCTACGGGTCCTAGTGTCACGTTGGTACAGTTCTTATTCCTTAGACAGCAAATAATATCACAGCTGTGAAAAGATCTAAAAGAGAGAATATGATGGCTTGACACTTGTCCTTGTATTCAGCCATGTTCTTTAGAGTATAAAAGAAACATGTAGCTGTGCTATTAGGACAAGAACTCTACCAGATATTTTGAGATGAAAGTAAAGAGTTGGTAGGAGAGAAAGGCAACTTCATTGTAAACTGATCTCTTTGCCATACATAATACAAGCTGAGTCGAGCAAGAATGTTGTGTTCTTGCTCAAATCGTGGTTTTTTATCCCTTTTCTAGGGTTTTCCATGTACATCTTGTGTTGTTTTGTTAATTAGCTTCTTTTTCTTGTTTTGTGGGTCATTTTCATGTTCTACCATCGCTTTCTTTATTTCTTATTTGAGTGTCATGTCGAAACTTGCATCTTTTCGGGCTTTCTCATGTAAATGTATTGTTAGATAACTTATTTCACTTATATAATTAAGCTCAAATCTAACTTGCACGTACAAATTTAAATTTATTTCTTATTAGTTTCTTATTGGCATGTGTGGTACGTAAACATGTTTTTGTTTTTGTTTTTGTTTTTTGTTTTGTTTTGTTTTTGTTTTTGTTTTTTTTTTTTTTGTTTTTCATACTAGTTAGAAATCTCTTGATCATGTTGTCCTAGTCTCCAACTAATATAAATTTATGAATGGAGACTAATGCTTATCTATCTATCTATTTATGGGATATTTTATATAAAAAATAAAATTTATAATCTATTTCCCCATTTATAATTCCAAATTTAGATCATAAATTTTTATTTAAGTTTATTTGAAAATTATAACCATATTAATTGATATTTTTGTACTCATTTTTCTATATATTTTTTAATATATTTATCTTCTTTGTAACTCACTAATCCACTAAGTCTATAAATACTATGGCTCTCTTCGTCCACCTATTAGAGAAACATACATTAGTCTAATACCTAATAGTTAGAAATATTTCTATGAATTCTTTGAATTCTTCTTAAGTGTTTTTTTTTTTTTTTTTTTTTTACTATGTTACCTGGTATAAAGGATAGTACTTTTTATTTTACTTAGTAGTGCTAAGTAGTATGATAACAATACGGGTGACTGTATGTCATTCGGGAGGCCAATCAATGTGCTGATGTGTTGGCCAAATTGGGTGCAAGTAGTTTATCCTCTTTTGTTGTATTTTTGAATCCATCGCCTGTAGTGGAAAGCATTATAGCTTCTGATAGTGTTTAGACCCCATAAAAACATAATTGGATTAACCTAGGTAATTAGTCAAGTTGTTACTTAGTTCAAATTAACAAATCTAGGTTATCACAATTAAAAAATCATATCATGCAAAGCAACGGAAAGATAAATAAGACAATGATATGATCACCCAGGAAACCAAACCGGTAAAAACCTAGGGAGGATTTAACCTAGCTATCCTTAAGGTAAACCTGAATCCACTATGAAAGAATCGAAGTTGTTCAACAGGACTTAGACCACTAACATCCTATTGCTACCCACCAGCAGAAACTTACTGACACGACCACGTGCAAGCTTCGAAACCACGGACTCCTTCTTTCTTGGATTCTCCAGCAAGTACAAGCACACCCGCTTGTATTTCTTTAAGTTCTTATGGCAGCAACTGAATGATCATCAAGTTCTTGAATGAATCTCCTTCTTGATAATCCTAAACTTGTGTAAAGGAAAGCTCCTCACAGATCTCACAAGAGATTTACATAAATAATAATATGAGCAACACAAAAACGTGGTTAGAGTTTGCCTTTTATACCTAGGGTAAATTAGAAAATCCTAAACGTTTTAAAACAAAACTAGGGCTGAGTTGGAATTCTGTAGAAAATGCATCTGACCCGATTTTTGATTGATCGAGCCTAAGCTTCGATCGATTGAACCAGGTCGAGAAGCATAAATAAATTCTGCAACAGCTTATTCCAACTTTACATAAATGAACCAACTTTGAGCAAGTCTAAACACGACTAAACATCTTGTTTTGATCATGGTTTACCAACAATACACGTTAGAGTTCTAAATACATAAAATCCTAAGTCTTTAGAACCTAACAAACTCTCCCTTTGGCAATTCATGACAAAACACAACTAAAAGCTCAAAGTTTACAAAGAAAATCCCTTTACAAAAAAATGCTCATAAAAAAAAATCCAATCCTAACTACTATCCATCAGTTGCAAGTGTAGATAGTAGCTCAATTGAATCAACCTGTATATTTCCTGAAACACTTAAACAAAATGCATAACCGCATGTATGAAAAATACAAGTAAACAAAATAAATTCTTGATTTCACTGAACACAAAATAAAGAAATATATCAATGAATATCATAAATATAAATCAATAAGCAGTGAAACAAGAAACATATGAAACAATAAATGTATCTCTCCCTAACATGAATAGCCCAACAAAAATATAACAAGAGCTAAAAAGGTAAATACAAAGTGAAGCACCTAGATACAATCTAATCTCCACAAGCTCCAACAAACAAAAACTCTCCCCTTGAAAACAAAAACTCTACAAGTGTCCTAAATGTACTCCCCCTTTTTGTGACGGAATGCTAAAGGGCAATCAAAATCCATCATCAAAAGGAGGTGGAGATGAGGATTGTTGAAACTGTGCCAACTCTGCACGCAAGGCACGCAAGGCACGAATCTCATCGAGCATATCCACCAAAATCTGTCCATGAGCCGCCTGAACGGTCAAGATATGATCCAATGTACGTCGAATGTCTGAATCATTCGAAGTAGTCGGTGGAGGAACATCAGCATCAGCAGCAGCAGCACCAGATGCCTCAGCCGTATCAAACCTGTAGAAGAGGGAGGAGGGGGAACAACACCAGATGACATACCTCTAGGACACGTAGGACCAACTCTCAAGTGAGCAGCCCTTTGCCTAAGGAAGGTGGCACCTATGGGAGCAATGACATGAACGGGCTCACCGGAAGGGAAATCAGCTAGACCAAGAAACAACAAAATCCTATGAATGAAAATAGGATGAATAAGATCATGCGCTATGGTAGAACTCCTATGAACTTTGTTCAAAGAACGAAGAAACAGATGAGAAAAGCTGATAGACGCACCAGAAACAAAGGCGTACAAAAACACACATCGCTCAAGAGGGATGGTGTGAAGATGAGAAATAGGCCACAAAGAATGACACAATATCCTAAAGAAAAGATAGACAGTCTCAGTAAGCTCAGTAGATGTGATTCGAGGATCAGAACCCCACTGGATAGAAGACCCAGTGATGTATGACATGACATCATTTAAGGGTGGAGACTCCTCATAGGGATAGACAGGCTCCCTAACGACCGGAACCCCAAGAGTATCAGCCACTACCCGAGGAGTAATTGTGAACTCAACACCTCGTATCCAACTCCTAACAAGGGTGTTTGAATCATAGACGTGGCAAGAGAAATTCGAGAAGAACTCTCTAATCAGGGCGGTCGGGGGTGGATGATCTATCTCTAATAGGGACAACCAACCTTTAGACTCAAGGTTTGCCCTAATGGCCGGATCAACCTCATCTAATACCACAGAACGCTCATCTCAAATCTTATGCTTACAGTTCAGCTTCTCATAAACCTCTCTGCTTTTGTCATTCCTAAACACCTCACTCCTAGAGGGAGACTCAGAGGAAGTGGAGGGGGTCCTATGGGCTCTAGTCTTCCTAGGCATGGTGCTAGGATAAGGACAAGGACACAAAGCAAAAAAAAAAAAAAAAAAAACCAAGGGCAGACTGCAAGTTAGCACAAAAAAAATATAGAACAAAAATCTATATGGTGCATGAACAGATTAAATGTCATGATGCATGCCTTAATGCAGTGAAATTAAGTTCAAATGAAGTTCAAGTTCACAAAATTGGCTTGAGCATAGAGTTTCTAACAAAAACCCCAAAAATTTGAAAAACCACTTGTTCAATTTGTAAAAATTGACCAATTGATCATCACACAAGCTAGATTACATAAAATAATGATCAATGACATCAATTCAACAAGCCAATTTCATCAATTGAAACCAATTTGAACAAAATCCCCAATTCGGGTTCAATACAAGCCCTAGAATTTTTAATTTTTCACAAATCCCCAAATTGATCAAATTAACCATTATAGATCATGAATATATCAGTATAGCAACAAAACCCATTGATCAAATTCACAAGATAAGGCTTGATTCATCAAAAATCCCAAATTATGCATAGTTCGAAAATTTACCCAAAAACCAAGAAATAATGCATGAAATCATGAAAAACAATGCAAAAGGAAGGGTAATATGGACATACTGACTTATGGAGAGAGAAACCTTGCAAGAAATTTGGAGGAAAACGAAAAAAAAAATCGTTGTGGAGCCTTGCTGAGTCGGAGAGAGAAAAAGTTTTGAAAAAGTGGTTTGAACAAGTCAAATATGATTTTTTTAAAAAAAACTTGATTCACGAGTTTCGATTGATTGAAAAACAGTTTTGATTGATCGAAACAGATAGAGGCTCCTTAAAAATTTTAAAACAATTTCGATTGATCTAAAAACAGATTGGATCAATCGAAACAGACAGAGACTTACTTAAACAATTTCGATTGATCGAAAAACAGATTGGATCAATCGAAACCGATAGAGGCTCACAAAATTTTGAGGAAAAACACAGTTTTTGAAACAAATTTTAGAAACATCTCAAAGCATTGAAATTGATGAACAAAATGCATAAGTATGTGATGATATGATTTTCAAAAATAAAGATTTAAGCCCAATTTTCCCAAAGTTAAAATTTCTTACATTCTCCATAAATTTTTGAGCATCAAATCAGTTTTGCATAAAACTGAAGGTATTTGCAAACTTGGTTGGTCAGACCAAAGACACACACAATAACATGTACAATGTTTAGCTAAGAGTAACTTGTGTAGTGTGTGCAACTAGTAAAAGCTTGAAAAACATGTGAGGTGATATGTGTATAGCAATTAAACGCAAAGTCTACAAAATTCATCACATAGAATTTGAAAGAGACTATCACCTAAAGAGTTACATCATATAAGTCCCACATCTCCTAGATCATAAGCTTGCAATCATGTAAGTTTCTTGATTTTGCCTCATATTGTACACACAAATTTTATTTGATTGATTTAACATTAAGTCCAATAATGTACACACCAATTTTAGCATTTAAACCGAGGCTACACCTTATGATCTTTTTGTGCATGTGCTACACTTTCTCGAGCACAAAATCTTACGATATACTCTAAGGTGTTCATGATTGGCTAGTAAACAGTGGTGAAATGGTTATTTATGCATTTCTTAAAAGGTTCAAGTCCGACAGTCAAAGACATGTGACTTCAAGATCAAGACAAAGTGATCAAAAACTATAAACATCTCCCACACAACATGCACTACAAAGCTCAAACTAGTAAAGTGTAATAAAAGAAACTCATCTAAGCTAAACAAGGTACATAAACTTGTTATGTAAAGATAATATGGCCAATCCTTGATTATAAATCCAAGATGTGAAATACAAAACACAATAATCTTTTTGGTTTAAAAAACAATTTATGACCAAAAACAAAAAGCACACATTATCCTAAATGAACAATGCAAATGCAATGCATGACAGTGTTTAACTAAGCTATAGAGGGTATACAAACAAGAAATATCAATTTCTTAATTAACCCTTGAGTACATGTACAAACTAGTACATACTCACATAAAATCAAAAATAGCTTAACACTTATATAACACATACTATTCAAGTTTCTCCAAAATGTCAAGCATGTTCTAAATTAAGAGAGAGATATTATAACTCATGTAATCCTCAAGAAAAATAAATCTAGACACAAAATAAAATATTTTTGTCTTTTTGAAAATTTTCAATGTTTTTGGATTTTTTTTTAAAAAAAAAACAATCAAAAAAAAAAAAAAACCAAAACATGTCCACAAACAATTGAAAAAATTAAATCAGGGACAAGTCAGCAACACTCACCTTGGAGAATCTTTTCTCACCCATATAGCATGAGTCTTTAGCTTTGTAGGTGAAAATCCATGAGAAGCAAAGTGTATTTGAGAGATTACACCAATCTTCTGAGAAAGACTGAAATCCTGTAAATTCCTTTCACAAGCCAACAAGATTAAATTTTTCAAAATAATATGAAACAATTTATATGAATTTATGGCAGGAGAAATATCATCACATATCCTAGATTGAAACACTGAATGCTTAAATTTCAGTTTATAACAATTAGGACGAATGTGACCAGAGACACCACAAAAGTGACAAACAGGAACAAATTTAGGAATATCAGTATTCCTAACAACAAATCTAGTCTTAGATTTTGGTTTTTGCCTCAACAAAGAACAATTTGGTCTAATATGACCAACAACACCATAAAGGTGATAGGTAGGCACAAAAACATATTTATTATGTTCTCTAACAGTAGGTTTAGACTTAGGTTTAGAAACTTTAGCGTCAACATTAGAACTTTTACCTTTGTCTAATCTAGTAAAATAAGTCTTTTCTTTATCATTCCTCTTAAAATGAGGGATATAAACTTTCTCAGTTTTAGGCTTAAGAGAAACAGAAACACTTCTGTTATCAACAGCAGACTTGGTACAAGTCAAATTTTCAATTTTAGCTTTAGATTCAACTAACTCTTGTTTCAAGCTTTTCATCTTCTCATCTTGAGAGGAAATTTGATTTCTCAAAAATTCACTCTTTTCATTAGATTCATCTAATCTAATAACCAATTCCTCTTTTTCAAGATTAGTCAATTTTAACTCTTCCTTGAATTTCTTAGCAATTTTCATAGATTTCAATAATTCCTTACGAAGAGTTTCACAGGCATCAATAAAATCAACAGAAGCATGAGCGGAAACATGATCAGAAAGACACTTTAAATTATCCATGACAACAGGGGTCAAGGATCAGCTCTTAGATCAAAAGATCTAAAGCAAAAGAGCTACCCGTTCTGATACCACTTGATAGTTTTTAGACCCCTTAAAAACACAATTGGATTAATCTAGGTAATTAGCCAAGTTGTTACTTAGTCCAAATTAACAAATCTAGGTTATCACAATCAAACAATCATATCATGCAAAACAGCGGAAAGATAAATAAGACAATGATATGATCACCCAGGAAACCAAATCGGTAAAAACCTGTGGAAGATTTAATCTAGCTATCCTGAAGATAAACTTGAATCCATTATGAAAGAATCGAAGTTGTTCAACAGGACTTAGACCACTAACATCCTATTACTACCCACCAGTAGAAACTTACTGACACGACCACGTGCAAACTCCGAAACCATGAACTCATTCTTTCTTGGATTCTCCAGTAAGTACAAGCACACCTGCTTGTGTTTCTTTAAGTTCTTATGGTAGCAATTGAATGATCATCAAGCTCTTGAATGAATCTCCTTCTTGATAATCCTAAACTTGTGTAAAGGAAACCTCCTTACAGATCTCACAAGAGATTTACGCAAACAGCAATATGAGCAACACAAAAACGTGGCTAGGGTTGCCTTTTATACCTAGGGTAAATTAGAAAACCCTAAACGTTTTAAAACAAAACTAGGGCTGAGTTGGAATTCTGCAGAAAACGCATCTGACCCGATTTTCGATTGATCGAGCCTAAGTTTCGATCGATCGAACTAGGTTGAGAAGCATAAATAAATTCTGCAATAGCTTATTCCAACTTTACATAAATGAACCAACTTTGAGCAAGTTTAAACACGACTAAACATCTTGTTTTGATCATGGTTTGCCAACAATACATATTAGAGTTTTAAATACATAAAATCCTAAGTCTTTAGAACCTAACAGCTTCTGACAAAGCTAACTTGCTATGTAACAGACTGGTTAATTCTTAGTTTTATGCAATTTCCATGGTTGACCAAAAAAAAAAAAAAAAAACACAGGGTGATTGTGTTGTATCTCGAAGAGAACGTATCTCAAGAAAATTTGTTGCATCGATTGATTTAGCATTTTGTAGGCAACATGTAGATAAATGCCAGCAACACAATAAATTACGTAACTTTTGCCACAACTCACCTATGTGGTGAGTTGTGACTTGTGATTAACATGTTGTGGACTCGCATCAATCACATGCATCCACAATTTCTTTTCTGCCAATGATCATGTGTGCGAGTAGTGGCAAAAGATGTGTAATCTTTTGAGATCTTAATATTTTTTTCAGCATATATATATGGAGACTAAAATATGGAAGTCCCTTTCGAATTCCATAAAGCCAAAGCCACTTGGGTTGCCATCTCTAAATATTTTGAAATCCAATTTTGGCTGTGATTCGAAGGGGACTCTCAAACTGTTGTCTCGACTCTCGACCCTTCTGCATAGTGATGGTGTTCTTGATTAGAACCGAGCTCTTCTTTCGTATACTGGGTGCCCACTTATACATTATACCACCAAAATTTTAAACTTTCTTGATCATGGGCGACTTTGGATATGAATTTTGAGCCCCAGCCAATCTCCTCAATCATTAGTTGGGTTTCTGCCTTCCTAGATGGTGATAGATTAGGCCTGAACAGCCTTATGAAGTCCCTTTTTGTCTCAATAAAAAGTATTATTAAGCCGAAACAAAAAAATCACACACTATGAAGATCATGGATTCATGGTTTTTAATCATTCTAATTCTCCACAATGTTGTTTGGAAAACATTGGGCCAAAAAGCCCATTGGAATAAAGGGACAGACGTCACAAAACCCAATTGTGGTACCCATAGTGTTAGATACAACTGAACGTTTTGCCCACCACCCACCGATTTATAACACTACTACTCGGTAAAGGTTGATCATGTTTGAATAGTGAATACCCACTATAACCATGGAGGCTGGCCGAAATGATCACTTGAGAATAGTAAGGTCGGGGCAACAAGCCAATTAGGAGCAATTCCTATTCAATCAAAGGGCTAACACAATTTTTTGACGTGGTTCAAGGGCTGTGTGGTATTAGGGACAAAATTGTCTTATGTCCTTTTTATCCAAATTATATAACCTTTTACCCTTCTTTCCAAACTAGTTAGGAAAATGCCTCTTTTTTGAAACTCGATTTTTTCAAAATCAAGTTAAGCCCTATAGTGACGTTTTTAAGGACCTATAGTGGCGTTTTGTAACTTGATATTCATGAAATCGAGTTATAAAACGCCATTATAGGTCCTTAAAACGTCACTATAGATCCTTAAAAACGTCACTATAGGGCTCCAGATTTTTTTTTTTTTTTTTAACTCGATTTTGAGAAAATTAAGTTACAAAAGAGAGGCATTTTCCTAATTATTTTAGGAAGGGGGGCATAAGGCTATATAATTTGGATGAAAATGGCATAAGGCCATTTTGTCCGTGGTATTAGACCTATCCCTCATATTTAAGATATTAGTGTATAATTTGTGTATATATACGGTACAATTAAAAACAATCACAATTACACACACACGCATATATATATATATATATAAGTTCAAATTATATCTATTGTAAGAGTTACACATTTTTAAGTAATAAATATATACATGAGTTATAACTTTCTTTTTTTTGGATAAACACATAAGTTTACCCTTTTTTTTTTTGGTGTATTTGGTGTTATATATATATATATATATATATATATTAGATTCTTCATTTTTTGAATTATATTAACTTACCTAGAACAAAAATTAAAAAAATTTAGATAGAATACGTGATGCAAAATTAGACAACAATTGGAATTCAATTTGACATCTAATTGGATTTTTTCTTAATTTTAACTTTATATTTCCATAATGCCCTTATAAATTCCCTATAAAAATACCAATGCTAGATTCCAACCAAGGTATGAACACTCTAACACACTTAGAAAAATTCTTCTTAACTGTAGCACCTGTTACCAGCCCAATTGGCTAGTTGGGTCTTTGGACTTTGGTGGTTCCATCAGAAATTTTCTATTAACTACACTAAAAAAGTAAAAATTCTTTTCGCTTCTTCTTTACTCTTTTGCTTTTACGACATATACTCTTTGTTTGGGAACAACTTATTTAGTTAAAATTAAAATTTTTTTACTAAAAGTACTGTAAATAAAACTAAAAAGTAGTTGAAATAGTATAGTGAGACTCATAAATAGTACTAAAAAGTGTAATGAGACTCATGAATAGTAGTAAAAATAAGTTTAATAGTAGCAAAAATGAGTTAATTAAATGGTAAAAAAAAAAAAAAACTAGCTTTTTAAACTAATGCCAAACACAACCTTAGGAGCATCACATGATTTTCATCAAAGCAAAAGATATATCTCTCTTTTAACTCAAAGTAGGTTCATTGTAATTACAAGTTATATAGTAAAAATGTTGTTATTAAGTGCTTTATGTTTATGTTGTGGATGTTTTCATTCAAGTTGAATCACGTTAAATCGTTGTTTTGCTCTTCTCTTTCATCTTTTTCAATTACATAATTACATAATCACTCAATAAGTTTAACAATGTCAACATTATATCATAGAGCAAGTTTGTTACCCTTAAAGTTAGTCCAGGTTTAGCCCAAAGTTTTCTAGTATATAAATTTAACACGGGATTCATCTTAATTAAATACATATATGAAAGATAGCCATTAAGGGTTTTCACAATGGACATAAGCGTCAGGCTGAACCATATTAAATCCTAACTTTGCTTCCAAGTTGTTTTTTTAAAATTATTTTTTGTTTATTTATTTTTCAATCACTCAACAACAGTTCCAATAGTACATCATATCTTTTTTCTATCCTTAAAGAAATACTCTCCCTTTTTTGCTTTGTGAAAGAAAATCTCAACGTGAATCACTAAATTAAAGGGGCCAAAATGGGATTTTACTCATTTCTGACAAACTTTCTAGTAAAATACCCCAAGTCTGAAACTATTTAGGGTTATGCCCCTGTTTTGAAACTCAATTTTTAGAAAATCGAGTTTCAATATAAAACTCGATTTTTGGACAATTGAGTTATAGCGAAATGAAACTTGAAAAAAAAAAAAAAAAACTTAAGTTCATGGAACTCGAGTTCCACTTGAATATTTTTAAGGAACTCGAGTGCATGGAACTCGAGTTCCTTGAATGGAACTCAAGTTTCACAATTTTTTTTTATTTTTTATTTTTTTTATTTTTTTTTATTTTTTAAGTTTCATTTCATTATAATTCAATGGTCCAAAAATCGAGTCTTACATTTGAAACTCAATTTTTAGAAAATCGAGTTTCAAAACAGAGACATATTCTTAAATAGTTTCAGACAGTGAAAATTTTGTGAGAAATGAGTATTTTGCATTTTGGCCAATTAAAGGAGGATTCATTATTACCATATACAATTTGGAAAATTTGTGAAATTCTCAACGTGAAACACTAAAGGAGGGTTCATTATAATCATATAAAATTAGGAAAAATTTAATTTAAAATTCTATGGTGAAGAATCTTTATAAGTTCTTATATATAATAACATAACGTGAAAGACACTATTTAGCAATCATAAAAAAATAAAAAAGAGGAAACAAAGAAAGACACTCTTTAACATTTTATTGATATATATATATATGTTAATATGAACTGATTCAAGTCTTATGAGCAGTAAAATCTCCGAGCACAAACTTCTAGTTCATGCTAGAAAGATAGTGTACAATATTCGAAAGTGATGTTTGGATTTTCCATAAAATTAGATTTCCACATACTTTCATTATATAGTATTTAATTGAAATTGAATTTGTTTCATCGATGGGAACATTTGATTAATTTAGTTTTGATAGGCTTTGTCAGTTCTCAAATTGGCAGTCTCTATGGGCATAACATTGGGCAAATTATTAATGCTGATTTTCTTCACTTATTATATTAATCTGATTTTATTTATATATAAATAAAATCAGATTAATATATCAGATTATGACATTTATGTTATCACGTAATGTTAGCTCAACTAGTAAAATTTTTGAGCATTTAATTTTCACCTACACTAAAAATCGATTGGTATATATCTTGATATGATAATAAAAATAAAAAATAAAAAATAAAAGAAAAAGGTAGAAAGAATGAAAGAAAAAATGTTTCATCTTAAGAAAAGTTATGTTATCATAATGTTAAATAGGTACGTAGAAAGAAAGAAAGGAAAAAAAAAAAAAAATTTTTTTTTTTGAGGGTTCAACGAGATAATTAGTGAAAGGAAGTTGCTATATATATAGTTATTATAAATTTTATGGCAATTTTTTCACAAAATGCATGACTGCTTTGTTTTCATTCCCTGCATATATATATATATATATATATATATATATATTACAATCCCGCTCTCCATAATTTGATAGTCCATCATCTTAATTGTCAATAATTAACAAAAATCCTTTGTCTCACTCTTAATAATTCACTTTATGCTTTACAATCTGTAGTATGCTGCATGGTTTGATTTATTTATTTATTTTCAATTTTAAACTCTTGTTATTTTGTACAACAACAAGAGTTAATCTCAAATTTATGTAGTTAATTAGCTATGGTACACCTAGAGTGGGACCGATTATTTTTACTTAACTACAAAACAATTGGGAGATTTTATATTTAACTTAATGAATGACCGTGTCTACTTGTAACAATATTGTAGAAAATTTTATTGCATATACTAGTGAAATTGGCTACTAAGAGCAGTTACATCCGGTTTTTACAAAAAAAATTATATTTTACCATCTCAAAACCTATTTTATTATTTATACCATATCATTTTATAATATACCCAACATTCCAACTTTTATTTTCCTATTCAACTCATTAAAATAATATATATTACCCAATAAAATAATATAATCCAATTTCTCTTACTCCCTTCTCCCCTATCAATCTATTTATCTTTTCCTCACTATCTCCCTTTCAACCACCCATCACCACCACCTTTGTCACAAGAAACCCACCACTACCACCGCTAAAAAACCCATCACCGCCACCTCTGTAACAAGAAACCCACAAAAACACAAAAAAATCAAAGAAATCAAATAATCCACCACCACCACAGCAACACAAAAAACATCCACAGCACACACAAATAATCCACCACCACCACAGCAACAACACAAAAAATCAAATAAAAATCTACCACCACCAAAGCAAATCCACAGCAACAACACACCCACCACCACCATGGACAGAAACCCACAAAAAATCAAAGAAAAATTCACGTCAAAACCCACTGGAAATCAAACCCATTAGAAACCTCTACCACCACAACCTGAGACACCACCACACTAGAACCAAAACCCACCATCACAGCCCCCACCACCACCACCATGAGGCACACAATGCTGGTCTCACCACGCCACGCCCACGCCGTGACCACTCTGAATCCAACCCAACTTTGGTGGCATGCTTTGTACGAGAGAGATGTGAGAGAGGGAGTGAGGATGAAGAAGGAGATAGAAGCAGAGGGAAAAAAAGAAGAAGAAAAGAACTGAGTGGCTGAGAGAGAGAAAAAAAAAAATATTTATCCAAGATGCTACAAAACTGTCATAAAAGTAAGATGATATTGTAGCAGTATTGTAAGAAATTTTACAATTAGGAGACCGGGTAACGGGGGATTTTGGGACTTTGATGCTAAATATTACCAACATAGCATTTACAAGACCCAATATGAAAGATCTAATAGAGAACTGCTAAAGCATATTTTAATTTTTATACGTGGTTTACAGATTTGGCATATTGGATACTTCTCCTACACGAAAACCTTGTTACTTCTGTGGACGAGCATGGAATTCTGCCTCTCAATCTCATGGCAGATAAGCCTGCCGCCTTCAAAAGTGGTTGCCACCTTGGGTGGTGGAACGAGATCATGTATCATTGTTTGTATTTTTAAATTGTCAAGTTACACAAATCACAAGCTTTCGAATTTCGATTGATTTGAAATCCAAGTTGTACATACATTACATGCTATTTTTGTATTTCTTAAAAAAATTATACGTCAACTTTTTTCACAGCTTATTAAGTAGACAAGTATTATTAACTTGCATATATATATATATATATATATATATATATATATTTTGATATTTGTTTATCATTAACAGTTGACCACCTCAACATAAGTGGAAGTATATCTAGACTTACATCTATCACCAACATTACATCTCATTATCCTCTATTGTTGTTTGAAAGGTATACCTGTTGATGATGTGCTCAAGCCAATCGATCCAAAGCAAATGATTAGAGGATGCGAGTGCAAAGTAAGTCCCCATTTGCCGGAGAACTACAAAACATGCGTCAACTTTTATCGATTGTTGGAAAAAATGGCTCGAGATGGTAGGTGAAGTGAATCCTTACGTTAAAATTAACTTATCTTAAATGCATCACTAATGATAGAACACAATATCGAGGCAATTAAAGATCATTTTTAGACCCCCACACCATGGAAATAATTTTTTTTAGGACCACTAAACCATTTGGTAGATTCATGTTGCTTCTTGGACAAAATTGCCTTATGCCATTTTCACCCAAATTATATAGCATTATGCCCCCATTCTCAAACTAATTAGGAAAATTCCCCTTTTTTGAAACTCGACTTTCTCAAAATCGAGTTAAACCCTATAGTGACGTTTTTAAGGACCTATAGTGACGTTTTAAGAACTTATAGTGGCGTTTTGTAACTCGATCTCCATGAAATCGAGTTATAGGTAATAAAATTGCCTATAACTTGATTTCATGGAGATCGAGTTACAAAACGTCACTATAGGTCCTTAAAAACGTCATTATAGGGCTCCAAAATTTTTTATTTTTTTTTTAACTCGATTTTGAGAAAATCGAGTTACAAAAGATGTGCATTTCTCTAATTAGTTTGGGAATGGGGGCATAAGGTTATATAATTTGGGTGAAAAGGACATAAGGCCATTTTGTCCGTTGCTTCTCCATTTGTTATGCCACGTGAACATTTTCGGATAGTGAAAATTACATATGAAACAAAGGCAATCTTCGATCATATGAGAAATTAAGTAAAATGAATATTTTAAACATACCTCTTGCAATTTAATTTTACACACAAACTTGAATATAACTGTTGGGAAAAATATTATATAAATGTGAATAAATTTCAGCAAGTACAGTGGAAGCACAAGCACACAAGAACATATTGATTTATGTGGAAAACCCTTTCTCTTTAAAATAAAAAATCACGGGACAAATTTCAAATAATTTCACTACATTAAATAGATACTATAACACTTAAAAATATAACTTGAGTAAAATAAATATTATAATCTCATTGGTCGAATGGCCTCCTTTTATTTCTTCATATCATACTTAAAGATACAATTTTCTCCTTTTATTTCTTCTAATAATTTCACTACATGAAATAGATATTATAACACTTAAAGATACAACTTTAGCAAACTAAGATATTATAATCTCACAATTTTCTCTCCTTTTTTTTTGTTGTTGTTGTTGTTGTTGTTGTTGTTGTTGTTGCTTGTGAGACTGCACTCTCCACAGTCTCACTCTCACTCTCTGAGACTTCTCACTAACTCGTTGGCCGAATGGCCTCCTTTTATTTCTTCATAAGCTTTACTTTCTTTTCTTCTTTGAACGTGTCTCACATGCTTAACATCACATCTTAATAAATGTAAGCCAACTTGCCTTGACTTTTGTACATAAAAGATGACTTCAATTCTTCTCTTTCAGCAAGCTCATTTAATTTTGTTGACTCTCGGTAATGGGCTTGGCTTACCTCTGGTACTTTTTTAACTGAATGCATTTTTTTGTTTTAAATGGTAGGGAGTTTTAATTTCCACATTTTATTTAATTAGTGGATGATGTGTCAGTTTCTCATTAAAACAAAAAGAAATTTCAGTTAAAAAAGTATTGGAGGTAAGCCAAACCCACCAACAACCTATCCAACAAGCTCATTTAATGAGCTAAGCCAAAGTGTGGGTTGGACTCATGTGGTGCAATGCACCCAACAATTACTTCATAAATGCATTTAAATAGAAAGATTAACACCTCTATAATACACAGCATACACAAAACCAAATGAAAATAGTGAATTAACCTTGTACCTCAATTGATATTTCATTGTGTTTTCAATAGAGATATTTAGAAGTCAAATTCTCTTACTCCAATTATTGGTGTAGAAAGAAAAAAACTAAAGGAAACAAGTATTATTATTGCCATTATTATTTTCCTTTTTCTTCCTTTATTTGCTCTATGCACTTAAGTTCAGCATTTAAGCTACTTTACTTTTCTAGTGTTTACCAAAGGAAAAGCGCTTAGCAAAGGCAGGAAAGCATATTTAGAGAATGGATTGAATGCTACCGCTGATAAGTCAAAAGATTCAAAACATTAAGGTGAGGAATGCAAACTTTTAATCATTGTTTTTAAGCCTGGATCGGACCAGTCGTCGGTCTAGTTGAATTAACCGAGAACCGGTCCTTAGAACCCGATTCATCCATGTCATTATTTTGGTAAAAATTAGTGAAGTATGTTGAATCTCGGTCTGACTTTAAAAACCTTGAATCTCTCATTTTCTCGGTTCATTAAATGGTACGGGTTTCAAAACCATGCTTTTAATATGAGTGTGTTGAAACAGCTAAAGAATTCTACATTGGTTAGGTTTGAGATTTAGTACGCGCTTGGATAGCATCTACATCTTGCGTCTGGCGATTTTTTCTTTTCTTTATTCTTTTTTTGTTTTTTTTTTTGAGAAGCGCATTTCAGCTTTTCCAGTGGATCCCGTGAACTGTTCACGGAACCTACAAACTTCTTTTTTCAAAAAAACTTTCATTAAAAATGGGTCCCACAACACTATTCACACATTTAAACATTATTTTGTTACAGTGTTTTCAGTTTTCAGCAAAATAAGCGGTATCCAAACACACCTTTATTATAGGTTTATGTCCTCAATGGCAGTGACCTTATATGATGCATGACCAAAGGAGTAATACCATATTGTAGACCTTTTTTGTTTAAAGGGAAATGTTAACGAATGTCTTAAGGGCATTAGTTTAGCAACTATTTTTAGAAATATTTTTATGATAAAATAAAAAGCAATTAATTGTGTTGACATCTTTTTATATTTCCTAAAAAAGTGGTGTTAAAACTTTCCTAATATAGTTTATTAATAATTACCCTAAGTGCATTCGTTAACATGACCCTTGTTTAAATTAGGAAAATAAATATTTTAATGGTGGTTAATAACAGTGTATCGTTTTTTTTTTTTTTGAACGTAAACGATAGAATTTTATTCAAAACTATTAGTATGAGTATTACATAGCCATCCACCAGAGTACTCTAGTGGGGGATACGTGGGCCAATGCATGCAGCTGCATGTCCCCTGACTAAGACAATCACCATGGTCACGTGTTGACCTCAACAAATTACAATTTAAGCTTAAAATATTTATCAATCTCCAGGACAGTTCCGTATGCGTTGTATCTCCATTGTTCGCAGTCATTGACAGAGTCGCTGATAGTCTTGTAACAGTGTCTCCGCACTTCTCAGTATCGTGCAAGGTTGAACTTGTTTTTTGTCAAAAATACACCTGTTTCTAGCATTCCATATGGACCAGGAAACCATAGCCCATACCTCCAGTTCCTTTGTCGAGAGCACAGCCATTAATTCTCGCACCAGAGTGTAGATGTCTTCCGCCTCCGAGCTACGCTTCTGTAGTTTGCCTGACACCAGCGCCCACACATTTCTAGCCATAGGACAACTCCAGAGTGCATGGGCCACTGTCTCATTCTGTTTCTGGCAGATTTCACAGACCGGGTCCAATGGCACCTTTCTACGACAGAGATTTGTGCGGGTAGGGAGTATATCAGAGCATGCCCGCCAAACAAAGTTCCGTACCTTAGGGGGTATGTGTAGTTGCCATAAACAATTCCACATCCTCCTAACATCCCGAGTTGATGAAGACTCCCCTTTTTCCTGTTGTTGTTGCCGGATCGCGACTTGATACGCCGTTTTGACCGAGAAAGTGCCTTTCTTATTTTCCTTCCAGAGTAGTTCATCCTTGGAGTGTGTGTTCCTGAGATCGACCCGTTGAATGTCCTCCACAGTAGATTGCATGAAATTCGTGTGAAGGACATGTGTGTGCCACTGCTTGGTGCATGGGTCAAAGAGGTCACTCACCCTCAAACTCCTATTTGCATTTGGTTGGAATTTAGGGGGGTGAGGTAGCCATCTGTGGTCCTCCAATTTGATACTCTTCCCATCCCCCACCTTCCAAACCGTTGCTGCTGTAATCAAATCCCTGGCTTCTAGCAAACTGCGCCATACATATGATGGGTTGGAGCCCAATCCAGCTTCCATGAAGGAGCACGTAGGAAAATAACGAGTCTTGTATACTCTGAAGAATAAGGAATGGCCTCCTTGGATCAAACGCCATGCTTGTTTGGCTAGCATAGCAAGATTGAAGGCATGGATGTCTCTAAACCCCATCCTACCTCTATCTTTTGAGTTGCACAATTTTCCCCATTTGATCCAGTGAATTTTTTTCTCATCTCGAGTTTGGCCCCACCAATATTTTGCTAATACCGAGTTAATGTCATCACAAATCCTTTTAGGGATTTTGAACATGCTCATGGAGTAAGTTGGGATAGCTTGTGCCACCGTCTTGATGGGGACCTCCCTACCGGCCTTAGAGATATTTTTTTCCTTCCATCCCATCACTTTTTTTGTTACCCGCTCCTGCACCTCCCTGAAAGTGCTCACCTTGGATTTGCCTCCTACCATTGGTAAACCAAGATACTTCTCACAGCTTGTCATGATTTGAGCCCCAAGCATGTTTCCAATAGCTAGCTTCATCGGTTGTTTTGTGTTCGGGCTGAAGAAGAGTGTTGTTTTTTGTCTATTGATAGCTTGACCCGATGCTCTCTCATACTTTGCTAGTATGTTTAGCAGATTTCGGCATTCTTCAATTGTTGCCTCACAAAATAGGAGACTGTCGTCAGCAAACAGTAGGTGTGAAACCCTTACTCCTCCTTGGCATGACATCACTCCTTTCAAAAGCTGGCTATCGACTGCTCGCCGTATGAGGGAGGAGAGCCCTTCTGCACATAACAGGAATAGGTAAGGAGACAACGGGTCCCCTTGCTTGATGCCACGGGTCGGTGTGAAGAAGCCTCTTGGTTCACCATTAATGAGGGTCGAGTATGATGCGGTACGCACAGTTTCCATGGCTAGGTTGACCCACTGATCAGGGAGGCCAATCTTTTGCATTATCCGTTGGAGGAACTCCCACTCCACCCTATCATATGCCTTGCTGATGTCAAGCTTCACCGCCATGTGGCCCTTTCTTCCTTTGGTCCTGTTTCTCATACGGTGGAGCATTTCAAAAGCAACTGTAGTATTATCTGTAATGATTCTACCAGGCACAAAAGCACTCTGTGAGTCAGAAATTACATTAGGTAAAATTGGCTTTAGCCGGTTGGCCAACACCTTAGATATAATCCGTGATACAACATTACCCAAACTAATGGGTTGGAACTCCGTAATATATTCTGGCTCATTTTTTTTTGGGATGAGTACAATATGTGTATAGTTCATTTTTTTTAGATATCTCCCTGAGTGTAAAACATATAATACAGCAGTAGTTACATCATGTCCTACAATATGCCAGAATTTTTGAAAAAAGAAAGGTGACATACCATCCGGTCCCGGTGCTTTGGATGGGTGCATCTGGAAGAGAGCGGTTTTTACCTCACCTGCTGTGTAAGGGCGAATCAAGTCTTGGGCCATGTCCTCTGTCACTACCCGGTCCACTGAACCAATCACCTCTCCCATATCTAGTGAATCGGAAGAAGTGAAGAGTTGTTTGTAATACTCCTCTGCTATGGTGGCTATCTTATCCTCATCTGTGTGCCATTCTCCTTCCCTATCATATAGCCCATCAATATTGTTCTTCTTACGTCTTTGGCTTGCTCTTTGGTGGAAGAATTTTGTATTTTTATCCCCTGCCGGTAGCCATATAGACCTCGATCTTTGCCTCCAAAATACTTCTTCATGATGTAGGAGTTCATTTATCTCTCTCTTCACTTCATGTATTCTCTCTACATTCCCTCCATAACCGGTTTCCATCAAAGCATGCAATTCTCGTTGTTTTGCCTCCAACCGGTTTCTAGTGTTCCCAAAGGTCCTTTTGCTCCATGCAATGAGGTCCATTCTACACCTTTTAATTTTTTCAAATAGGCAGAACATGGGGCTGCCTACTGGCCTTTGGTGAGTCCATGAGCTTCTAATAACAGAATCACATTCTATATGTGCTACCCATTTTTCCTCAAACCGCTGGATTTTATGTCTCCGACGTCGAGGCTGGTTTGGTGGGGTCATGTCCACCAAAATAGGATCGTGGTCAGAGTAAGATACGGATAGGTGGCTTACTTTAGCTCTCGGAAACATCTCAAACCATTCTACTGTTGCGACTGCCCTGTCAAGTCTTTCCTCAACAAATGCTTCCCCACCCCTGCCGTTTCTCCAAGTGTAGCGGTAACCATTGAACCCCAAGTCTACTAGACCGCAATGGAGGAGTGTATGTCGGAACTCAAGCATTGGTGCCATCGGTCTACGTACTCCACCATTCTTCTCATCAGAGGCCAAGATTTCATTGAAGTCTCCCAAGCAGACCCAAGGGAGGGATGCACGAGCATGGAGGTGTCTCATAAGCCTCCACGTTTCAGTTTTGCGACGTTCCTCCGGATGGCCATATATTCCGGTTAATCTCCACAGTGGTGATGCTTGTGTGTGTACTCTCACATCTATATGGTTTGGTGAGTAAGTCTGTGTATCCACAATCACACTTGTTCTCCAAAGAAGTGCTATACCCCCCCTTCGATTGTCGCATGAAACTGCAAGCATGGAAGGAAAGCCCAACTCCACTTTGATTGGTTCCATCTCTCTATCAGTCAATTTTGTTTCCATGAGAAACAAAATAGTGGGAACTTGTTTCCTTACCAGTTCAGCAAGGACTTCGACTGCACGGCGGTTCCCAAGCCCCCGGCAGTTCCAACTTAAGGCGATCATTGTGCTCGGCGGGGCTGAGCCTCAGCCTCCACCGTTGATATTTCAGTTTGTATTGTGTTCTCCATACTCTTGAACCTCTTAGCATCGTCATGGCCATGGTCAGTGCTATCGTTGTGTCTCTTTGTGCCCAATATCACTCGGCTTGTATGTGGGGTATTAGTTTGTGTTGTGGCTGGTCGGGTGGGTCTTTTTTTCTGAGTCTTTGGTTTTTGGATTTTTAGTTGGTCACGTGAGGGTTGTTGGTCTTTTGGTTGGTCACGTGGGGGTGGAAGTAGGGTTTTGTTGAGTATTTGGTTTGTGCCGTAGCTTATTGGGACGGAGAATAATTTATTTCCGTGATTCTCAGGATTGTTCATTTCATTCTGGGGCTGGTTGGTGTTTAATTCAGTAACTGTTGGCGCCTGTAACTGTGATGGGTTAAATGTGGTGTTAAGGCACATGGGATCCGTTTGGTGTCGGTGTGGTGGACTTGAAACTGCCTTTTTAATTCTGTCCAGCTGTGGTAACGGATCAGAGACATTAATGGGCTTAATGGGGCGTTGATCCTGGACCGTGAATCTCGGGCTTCCGTTGATTTCGGGTTGACTCGGCGATTTTTCGGTATCGGGTTCAGTGGGCAAATCGGTTTCGGACGCTGGAGGAGGTGCAGTTGTCGCCCTTTGAGTTCGACGTGCCTGAGGTTGTTCCTTACTTGATTCTGTGCTTCTTGTCCCATAACCAGCCTTAAGCCACTCGCCATATGGACGTTCACCCCTTTCTGCACTCACAGGTACCGGACAGTCACCTTGCTCGTGACCGATTCGGCCACAGTTGAAGCACCACCCAACTAGCCTCTCATACCGAAAAGCCACTCGAGTTTCCTCTCCTTCCGGACTGATTACTGGTCCACCACGCCTGAGGGGTTTGTTCAGAGGAACTTCCACCCGTATGCGTAGAAACCGTGATTGCTCCGTAGTGAATGCCTTGCAGTCCACCTCCACAAGCTCGCCGAGACTCCGCCCTATATCGCTCCCCGCCTCTTCATTAATAAGGTCGAACGGCAGTCCCCACACTTGGATCCAAAAAGGTTGTTTCGTGAATGTAACGTTCCTCACTGACATTCCTTTCTCCCATCTACGGAGCGCCAAGAGGTGGTTGTCGAAACACCATGGCCCGTTATTCCAAACCCACATCAATTGGCTTTCCATCGAAAACTTGAACTGTATTAGCCCTTCCCCCACTTCAATTATCTTCAAGTCATCCCCTAGCTTCCACATGGATCGTAGTAAATTCTTGGCTGCGCGTATATTAATTTGCTTCGTTGTGAGAAACTTTCCTATGAGGCTTTAGGGAGAACTCTTCCAATACTTTTTCTCTCTTCACTGGGCGGATTGGCATGACTTCGTCTTCATCCGTTGTAAGTGTCATATTTTGTATGCGTTCAAGGACCTCAGATTCCATGGCAGTGTTTGTAGCAGTCTACGTAAGTCTTTGAGTGAAATGTATTATTGTGAAACAGCTAATGTCCTTCCACACGTAGTTTGGAAGGAAAGAAAAAAAGTAAGAAATGATCCACACGTAGTTTGTATCGTTTATATATATATACATATATATATATATATATATTATTTTATGATTTAATTTATTCTTTGTAGTCAATAACATGAAGAATCTATATTGGTCTTACTTTGGCTAAAAACAAATATTCTAATTTGAAGATGTCCATGCAAAGTTAAGACAGAGGAAAAAAAATCATGTAAATAAAACATACGTTGGTGTGTGTAGGTTTCGCTGCTTAAGCTCTATACAGCCACCGGCCACTTTTTAGATCTCCTCTACCATTTCATTGATTTATTCTTTGGAAGCTAGCTAGGCACGTGACTCGATAATGCAGGTCTTGTACTAACCATGTTTTGTTTTTGATTATTTGTTTGTAATTTTTAGGATTGTCTAGAATATAACTTTATTTCCTCCTTTTACAAATCTTTAGGAGTATTTTAGTCAAAATTAAGTCCTTATATGTGGTAGAGTCCCTTAAAACGCAAGTTGATTAACCTAATTATTTAGTCAAGTGATTACTTAAGTAAATTATTCAAATCTTGGTTAACACAAGTAAATCATATCATGTAAACAATGCGGAAAATAAAGAATACAACAATATGATAACTTAGGAAAACAAAACCGGTAAAAAACCCCGAGAGGATTTAACCTAGCTATTCTCAAGGTAAAATAGATCCACTATGAAAGAATTGAAGTTTTACAATAGCAACTTACTACCATGACTACGTGACAGCTCCGAGTTCATGGACTATTTCTTTCTTGGATTCACAGTAACCACAAGTACTTCCACTTGTGTTTTTCTTTAAGCTCTTTATGCAGCAACTGAAGGGATTACCAAGCTCTCGACATCAATCTTGATCTTGATAACCCTAAGTGTGTATGAAGGCAAACAACTCTAGATCTCACAAGAGATTCACACACACAGTCTGAAAACGTAGCTAGGATTTTTCCTTTTATACTTTAGGCAAAACATAAAACCCTACATGTTATATGGGCTTGGGCTGAGTTGGAAAATTTTGCAAAAAAACATTCTGCACAAGCTTTGATCAATCGAGTCTAATTTTCAATCGATCGAACCTTGCAGAAAGTGAATAGTAATTTTCTGCAATTACTCGATTCTAACTTCACAATAAACATACTTTGAGTAGCCTAAATCTAGACTCTAATTTTTTATTATGGTTTGCCAACATTACATATTGAAGTTCTAAAACATTTAGATCCTAAATCTTTAGAACCTAACAGAGTATTAATTAGAATCTATTTAAGAATATTTTTGTTGATTTTTTCTTATTTTCTAAATTAATGGTTAACACAAATATGGTGTTTCTAGGATCTCTTAGCTGCTCTGCAATTTCTTTACTATAAAGTAGTTGTAGCCCATGGTATTAAGATTATTGACTAATTAAAATTTCACAGTATAGAAAATATTTTCCCCTTTGTAAGTTCTATATTTTTCCTTTTGGATTCAAGGAGCCTTGTCGTTGATTCAAGAGTTTATTCTTTAAAAAAAATGTATTTTGTTTCTTGTGGTGACCAACTATGTTAGTTAGTATCATACCCTTGTCATTTCACTTATTTGGAGGCTAAGGAACGAGACAGTGGCGGTTTCAACAATAGAGATCACAAAGAAGAAGTCCTTAGAAAGGACATTCCTTCGTTATCAATGTGACACCTAGCAAGTACTACTTAGCATGCAACAAGCATTCACATATATCCTCATATCCTTGCTAGCAAGGTGCTATTGGTCTAAGGAATATTTGTGCCAATAGGAATTCTGGAAACAATGTGGATAACTTTTCTGAAATATAGCTTGATCAAAACTCAAAAGCAATGATGTAAAACAGATAGCACAAACTTTCCTATGATAGAAATTTTGAGATTTTCTTGCTAACCTTGATTTTGCTAATTACTCCTTAAAACTCCACTATAAAAGGAAGCAACTATTTACTCCTCAATCATCAGCTCAACTATACCAAATTCTATCTTCATTACTACTTCATAAATTAGTCTCTTAGTTCATATACCCCTTCATAAATATTTCCATACACTTGTCCACAAGCATTCTCCTCCATTCTCTCTAAAAATTCCAGCATCATAAAGGGCCTTAAAAGCCATGGCCGAAATTAGTTAAACAGCATCACCCCTCTTTCAAATTTATACATATTTACCCATCCATCTGCACAAAGCAACTCCCATAATTTATTATATATTCATCATTTTGAGTATGACATGGTACAAAGAGATCTAGTTTGAATTACCTCTCTCTCTCTCTCTCTCCATACTTTGTTTGCTTTGGCAATAATGTTTTCTAAAAAATTAGTCATTTTTCAAAAAAAGTTTTCTATAAAACTATTTTATTTTCCTTTGTTTGGTAGTAACCTTAAATGAATTAAAATATAATTTTTTAACTTCCCTTATTTAGCGTACTGTGAGATAGAGTTGTTTTCCAAAAAAAAAAAAAAAGAATTAGTAGAAAACAATCTCTAAAAATAAGTCATTCTTTTTATATTGACCAAAGATAGTTTTCCTTTGACTCATTTTTTCTAATGCTACCAAATACTAGAGAACATGGAAAACTATTTTTACATAATATTTTCATCAAAACAAACAGAGTGTAAGTATTCCTCTTTTACTTGTAATCATTTAGATGAAATCATTAGTATTTGTTTATTACTTTTCCATTTAAGTTTATATATATATATATATATATATATTTTTACTATGGAATTCTCTCCTCATTTTGACTTGATAATAGAGGAGGAAACACAAGATTTTTCCAATGTGAACACATCCCTTAGCTTGTTTAATAATCAGTCGTTGGACTCTTATCTTGTTTCGTTGTTGGACTATTATTCAAGTACTTGTTGTAGGGGGTCATCATTTGGGTTGACATCATTGCAGGAGTTACTTTTGAAACCTCATTATAATTCTTGCTAGGTGTAATCTCTAGACCTAGAGCTAAAATGGGTCTATCACAATTCATCGATAGCATTTGGGTTATAATCTAAGCCCAACATCGAGTTTTGGGTTTGGCTTCCCAAAAATTATCATTTGCAACAAAATGAACCCTTAAGAGCATTAGTATCAAGTGTGCTAAGTGCCAAATATTTGGCATTTGACACATCAAACACCAAACAACAGGCCTCATGAGATGTGTCAAATGCCAAATAATTTTGGCATTTGCTAGAGCACAATCCGATTAATGAAATTGTATGGACAAAAATGCTATAATTATTTATTAAACACCTCTCTCTCTCTCTCTCTCTCTGTTGCTTCTCACTCTTCTCTCTTACTATCTTCCTCTCTTCCTCTATCACTCTCTTCCTTAGCCACCACTGATCTACCACCCTCCGCCGTTGATTTGCTACATCATGCCGCCGATCTCACCATCTTCCTCAGCCACAAGCTATTGATTTGACCCTCCTCCTCAACCACATCGCCAATCGCCCTCCTTCTTAGCCATGTTGCCATCTCACTTGCTTCCTTTTTTTGTGGGTTTTCTTTTGTGGTTGTGGGTTGATTTTGATGGTTGTGGTGGCTGATTTTGGGGGGGTTGTGGGCTGATTTTAGTGGTTATGGTTACCATGGTGGGTAGTGGTTGGATTGACTCTGGGTTTTGGTTATAGTGGTCGGTGGTAATTGGTTGATTTTGGGTGGTGGTGGGTTTGTGCTAGTGTTGGGTTGTGGGTGGTGGTGGGTTTCCAATTTGGTGGGTGGTTTATGGGTGGTGGTGGGGTTCCGATCTAGAGGATGGGCTATGGGTAGTGGCATTGGTGTTGGCTGTGGGTTTTGAATTTATTTATTTATTTTATTTGTATGAGTTTTTTTAGGTTATTTTATGTGTTGTACATATTATTTTAATGTGTTGGATGAAAAAATAGAACATCTGATGTAGGTAAATTGTAAAATAGTATGTTAAAATGGATAAAGTAACTTCTTAGCACAACTGATGCTGATGCTCTAACAGAGGTTTTCTATCCTTCCTTTGGATTTTAGAATTCTTTTAATAGATCAAAGAATTTATTCTTGAAGCAGACGTATCATGTTTCATTTTGACAACCATTGCATCATTCTTTATATACCTAATGCTAAAAGTTAGACATGTCACATGTCACATGTCGCAACCTTAATTATTTGCGCATTATAATGAACTGATTTTGTTTTGTAAAGGATCCCAAGCTAAAATTGAAGGTTTAATTCAGAGATATTCTCGCGCATGCTATGACATTGCCAAATTTGTTTACACAGCAATACTGGTCATCGTTGGAGTTGGTACATAACTCTCTTTTTTTTGTTATTATTATTGATAATGTACTCTTTCTTTCTTTCTTGAATATATCCACATTTGTAACTTGGGAAATGTTATTTATACACATCTTGTGCTCATGTCTTCTGTACACCATTTGTTTGCACTGTTGATTTTGAGTTAATGTATTATTTTGATAAGAGTGGTGTTTGTTTCACACACAACCGTATATACAAGCAAAATTTGCATTAAAATCATGATTTCAGTGAAAATTTAATGGACTTACAATTTGAATATGATATATATGATACAGAGAAGGTGTGTGCATGAAGTGTACAAGTTAATATATACATGTAGCTACATGTTAACATGCATATTAATACATTTGCCTCCTCATAATATAAATTCCCTTGTATGATTATTACTTATTAGGATCAGATGAATTATTATTATTATTATTATAATTATAATTATTATTATTTCTTGATGAATAGGATCAGATGAATTAAAGAAGATAAAAGAGAAGCACGTTTTATCTCTTAGAGTCCTAAAACATACTATCAAAGCTTTACCCATAAATTATTACATTTTGGAAAAAGGGCAGAACCCTGGGCGGATACTATTCCTCCAGGAACCTACTGTGGACGAAGTTATTGACATGGACATCGGTTCATCCTCTAAAGACAAGTTTCCAATGGCTATCCATGATGATACGGACGAAGGCAAAAATATAGCACTCTTGGTAGTGGATAACAGACAACCCCAGATACATCAGCTATTGCTTAAGAGAGAGTTACTTACAGAGACAATGCTGCAAAAATTGGATAAAGACGGGAACAACGCATTGCATCTTGCAGCGAAGCTAGGAATAAATAAGCCCTGGCTAATTCCTGGGGCCGCATTGCAAATGCAATGGGAAATCAAGTGGTACGAGGTATGAACTCAAAACCATCTTGAACTGCTTGATTTTTATCAAACAGCTTGCCTAGGCGTTTGACTGCTGCATGCCCTGAACCTTACATGAAATATAGCGTTGCAAATGCTGGCCTACTAAAAGTAGTTGAATCATGTTTCTTTATTGGGCAAATTACAATTTGCTCACTTCTAATTTAACTGGAATTTAAATTGTTTATCTGTGGTTTGAAATTTTATATTTTATCTACTTGAGATTATAAGTTCAGTTAGAGTTCCATAACAGGGCTAAGTAATTTTGCTCCACTTTTATATTTCTCTCCTCAAAAAAATAAAAAAACATAAAAATACAAGATCAAAAAAGATAAAAAATAACCTAGTGAAATACTTGCATTATGAGATATCAAACCACACGTAGACAATTTAAATTTTGATCAAACTTCAGGTGGGTAAAGTGTTAAATTTCAAATCACAAGTAGGCAATTTAAATTTCAATCAAATTATATGTGAGTAAGTTGTAATTTGTCATTCTTTATTTTATCAACAGATTAAGTGTACGAGCCACTTCATCTAATTTAATAAAAAGTGGAGCTCTTCTTAACATATATGCAACACTCCATATCTAGGTGAGGGAGGTAGTTTTCAATATGTGCCAGGCCAATTTATAAGTAATGCGTACTAATTAATTAAAGAACATTGTCAAACATATTCCCTCAATGGGCTAGGGCAAAGTATATAAATATATATATATATATATATACATATTTGTTATTGATAATTTGATAGTTTGGAGAGAGGAGATTTGAATTCAAAACGTTTTTATTGGAAGTATTAAAAGTGTAAGTTAATTAACAAACACTTGACAAAAATGCAAATAAATGAAATTAAAAGTTAATAACTTGTATTTTGAAATGACAATAGTAACAGGGATCTCTAGTTTAGGGGGCCTTAAGCAGCTTATTTAAAGTTTGTTATGCCTTAATCAAATAATAGATTGGGCATACCCTTGCAATATGGTAATTAAGGGTATATTAAGAAAATTCAATAGGGCAAGGTTTTCCTTTAAATATGTTTTAGCACTAATTTGAAGGAAATCGGGTTTCAAAAAAAAAAAAGGAAATCGGTATTACCAAATCACATAATTTTTTAGATGATTTTCTCTATGTTCTCCCTCTTTTTACTCTCTCTTCTTCTTTTTTTTTTTTTTTTTTTTTTTTTTTTTCCATTAAAATTGCTTTAAAATAATTGTTCAACACTTGGTTTAATTCCATTGATTGACAATGCACTTCAAGTTTAATTTGCTACCCTAAATTTTCATCATTGCAAGTATACTTTGTTATGAAATTGTTTAGAAACAATCTAAAACTGTATCTTTTTTAATTTTTTATTTTTAATAAATGCAGTATGTGAAAAGAACCGTGCCACAATACCTACTTTACCAACCCAACAACGACAAGAAGATTCCGGCACAGTTATTCACTGAACACCTCGAGAAACTCGTCCAAGAGGGAGGTGAATGGCTTAGCAAAACCTCTGAATCCTGCTCAGTTGTAGCTGCACTCATTGCCACTGTTGCCTTTGCAAAATCAACCGCTATCCCAGGTGGTATCAAGGAGGGTAGCGGCTCACCATACCTTGAAACGTATCCTGCATTTGACGTCTTTGCTGTGACTTCACTTGTCGCCCTGTGCTTCTCTGTCACAGCCTTGTTCTTGTTTCTTGCTATCCTCACTTCCAGATACCAAGAAAAAGATTTCCGTAGCGACCTTCCAAGGAAAGTTCTGCTTGGATTAACTTCACTCTTCGTGTCCATTGCATCGATGTTAGTCTCTTTTTGTGCAGGACATTTCTTTGTGCTTAGAGATTAATTAAAAAACAAGGCGCTTCCAGTGTATGCAGTGACATGCTTGCCTATAACGTTCTATGCCATTGTACAGTTTCCGCTCTACTTTGATCTTGTAAGGACTTACTTCAGGAAGGTGCCTCGGTCGAGCCACAAGGTGGTTTCTCTCTAAGGTGTTGTTTCTCTACATTTTATAGCTGTGTGTTTCATTGTTTTACTTGGGTGTGGGATTGAGAAATCAACTGTTTTTCTAAGGTGTTCTGTGTTTAGCAACTATATCTGTTTGTGTGTGTCTGTATGCCCAAGTGTGACGGGCCTGGATTTTAAACTTCATGAAATGTTAAGACTTATGAATTTAAGTAATGAATAACTGAGTTCTCTCTCTCTCTCTCACAAGAAATATACTTGTGACATGATGCCCTTATACAAAAAAATAAGGCATGTTTTCACTTTATTGCAAGTGGAATATTCTTTCAATTATCATGGTTTGATGGATGATCTGTAAATTTCTATAATTACATGCTTATTTTTAACCAAACCAAGTGTTGAAACCTTCTTGCAATACCTCTGCAAAATGTAATTACATAAATGAAATATTGTTCCCAGATTTCCTTAGGATGAATTTATAACAATAATATATAAAAGCGTTACATTGGGAGGAGATACAAAAAAATTTTTAGTTCTTGATGCAATGGTCACTTCACAAGTATTGAATATTTGTGAGGTGTGGAGGATAAGGGTCGAGGTTCAAGTCTCCAAGAGGGAATTTTACACAAATATATATTTAAATTAAACTAAAGTAGAATTTATATATATAAAAAATTAGTTTATTTTTTAATTTGAAAAACACAAATACATGTACAACACCGATAAATTACCACTCCCAAGACCATAGATAAATTTTAGCTAACAATATTGTGTATATTATATAATAAATTAAATTTGTGTCTTAAATACTTAGTCGTATACTCGTATCAAATAGGCATCCTCTCTTGATATGCTTTTTCCTTTTTTTTTTTTTTTTTTTTCTTTTAATTCTCTTTTAGCCATGTGACGTATTATAAGAATATTAAAAAATAATATAATATATATATATATATATATATATATATTTGAGATGTTATTTCAACTGATAACATTATAAATGATTTTATTAGAGCATAATTCTAAAGCTTAAATCTATATTCCATCAAATTTATATCAAACAATTTATAATAATAACTAGTATTTGAATTCGTCAATTTTAAACCTTTAAATTCAAATGCAATATAAGTGAATTTTAAAGTTCAACTATTTTCAAAGTCATAGATATTGTTTCCAGAAACAACATACTAATATATACTAAATGACAATTAGTGTGACTAATGTCAAAATATTCAACATGTCACTCTTTGTAATATAATTAACTTCAAAAGCTATTGAAGAAATTATGAAACATTTGTTATATTGGTAAGTTACAAATGAATCCAATGAGTCTTAAACTTACAACTCACCTTTTATCCTATTATTACGAGAGAATGAAGTATTGGTTGAGTTACAGCTTGTTGAAGAAAGAATTGTGATACGTGAAATGTAGATAAAGAACCATATATACATACCTGAAAGATGATTACTATATATATATGTTAAGTGCAAGCCAGACCTCCTCTTGCTAATCAATGTCAGATGACAACCAGAGTTCCCCCAAACACTTCAGTGGGTTAGAAGTACCCTTTAATTGAGGGTTTCTTTAGAATTCCATAGAAGTGGTCAAGGGAACTCTAGGGGACAACTGACCTTTCCTTTCTCTTATTTTGGTTTATTTTTTGTTCTTGGCAAAGCAATGTAAACCAAACCTACTATTTATAGAAAAAGTTCTTTATCTTCATCATGATTCAGTAAAGGATGCCTTTGGGTACGAGAGGACCATTAGAGATAAAAAAATATCAACATACATGGACAGAAAATTGAACTTTGAACCTGGACAGAATAATGGGTCACATGAGGAGTAGAGAATAAAAATTTCGGTTGAGTGGCCAGAACTTTTCGGCTTACCCAAACTCGTTCTTTCTTTTCATCTCTATGGTCTGTCATTTTTCAACATATATATGTTATACGGAGTACAAAATAGTACATGCTTGAAGCACGTATATTAGTCCAATACATTAGTATTACAATACATACATTCAAGTCCCGTAGCTCGAGTACTTGACGAATTGTCATGTAATATATATGTGTGGTCCTGTACACATCTTATCGTTTTAGTGCACCACTTGACAAAACTTTCTAGTAATAGCTAGAACTGATTCACATTAGAAAGCCTCTTTGTGATCACAATGGGGGTGTACGTATATACTAGAATCCAGTCAATAGTCGCTTTATATCAATGAAAGAAGCTGGAAAGGAATGGCTCTAATGATGATAGAGTGTGAAAAGGTGCAATGGGCACATGGCCACTCATCTTGATATTATTCTCTCAACCTTCAATTTAGCCCACTTTTTCGTCTAGATTCACTTCCTACAGCTTTATTATCCCCTAAGATTTCTCAACTCTCAAGGCAAAGTATAGAGCAACGAATTGCAAAGATGCATGGGAACCTAGCTTGCTAGAAATAGTAGACTTAATTGGTACTCATAAACCCCGTATATAGAGCCAGCAATACAAACATATGGAGGTGCCAAAACATGCATCCACTGTCCCCTGGAGTTCCCTTGACCACTTCACTAGGGATTCAATCTCTTTGAAGTAAAGGGTCATTGATCCTCGCTACTGAAGTGTTTGGGGGAGCTCCTGATGGCACTTGATGCTCAGCCAACAAAAACAAAAATGGGCCTTTCTTATTATAGTAAGTAGGTTTGGGATTTTAGCCAAAAAAAAAAAGAGAAGAAAAAAAGAATGGGGTTAATTAGCAGGGACAACAGTAATTAATATGCTTCCCCTGTTGATATTATTCCTTCAAATTTAGTTCAAACTTCAAAGTATTAGGTGTTTCAGTTTATGAATTTATGTTGCAATGCTCCTCATCTTTGCTCTGTATCTTTGCTCTTTGGACTATGTCTGCCTGTTTTGTTTTGATTATCTTCTCTGTTTCCTTCTTTTTGTGCTTTCTTTGCACATTTTAGTCTCTTCTACTTTTCGGAGAGAATTTTACGTATTTTTTAATACAACGTGTGTGTATATATATATATATATATATATATATATGTATGTATAAAGTTTGAGATCATGTTTGTTACACACTATTATAAATACATTTTTAAAACTGAAATCGGAAGTTAAAAATATTATTTCAATTTTAGAATTGTGTTTTCAATTCTTGATTTCAATTCAAAAATTGAGTACAATATTATTTATCCTAAAGTTTATCGTTTTTTGTTGTTGGTTTCGGTCCGGTTTTTATTATTTTAAAATTATTACAAATGTTTTTATGAAAAAAAAAAAGACGTCATTTCATTAATCATTGTGATTAATAAAGGTGCTCAGGATCTTGCACTTACTTTCAAACTACAATATTTTAGGAGCCATTGGCATTTGTTATTGGAACATCCGGAAAAGTAAAATTTCAACTTTTTTCCTCTTCAATATGAAAATTGTTTGGCTCATTAAGCAAATAAATATTTTGAATTGGTATTTAGAAAATTTTCATAACAACTAAGAATATTTCTATGGATTTAAAGCTCAACAAATCCAGGAATTATTTCTGTATCTTCTTGAAGAAAGCACCAAAGTACATTTCAGGATCTAGCTTGAAGAAAGCACTAATCTTCTATATACATCCAGAGTTAGAAAGTGTTGGCCAAGTTATTTGGTAGACGAAAATTCAATTAATGCATGTACATAGAATTTAATATTTTTATCCTTTATGTGTAGGCTGAAAAAGATACTTCATTAAGGGTCTGTTTGGTTGGGGAGACAAAAATGGGAGAATAAAAATGATTCTAATTTTCCTCATTTGTGTTTAGTTGGAGGTGGAGAGATGGAAAACTGAAAAGATGGAAAAAAAATGAGTTTATATAAATTTACTTATATGCCCTTATTAAAAAATGCCCAATTAAAAAAAAATGACAAAAAACCAACCAAAAAAAAAAAAAAAATCACCTAAATTTATTAAAAAAGAAAAAAGTTAATAGAAAAATCATGTTCAGTTAAATCCCAAAAAAGAAAAGAAGAAGAAGAGCAAAACGGAAGAAGAATGTACCTATAGAGTTCAAAATTGAATTTAATACATTGTCTTCATTGAATCAAAGAAGAAGATATCATGCAAAAAAGTGAGAAAAAAACAACTAGTACATAAGATGAGGGGGTAGTTCAGTTATTTGACTGCAACTATTTCTTTCTCTCTATTTTCTCCCCAAATTGGAGAGATATAATTTTGTTGGGCTTGGGAAGAAAACATCCAATCCCCTATTAATTTTACCCTCCTTTCTTATTTTTAACCAAATATCCACAAAAATTATTTTTCTATCCACTTTTCTCTCCCCTTTTCCATTTCCCTAAAATCTCCCCAACTAAATAGACTCTAAAGCTAAAGAATTGAAGGACTCTAAAGCTAAAGAATTGGATAGATCTAAGATGGGTTTAGTACTTCAAGAAACATGTTGTTCAAGTCAAGTATTAAAGACATGAAGATTGGTATAAGAAACAAGTAAAAAAAAAAAAAAAACTGTTCATTAAATCTCGACAGATAGCATGACAGATGCTTGCTATTGAGATTTAATGTGAAGCTTGATAGATAGCTCAACAATAGCTCGATATATCAAGAATTACGATTTCAAAATTTATAGATTTGAAATTTGGCCCAATATTGTATATTGGTTTGGAGTTTCTTTTCTCATAACCCTAAACATATATAAGGCTTATTTTAAGAGCCATTACACACGGATAAAGAGACCAAGAGACTTATTTTATCTGTGTGAAGCTACTGCGTTTGTATGCCATAGGGTTTTATAACTAAGTGCTTCCTGATCTACATTATTGATGAAGTGAAGAACTTTACAGCTAACAATATCTGTTCAAGTTGCTGGAATTAGTCACGTACTGGGATTCATGTAAAGTGTTAGTCATAAATTGGAGGTTTGTGTATCAAAGGAAAGAAGGCTACTACAAGATCAAGCCCAATTGGGTATTGGAGTAAAGGTTTAACTGTAGATTGGTATTTCAGGATAGGAGAGGGTAGTTGGTATATAAGATTCTTTATACTTGTAACCGCTTTATTGTTGATTAGTAGATTCTTGGGAGTGGTGACCTTAAAATCACCTGGTGGGGTTTTTGCCTTACGAGATTTTCCCCATTTGTCAACAAATTACCGTATCCAATTTATTTTCCACTGCACTTAGTATTTTTGGTGATTTGTTGGTGCCTTCATGATTTGCATGTAATTGAACCTAATTAATCAACTTAGGTAATTGAATTAATTAACCAAGGTCAAGCTATCTTAACCCAACATCTTATATGTGCAATATTAGCTTGTAATGTGTGTGTATATAGTACATGCCATTAATATAATTATAATCATGTGTGTGCATGCATGTTTGTGTCTAAGTGTGTGTTCTCAAACTGAGTTTATTACTACACAGAGGAAAAGGGGATTGAGGGTTTAATTTATCATGTTTGATTATTATTATTATTATTATTATTATTATTAATTAAAGAGAGGAGGAAAGGATTTGAAGGGGTAAAATATCTCTACAAACTCCTCATTTTTAATCATGGGCCTTCCCACTTAAATTAAAGAATTTTAATTAATCAATTTTTCCCTTATGATATCAATTTATATTTATTTCTTTAAATTTAATAAAAGAGTGATATAATTTTTAAATTATATGATATCCTATAATTTCTTCTGCTTAATGTCTATTTTAACTTTTAAAACATTCACTAAGAGTCTTGTAACCCATTCGCATACTTTACTTTTTTTTATTAAAAAATATAAGCTTCAAATACCCTCATTATACTATCAAAGTATTAGAAAAAAAAAATTAAAACATCCAAAAAAAGGAAATGCATATCCATTCCTCTCCTACTACTTAATTTTAAACCATTTAAATAAGGGGAAGGGAGAACATTTCCTTACCCATCTCCGCTTTTTCCCCATTGCACATTCTACTCTTTTCTTCTTCCAAACTTCTAAATATGCATAAGAGGTATTAAATAATACTTTTTTTTTTTCTCATTTTTCATAGGCAGTTATTAATTAATAACATAGAAAGCTAGACTTGATTTTAGATATGTACACACACACTTATATATATATATATATGGTCAAACAATTGTAAGTATTTCAATATATTAAGCTGATTTCATGATATTTGTTCAATCTAATTTTATTAAACCTAACTAATATTATGGCATTACCAAGAATTAGGATGATTTACTATTAATTCATTTAAGTATGTTTAAATTAAGAACTAGTGATGTATTCTTTAAAGAAAAAGATAATGAAAATTTAGAAAGCAAAATCACATTTGAATTATACTGCAAAAACTACAATTCCTAAATAATGCCCTAAGAATGTCCAATTATTTTCAAAATAATAATAATAATTTGGTTTTGTTATATATTGAAATGGGAATTACTAAGAACTTTTTAGTACAAGTTTGATAATTGATTAATTTATATTTTGAACTATCTTAACAATATATATATATATATATATATATATAACCATTCTTTATTTTTATTTTTTTGGAATTTTTTCATTTAAATTTGTAATATACATGTATGTAAGCCGGTTTACATTTTTTATTTATTTCTTTTTAATGTCGTATTACAACATTTTTGAAATTTTGAATCAAATGAAACACATAAGTATTCTGTGTGTTGTATGTATGTCCTCCTGTGTATATATATATATATATATATATATATATTTCTGATTATGCAATCAAGCAATACATAAGAGATGGGTCATCCTTATAACATTGAATTTTTTATTATGCATTCGTTGACCTCACAAATTGTTTCAACACAAATTCAGAATACATTTTTGAGTTATAAGCCATTTGTGTTAGGTAGTTTGTTTGCTTTAAGTTATGTATTGGGTACTCTAGCTAGTAGTAAAGTTGTTCAATGTCTAGCTCTACTTTTTGAACCTCATATAAAATTTCAAAGCACATTTTGAGTTATAAGCAATTTATGTCAGGTACTATTTGCTTTAAGTTATGTACCGAGTACTCTAGCGAGTAAAGTTGTTTGATAGCACTACCTGGTCTTACAAGGTGAATCTGAGTTCAAATGTCATATTCTCCATTTGTTGTAAGAAGAGAAACCTATCAATTAGTGCATATTAATTGTTTTCCTCTACATTTATATATTTTCAATTGATCTGCCTTGATGTATATACACTTTAATTTATTAATTATATTTATATTATCAAATTAAGTATCACTCAATTGTGCTGCCACATTTTACAGTCATGATTACTTCTTTCTTACCTGCCGAAATTACATTACTTGACCCTTGCATTTTGCTTAAAAAGGAAAGATGCGAAGGAACATGAAATATTAATTGGTAATTTTGATTCTAGATATATAATTTCAGCAGGAAATCATAGCAAAACTAATTGTGTAAAACATGGAAGTGCATGAGAACACAAGTTAATAGCTAATGTGCACTACTACTGGTGACTCCACCAACCAATCTGGACAAATTGAAAAACCAGAATAAGTTTAAGTATGTTTAAGGAAAATATACTCCTATATGATTCGTGAAAAAAGAGGCCAGGTACTACAAATTTGGAACATATGAACTGTAATCTAGTAGTCTCATCAACTCATGAATAGCAAACCTCTCTCTCTCTCTCTCTCTCTCTCTCATCATTTTGTAAGAATTCATTAATAGATTCATATATTAAAAAAAAAAAAAAAAAAGAGTAGAAAGAAACAAACTTAGGCCAAAATTGGGAATTAACTCTGTTTTCCAAACAATATAATTAGTAGGCACTATTACAAAACTATATTTTTTACTAACATCTCGAGTTTAAAAGACTTGATTTAGGGCTTATAAATTGAGTCTCAAAGACTCAGTTTTAGTGTTATGATCACGTCTGATTTGGCGTTTCTTCCACGTGGCATCCACCTGGAAATCAAATCTCTAAGACTCGATTTATAAGCAACCCTTTACAAAAAAAGTAAAATGTTCTAAGCTCACATCTTCAGCCTCCTTACACACATGTTCAACTCTCTCATGTACAAACCATTCCCCCCACCCCACCCCACCATGAATGAAGACGATACCATTACCACCACCACCACCTTGGTAGTACCAAACTCGTAAGCCCAAACCCAGACACGTCGGCCACATGGATTCGCCACTGTATCGGCCGAAGGAAAGTTGGGAAACAAGGGAAAAAAGGAGAGGGAGAAGGAGAAAGAGAGAACGAAGCTTAGAGAGCCACGCCATTACAAGCCGCATGCTTGCCAGCCTCAGGCAGTACGGTAATTTCTTGCTCCTAGCGCATGCCGACATGAACGACGTACTCGCCACGCTGGTGCGATCATGTATCGACAATCGCCACCCACGCCGAGATGGGTTCATGGTCCAGATTGAACTTCTCGTGGGTTTTAGGGTTTTTATTTTTTTTAATCTAGATTTTAGATGGTTGTTGGGGGTGGATTTGGTTGGATTTGTACTGAATTGTTGGATTAATGCTCGGATTTGTGGGTTGATAGTGGCTGGTCTATGCTTGTATTTGGTGATGGTTGATGGTGGTTGATCTGTATTTTGTACTCCAAACACTTGAAAATCTTTTCACTGTAAATGTGTTATAGATATAAATCAAGTCTCTAAGACTCGATTTCTAGGTGGACGCCAAGAGGAAAAGCGCCAGCTCAGATTTGATCAGAACATGAAAATTGAGTCTTTGAAACTCAATTTATAGGCTCTAAATCGTGTCTTTTAGACTTGAGATGTTAGTATGAAATATTCTTTCACAATAGTGCCTACTAATTATATTGTTTGACCAACAAACTTACGTCCAAAGAATGCCGCAATAAAAAAAGACTTTGTCAGAGCGACTAAGGATAAGATGTTCTCCCACTTAATTTATGATGCAAATCAATTATATCTATCTTGCACATGCATAATATTTTTAGTACGAGATATTCAGATATTGTCAAAAATATGTTGTGTGATCAAGAATAGCTCTACGAATTGCATTGGTACCAACTTGAACAAACATAGATCTAATGCCACCTAGTTCACACAAATAATTTAGTGGGTGTATGTACTAGATTCTATCAAGGAGTTGCTTTTGTTTGTAGTGGAAAAGTTGAAAAGGATTGGCTAGACAACAAAAAACATTGAACAAGAGTTTTGCTATGGATACTACAATTACAAACTAAAATGCGTCAACAATGGAAGAAAGAAAAATAAATTCAAACGTTTGTTTATTATACTAGTTAAGAAACATAAATTACATTTATTATCTCGTCAATTTGTAATTCTTTTATAGTAAAATTAGTAGATGTGACATTTTCTGAATCTTAGTGGCATATGTGGCCTCTCGAAGTCATTTGTCCAATATTCTC
This sequence comes from Quercus lobata, assembly GCF_001633185.2. NCBI lineage: Eukaryota > Viridiplantae > Streptophyta > Magnoliopsida > Fagales > Fagaceae > Quercus > Quercus lobata. The sequence goes on along the minus strand of NC_044906.1, from coordinate 65,304,423 downwards.
TACCATCTAGTCTATAGTTATGTCTAGGTTCACTTGCTACCTTTTCTCTTCTTGAACAGAAATAACATAAGCATTAAGCAACTAAATGCAAAGAGAAGAACTCAATATAAATAGAATGGTTTAGTAACCATTTTGCATAAAGCAAAGTAGCTTAAGAGGGCATGATTAGGTTTCCCAAGAGTTTCTCCAAACACTTCATTTGGGAACTATTTGTACTAATCAAAAGGGTTGTTATGGGCTATGATAGAGTCACAGAGAGTTAGAGAGGAGAGAGGATAGAGGAGGGGAACTGTAATTTACGAGAGAGAGAGAGAGAGAGAGAGAGAGAGAGAGAGAGAGAGAGAGAGAGAGAAGTAATAAAAAAAAACTAGTAGTAGATGTTATAGTGATCTAATACTAGAAGCAAATCACCTAAGTAAAGTGAATTGTTTTGCAATTACTTTACCAAATTAATAACACACTAGATGGATGTTAGGAACCTAGTGGTTCCTACTGGGGATGGGTAAAAATTGTAGGAGAATTGACTTAATTCGAGGTAGTCACCCTCCATAGAGAGAGAGAGAGAGAGAGAGAGAGAGATGTACTAATGCACTAAGCAATTGGTTTATTCTTCAATGATGGAAATGTGATTACAAGTAGATATTTATATAACCATAAACTATTCTATTGGCCCATATGGCTTGATTCTAATGGTCCTACAATTTTCCATGTGCATTAATAATTCCAATATGTGTTAAATGCGATTAATATGCTTGGGATTATAACTAACCAACCAAATAAATCCTAATACAACAATTGTTATCCATATGCTTATAGCATTCCTAACAACAGAGCCATTTTTAGTTGTTTCGTGTGCTAAAATAACATTTTGGGTATAGCACAGTTAATGCTAATGCTTTAACACTAGGAACAAAAAGATATAACATCTACTAAATTTTGTCTTGCTAATATAAGTCAGATGGCAACCAGAGTTCCCCTAAACACTTCAGTAGGGTACCACTAGCATATGGCCTCTTAGAAGAGCCCCAGTGAAGTGTTCAAGGGAACTCTAGGAGATAGCTGACACTTCCTTGTGGATTTTTTTTCTTGGTAAGTCAATGCACCTTAAATACCCTATTTATAGTGAAGCTTTTTCCTAAAATATAGGAATTTAGGTGGTCTATATGGTAGGAGACTTGTCAGAGAGGAGAGAATTCCATGTAAACCAAGTTGATGAAATTGAATTTGGGTAAGATGAAGAGCAGGAAGAATAATGTTGAGGTGAATGGACATATGAGCTTCAATATTCTCCCACTTAAAAGGCCTATGAACAATCTTTTTCAAGGATATACGATAGCTCAGAATGTATGGGAATGTATGTGTATGCCCAAGTGCATGCTTAAGGACTCATTAAGTAGTTAGACCTTGATGATTATTGATGCAAATCAATTATATGAGCTCTCTCTTATTGATGCACAAGCATAATCTTTTTAGTACTAGATATTCAGATATTGCCAAACTGTGTTGTGTGGTCAGAATAGATCTACGAATTGCATTGGTTCTCTTGAACAAACTTTCTAATACCACCTGCTTCACACAAAGAATACCCTTTTATTTATTTTCAGTTGGTGTATGTACTAGCTAGATTCTAACAAGAAGTTGCTTTTGGTTTTAGTGGAAAAGCTGAAAAGGATTGGATAGATAGTGAAAATCTCAATGAGTGGTGGTAGGTATATTACAAATACAAATTAATGTGTCAACAATTGAAGAAAAATAATTTAAAGAATTATTTAGTATGTTGTTAAAATGACACCAATTACACTTAGTGTGTGTTTGGCAAAAATTAAAAAAAAAAGTTTATTTTACTATTCAGCTTATTTTTGCTACTATTTATGAGTCCCACTGCACTTCTTGGTACTATTCATGGGTTTCACTATTTTATTTCAGTTAACTTTTTACTTTTATCTACAATACTTTCAGCAAAAAATTTTCAGTTCAGCAAAATAAGCGGATTCCAAACAAACCCTTGTTATCACGTCCGTTTGTAAATATTTTATAGTAAAATTGGCAATATCTTTAACATTTTCCAACTCTGAATTGGATGTGTGGCCTCTCGAAGCCGATTGTTCAATATTCTTTATCTAGTCCATAATTATGTCCAGGTTCACTCGTTGCAAATCTCAGACCTTTCTCTTCTCGAATAGAAACAACATAAGCAGCTGAATGCAAAGGGAAGAACTCACTATATAAATAGAGTGGCTTAGTAACCATTTTTTTTATCAAGCAACTGAGGCAAAGTAGCTTATTAAGAGCTCATCATGTTAGGTGTCCCCTAGAGTTCCCTCAAACACTTCATTGGGGAATTCGTGTATTAATCAAAAGAGTTTTACTCCCTACTGAAGTGTTTGGAGGAACCCCGGGTGTCATTTGATTTACTAAAGAATTATTTTGGTTTATGACATCTTTCCCTTTTATAGCTTTACATTCATTTTACACAAATTGCAATGCTTTTAACTAGCCAATGAGTGCCTTTTTTTTTTCCTTGCTCCATTTATTACTTTTTAGATTGTCATAATTAACATTATTCGAAAATGATATTCCCAAACATGCATTTTAGTTGCTATGGGTCTCATCATTGTTTTATTGGTGTAGAAGATATCAATATGGATGCATAAATAGTATAACCATAAGGAGGTTGAACCAAGGGAAAGAAACCAAGATGAGAAGAGAAGGATAAGGCACAAGGAAAAGAAGCTACAAAAACTGAAGTATACCTTAGCTAACCAAACCGGTGCATATATAATCCAATTCTCTACATTGGTCCCAACCAAAGGTGGGAAAGTTGTCAATGGCAGTAATGATGAAAATGTGTGGGTTAGAAGAAAGGAAAAACCAAAACATTAGAGAGCAAAAAACTCATGAAAACCCAAAAAATTGCGTGGAGAAGCAAGCACAACTCTACGATTAGTCAAGCAGTGAATTAGACAAAGTTGATCTTCTTTTCTAGCATATATACGTGGGGTGCAAATGCAACCCCATCCATATTTTATTTATTTATTTATTTATTTATTATTATTATTATTGTGTAGATTGCAATTGCCATATGGCCCATGCATTATGAGAAATTATATTTCCAACAATTTTAGTTATTTTCTACATTACCTTGTATCATATTATGAAGTCTCAATGGGTCTCATGATAATTATCTCAATGGTGTAGAAGAAATCAAAATAGAATGTTACCCTTATATGTGCAATATTGTAACATGTACATACGTAGCACATACCATTTAATATAATAATCACGTGTGTGCGTCTGTGTTCTCAAACTAAGTTTATTACTACATAAATCTTTTTCTTTTTAATTATGACCAAAGTTTGAAAAAATCATTGGCTAGATTAGAGGAGAGTCCAATAGAGGGAAAGGGGATTAACTCCATTGTAGGCATGTTTGGATTATTTTTTTTAAAGAGAGGATCAAGGAAAGGATTTGATAGGATTTGGAGGGGTAAAATTTGTCTACAAAATCCTTATTTTAAATTCTAGACCTTTCCACTTAAATTGAATAATTTTATCAAATCAATTTTTCCCCTATGATATCAATTTATATTTATTTTTTTAAACTGAACAAAATAATGATATAATTGTCAATTTATATGATATCTTATTATTTTTTCTTCTTCCCATTTTTACTTCTAAAACATCCACCAATAACTTAGTCACATAGTCTTCCCACTGTACTAGTGAATTATTGAAAAAAAAAAAAACCTTTTAAAACATCCAATATATATATACCCCTCATCTTACTTTATTTTAAACAATTTAGATAAAGGGAAGGGAGAAACAATTCCTCACTCATCCCCTCTTCTTCCCCATCATGCCCTCTACTCTCTTCTTCACTCCCAAACTTCTAAATACACTGCAGAGGCATCAAATATTAAACTATCGTAATCATAGGTAGTGCCAGGGGGTCATGGCCCCTCCTAGACTTGATACACACACAAATATATATATATATATATATATATATATTTATTTATTTATTTATAAATAGGAACTATTTTAATATATTAAGCTGATTTTATGATTTGTTCAATCTAATCTTCTTAAATCTAACTAGTATTATTGTATTACCAAGAATTAGGATGAGTTACCATTAATCCTTAATTTAATTTATTTAAGCATGCCCCCCAAATTAAGAACTATTATTATATTCTTTAAATAAAAAGGTATTGACAATTTAGAAAGCGAAATCACATTTCGATTCTACTAAAAAACTTCAATTCCTAAATAATGCCTTAAGAATGTCCAAATTTTTATAATGAAAAAAATAAATAATAATTTGATTGTTTGTGTTGAAATGGGAATACCAAAGAACTTTAGTACATGTTTGATACTTGATTATTTTAAATCTCTAAAATTTGGTACTTCGTTGCTTATGGACATTATAATAATATCAATTTGTTGCATTTTAATTATATAATGTCTTTAAAAAAAAAGAGATCTAAACAATGGAAGAGTAATCGGCATCACTCACCCAATTGTACTGCCACATTTTACAGTCATGATTACTTCTTTCTTTCCTGTCAAAATTACATTACTTGACCCCAGTGTTTTGCTTAAAAAGGAAATACATGAAGGATCATGAAATATTAATTGTTAATTTTTATTCTAGATACATAATCTTAAGAGGGAATCATAGCAAAATTGATTTTGTGCAAAACACGGGAAGTGCACGAGAACACAAGTTAATAGCTAACATGCACTACTACTGGTGACTCCACTAATCAATCTGGACAAATTGGAAAAACCAAAATAATTTTAAGAGTCTGTTTGGTAACAGTTTATTAGTTGAGATTGAAATTTTTTTGAAAGTACTGTGGATAAAACTAAAAGGTAACTGAAATAGTATAATGGGGTATATGAAAAATACCAAAAAGTGCAATAAAACCCATAAATAGTAACAAAAATAAGCTAAATAATAACAAAAATAAACTAAATAGTAAAAAACTTAATTTTTTAGCCAATGACAAATGTAATTAACCTAAGAATGTTTAAGGAAAATAGGGTACTACAAGTTTGGAGCACATGAACGGTAGTCTAATAATCTCATCAACGCCAATAGCAAACCTCTCTCTCTCTCTCTCTCTCTCAATCATTCTGTAAGAATTCATTATCAAATTCATACAAAGAAGAAGAAGAAAGAAACAAAATTACGTTCGAAGAATGCTGCAATCAAAAAAGACTTTGCTAGAGCGAATAAAAAATAAGATGTTCTCCCACTTAATTTATGCTCTGATAGCTAATGATGCAAATCAATTATATCCTACACATGCGTAATATTTTTTAGTAGGGTTATTCAGATATTGTTAGAAATGTATTGGGTGGTCAAGAATAGCTCTACAAATTGCATTGGTACCAACTTGAACAAACTTAGATCTAATACCACCTTGTTCACACACATAATTTAGTGGGTGTATGTACTGGATTCTATCAAGGAGTTGCTTTTGTTTGTAGTGGAAAAGGTGAAAAGGATTGACTAAACAATGAAAAACACTGAACAACAGTTTTGCTATGATACTAAAATTACAAACTAAAATGTGTCAACAATAGAAGAAAAATATATTCAAACGTTTGTTTATTATACTAGTTAAGAAACATAAATTACGTTTATTGTTTTGTCAATTTGTAAATCTTTTATAGTAAAATTAGTAGTAGACATGACATTTTCGGAATCTTAGTGGCATGTGTGGCCTCTGGAAGTCGTTTGTCCAATATTCACTACCATCTAGTCCATAGTTTAGTCTAGGTTCACTTGCTACCTTTCCTGTTCTTGATCAGAATTAACAAAAGCATCTGAATGCAAAGAGGAGAACTCAAATAAGTAGAGTGGTTCAGTAACCATTTTGTACAAAGCAAATAAGACAAAGTAGCTTAAGAGGTTCTCTTAAGCTACATCAACTAGAAAACAATTGCCCATGCATTTGTTCCATCTTGGAGGGACCACATTGGACACACATGACTCCTAAATCCCATATTCAATGGAGGGTTTAATTCGGTCACATTATATTTTGTTGGAAAATTCCTCTCGAAATAAATGGTTGGAAAATACTAAGGGTCCGTTTGGAAAATTTCACTCATTATATTTTGCTGAAATTGAAATTTTTTTACTAAAAGTACTACAGATAAAGGTAAAAATTAACTGAAATAGTAAAGTGAGATCCAAGAATAGTACCAAAAAGTAAAGTGAAACTCATAAATAGTAGCAAAAATAAGCTAAATAATAAAATAAGTTGACAAAATTAATTTTTGTCAAACAGATACTAAAGCAACCGTAAATTTTATTATAAAAAATTTACAAAATTAACATAGGAAGAATATGATTTGTGTTGCTTAAACAATAAAATAAGCACTCCTTTATTTTATGATAGCTAAGGACCCGTTTGGTACATATGTTTAAAAACTGAAAATTGCTATTTGAAAACATTTGTAAAAATACGTGTGGATGAAAAAATACGTTGAAATGCGTGAAATGTTATTTAAAAACTGAAAATGATTGTTTAAAAACACAAACCAAACATCCCCTAACACATCAGTTTGTAAGAGTTTGTAAGACATATTTAATAAATTTTGCAACGTTCCTAACATTATTACTCAATTTGGATTGTATTTGTAGCTTAGCTAGCTTGTTGTTTTACAAAGACCCCGTTTTCAGGGGATACGTATTCAAGCTCCTTAGAGATTTGAGGAATTTGAATGAAAGCGAAACATGTTCGTTAATGTTGCCGTTATTAACGGTTATAGCCACCGAATATCTCATTCTTTGCTTATCCAACGGTAGAAATAATACCCATATCGCCTCTGCTTCATCACCACCACCGCCACCACTACCAACCACTGTGTCCTCTCCCTCAAGGCCAAACCCGTAATTTCACAAGGAATAAGCCGCGCCCAGGAGCTGGAAGAACCCATGGACCCCACTCTCGGTCGCACCTGTGAGGTCGGTGTATGATTGGCAAGGGTTAAAGATTGAGGTGGGTGAGACTAACTTTGATTTTGGAACGTGTTATGAGGTGGAATGTGAGACTGGTGATCCTGAACGGGACAAGAAGGTGATTGAGAGGTTTTTGGAGGATAATGGGATTGGGTTTGAGTATTCCCAAGTGTCCAAATTCGCTGTGTTTCGGTCAGGCAAGTTGCCATTGTAAGTCTGTCTAATGTTTTGATTTTGTTTTTGTTCTATGATGCAGTACTAATGTAATCATAGGTCTTAGAATTGGACAGGTTTTTGTTTGCTTTAATGTGTGTTGATAATTGGATAGTTACAACAGGGGAGGTGAAATTAAATTTGAACCTGAATGTTTTAGTTGAAAACAGCAGGTGGTGCCAGTTGAGTTATCTTGTGGGCTTGAATATTTGTGTTTCCTGTTAGTGTGCGTTTGGGAAGTCAAGGTAAAAAAAAATAATAATAATAATAAATAAATAAATAAAAATTTTTTTTTGAGTGTAGTTTGGTGTGTCCCACATCAGGAAAAAAGAAGAAGAAAATTTCCCCTTCTCTAGGTTACTTTTAGCAATAAACAATCAACAAAGCATATGTAAAGTCACTCGAAATAATGTTTTAGCTCATGGATAATTCAATCTGCTTAAGATAATGCCTTGTGAAGCAGAGGTTATTGGTGTGAATATTCTTATTTCCCCTTCATTGGGGTCAAAGTCACTAATGTTTGATTAAGGTTCCTAGTAGCAAGGTGGAAATGTTATGCATGTGAAGATACTGAAAAACATATGGGTTACATTGGTGATGCAGCTTGTGTATTCTGCAGAGGATTTGTGTAGAAAATAGAAAGCAGAAACCATTTAGTTTTTGATGGCTTGTCTATTAAAGAGTACAGAAAGAAGCCATGGAAAAATGCTTGTTCCATAGTCTTGAAACTGAATGGGACAGAGTGGTGGATTGGGGTCTGCAAAACTGATTAAAAGATTAAAAAAGCTGTGATTTGCAAGATAAATTGGGGGGTTACAGTCTATTTGGATTTGGATTCAAAGGAATCCATGGTGGCCAAGTGAAAAATGAAGAGTATTTTGCAAGCTATTAAATGGGAAGTAAAGTTGAGTTGTTGCAAGAGGGAGAATCAAAAAGACAGTTCTAAACAGGGCTACATGCTGCTGCTGGGGGATTCCAGTTTCTGTCCTGAAGAAGAACACTAATTAGAGCTCATATGTGCAATGCTTATATCTGAGTAGGGACTTGATTTGGGATAATTTGTTTAGTTTAGCATAATGCTAATAATTGCTGAGTATGGCATGTTGGCTCAGTTGTATTACTGACTTCTCTGTGGTGTTTATGCTCAATGAAATTTCTGCTTACTTTAAAAAGAGGAAAAAAGAAAAAAAAGAAGAAAAATCTGGTAGCTGAAAAAACAGATGCTTAATGTAAGTTCATATTTTTCCCCTCCTATATGTCTAACTTCTTTGTATATCTTTGTCTGTAGTTTTCATTCATGAGTATTTCACTCCTAGTTCATTTGGCTACAATACGTGAGTCATGAATGTTTTCTTGTCATTGTTGTAATGTTTATTACTGTGTCTATTGTCTATTTTGTATTAGTGAGTCAATAAAAGATGAAACTCATTAGCCTGGTCTAAGGAAAGTTCTAATGAGGATAGCCTAGAATTTTCTTATTTGGTGGCATCATATTAGATTCTCTATTCTGACAATGATTATTTTTGTCATGTTGTCAATTTACTGTCAGAGTCATCACTATAGAGATCACACATTCCTGAACTTTTCATTTAAGATAATGACTTTGAGTTGTTGGTGGTTCCCTTGATTCTCGGGATATGAATTGCTCAAGTGTGTCTAGAGAAGTAGGTACACTTATTTCAGTTGTAGAGAGGGGGAGTATAAATGGTAATATTTGATGACCTTCCACATAGGTGCATCTCCCTCGTCAACACCTATGGGTTAGAAGAGCCAATGCTTTCATTATCTAAAATTTGACATTAGTTTTGCTGGTAGTTGATCAGTCAGTTAATTCTGAATGGCCTCCTTTCAAATGGTAAAATTACCTTTAGCATAGGTGTTGATATGAAGAGTTTGAGCCTTGGTGCAATGGCAAGTGCCTTCCACTAAAAGCGATAAGTCTAAGGTTTGAGTTCGGAAATCAGCCTCATCAGTAATTGAGGGTAAGGCTGCCTACAATTAATTCTCCCAAATTTCAGAAAAGTGGGAGTTTTGTGCACTGGACACAATCTTTTTATTGGTGTTGATATGAAGCCCAATGACAGAATGACCTGGGGGGATATAATCTCAACCCAATGTCTTGTATTACGTTGCATGACTAAGATTTCTGTAACTATACTCATGCACTTGGCCCTAGTCGCCCATGATATTTCCTGTCCGTAGACTTCCTTTTTTCCCCCTTTTCTTTTTTCTTGTCTCTTCATAATTCTCTTGCATTTCTTTGTAGGAGCTCTTGAGTTTGAATAACTTTGTGACTGTACTCTCTGAACTTTGGGGTGCTTATGTTTTGCTGTCCACTATATTGCTGCAAGTGAAGCTTCAATTATCAAATTGTTACTTTTATCATCATCCTGTTCCTCTCTTTCTTTTACTTTGGTTTCCAATAGATACCAAAGGATTTTTTTAAGCATTTTGGCTTTAGCTAAAAGTGGGTGGAAATTTATAATCAATAAGAGGAAGTTTCTTTGAGTGGCATTAAATTCACCTCAGATAGCAAATAAGAGTTCAAGTAGCACTAAATTTAGCTTATCTTCAAAGAACAGAGCTACATTTGCAGCACTCAATTTCTAGGGTAGCCACCATTGAGATGCTCAAGTTTTGGCCTGCAAAGACATTGCTAAATCGCTTTACCCCCCACCACCACCCTCCAAGCTGAAGTTTTGGCATATTCAGGTTATATTGCTTATCACTAGTGAGGCATGTTTACTAATTCCATTGCGGCTGGGGTATGTGCAACATAGAACCAACCACTTGTGTCCCGCAGTTGACCTTGTCTAGTCCTCCTTAACTTGTTGCTTAGTTGAGTAAAGACCTCCGTCACTTCTCAACTGTCCAGTAAGGTGGAATGAGACCAAGGTGTTCATGAATGGCTAAGGGAAAAAGATCTTTCTTTTTATTTGGCAAAAAATACAAGAAGCCCATTTTTGTAATAGAAAGTTCTAAAGATTAAGCAAAAGGAAACCCAAATCAAAGAGAAAGAAAAAAGAAAAAAAAGAAAATTAGATCTAGTAAAGCTCACCTTCATTAAAAACAGAAAAATATTAGTTAAAATGAAAAGATGGTTATGATAGAGAGAAGGAGAGAGAGATATCAAATTTATGGTTTGGCCGGTTTGATTTTATTTTTGAAAAAAAAAAAAACTATTTATTATAGGTCGGGTTTGGGTAATATCTGAACTTGATTTGCCCCGATTCCCTAATGGGCCTGGCAAAATCCATTCCATTCGGGCAAGTGCTAATGGGATTGCCATCCCTACTTCATCCTTGTCGGTATGTGACAATTGTTGAACATATTGCCCAAATGGCTTGTATGCCTCAATGAATATCCAAATAACATCTAAACCCAAAATATCACTAAGTTAAAGAGTTCACAACGTGACTTAGGAGTACTTTGGTGTAGCGGTTTGTAAGGTTTCTGGTATGGCACAATGGTTCATCATTCACCTAAAAAATTGTTAGGGATTGTTCATATGAAGGCTTGGGGCACATGTTTCGTCAATTTGTCACTTGTGGTTAGAGGTACAATGGCCAAGTGTCACCCACATCATTGCTAACTTATCATTTTTTTTGTTTGAAATTATATAATTTGATAATTACCACAATGGAGGAGGGACTCCAAAAAGAGAATATGTAATATCATTGGGTTATAAGGTTTTTTACGTTAGCGTATCCCTTTCATTTCACACCACACTTTTGAGACTCCAAAACCATTTTTGGGTCATATTATTATAGATGTTCTTCACATATCTTGGGACAGCAAATTGCAAGTCTCAACCTTCGTAGCTTGTAATTGTTACAATGAATCGAGCCTTAAGATCAGCCACAAGCCATTCTAGCTTATATCATCAAAGTTTTTCATTTCCCGTATGGTAAGAGATTTCTAGTAATGTTGTTTGTATTTTTGAAGTAATGTGTGAGTGGAAAAGTGTATGAAAAATACATGTAATGTTGTTTAAATACTAAAAAATTGTTGTTTAAATAACGGTAACAAACGGGCCCCAAGTTATTAGCCATCAACTGTGACACTAAGGTTGTGTTTGGTTTAGAGATAGCTCAATTTTCAATTCTCAAAACTCATTTCTCATCACTCTAAACTCTAATTCAATTTTCATATCTTTAACTCTACTTTTCTTTAACTCATTTCAGACTTGTGTTTGGTTGCTATTTTCAGGTGTAGTTCTCCCTTAAAAAAACTCAATTTCAAACAAAGTTGTGGACCCACACACTGACCTGATGTCAGAATCTTCTCTCTCCTTTTTTTCCTTTTTTCACTAACTCTCATCTTTCTCTGCCTCTCCTCTCTATTTTTCCCTTTGTCTTTCTCTGCCTCTTACTCTCTTCTTTTTCCTCAATTTTCTCTTTCACTTTAGCGCTCTCTCTCTCTCTTGGTTTCTCTTAGATTTTGCTTGGGTTCACTGATTATGGCTCAAATCTCTAAATAGAAGCTAGATCAAAGACATGCGAGACCGATTCCACCCCTCTTCTCCGCCCCTCTCCTCTCTTTCATTTCTTACTTCTGGGTTTTGTTTGTGTTGGGAGAAGAAATTTTTAGATTAATTGTGTGGATGAACATGTTTGTGGGTTTGTGGATTTGTGTTGGTGTGTTTGATCAGTATCATGTGTTTATGGGCTTGATTTTCTAGGTTTGAGAAATCAATACCCACGTGTTTCTGTGAAGAAGAAAGAAAGAAAGAAGAAGAAGAAGAAGAAAAAAAAAAAAAAAAGTCGTTGAGTGAGTCTGTGAAGAAGAAATGAGAGAAAAAGAAAGAAGGAGAAAAAAAAAAAACTGTTGAATCTGACTTGATAGAGACAAGTCAAGAGGGTGGGTCCTACCATTTTTATTTTTTTTTTAACTCTGCCATCATAACTCATATTCCATAATCTAAAAACACCAAAAATTTGTTTTCATTTTCAATCACTCAAACTCTTTTCTTTGAGTTATGAGTGATGGAAACTGAGAAAAAAAATTAAGTTAAACAAATGGAGTTGATGTGGGGCCCACAAAAAGTGAGTTATGGGTGATGAGTGATGAAAATCACTCAAACCAAATAGGGCCTAAAGTTTTTATTAGAGCATCCGCATCAGTGAATGTAAAACTTTGCAAAATACAAAAAGCAAAAAATTTTACACATTTTACCCCAAAAAATCTTCCACATTAGTCCTTCTAAAACTATGTATATTTACACATTTACTATAGTAATCATGCATATATACACGGTTGCTGTAGCTGTGTAGCACAATTTTTTCTCTCTCTTCTCCGTGCAAAACGAACTTAGTCTCAAACTTCTCCTCTCCTCATCTTCTTTTTCCTCAGATACACACAAACACATCCACACAGACAAATCAACATAAAGATACATAAACACACCCACACTCAATCACAAACACACCTACACAGACAAACCAATAGAGACAAATCGGTGTTGATGTTAGTCATTTGTGGATTGGTGCTAGTAGCGCTAGATCAGAGTTCGTGGATCGATGGAAATGGGTCTAGATGCTTGTGGATCGGTGTTGGCAGCGAAGATTGGTGCTTGTGGGTCAATAGGAATGGGTTTTGATACTTGTGGATCGATTCTGGTTGCAGAGATCGATGCTTGTAGGTCGATGGAGTACGTGCTTGTGGGCTTTGATTCTTGTGGTTCTTGTGGTGGAGATTGGTGCTTGTGGTGGATAAGTGGTTTGACAATGAGAGGGAAAAGAAGAAGAAGATACTTGTGGAGGGAGGTGATCTAATCATGACCTTGAAAGGAAGAAGGAGAAGTTACTGTGGATGGAAGAAGAAGTAGAAGAGGGACAGAAGATTAGTCTGAGAGATGAGATAAGGACAAAGAAAAAAAAAAATAAGTGCAAAAGAAAAGATAAAAAGATAGGAACAAAATAAAAATATAAAATAATAATTAAACATTAAAAAAATATTATTATTTAAATAGAGGGGATTGTAAAATAGATGAACTAATGTGAGTATTTTGGAAAAGCTGCAGTGTAAAATAGAAGAAAAGTAGGTTTTTAGTATAAGCGTGTGAGTCTGATTCTTAATTTAAATAAACATAATATTATATGTATAACCATTATATGTTAATGCTTGTTTATTTAGCAAATGAACTATGTTCAAGTTTAGGCTTAACTATTTGCTCAAGCCAAGCTCAAAATTTAGCTAATGCATTTAAGCATTTTCATTGAGATTTATATTTCTCAAAACAATTCACAATAATTTCCCATTTGGTGCCCCCCTTGCAAATCGTTGAAGAATTCCAACACTAAATGATTTCTCCTGCCAAATGAGAATGACAAATATTATTGGAATGCACAATAGTTGCTACTTTGGTTGAACATTCTTGCAATTGCAACAACATCTCAACCCAACTGAGATGCAAAAATAGTTGTGGATCTCTTAGTGTCCTCTACCCATTTGGAACAACTGTAGGTTGCCACTATAATGAATCATTTCGCATTTCTTGATACCACAATTTTGGGACTCCAAAACTAGTTTTGGGTGGTAATAATATGGATGTTTCAGCATATTTTTTGATGAAAAACTACAAGTATTAATGTCTATGGTTAGTAATAGCTACAATGAAGTAGGCATTAGGGTCAGCTACACACCATTCTAGCTTAATTCATCAAAGTTTCCCAATTCATCTATGTATGTGTTTGGATAGCACTGAAACGTGCGTTGCGTTTTGTGAGTTGCGTTTTCTCATTTTATTTATTTATTTATTTATTTTTGTCAGCTGCAGCAGGGGACAACGGCTACTGTTCATGAACAACAGTAGCCGCACTTTTCTTACTTTTTCGTTCCTTTATCACATCAGTGGGTCCCGTGCACTGTTCACAGGACCCACAAATATCACTTTTCAGCAAATTTTTCATTAAAAATGGGTTCCACGACATTATTCACACATTTAAAAATTATTTTGCAACAATATTTTCAGTTTCAGCGAAAATAAACTCAATCCAAGAATAATTGAACAATCATTGACTGAAATGCTTATTAGGAGTTTACTCAGTTTAGTGGAAGATATGTACATATCTAGATTCATATCAGTCTGTGGCGACCTTGATAATAAGTTTAATGGGTCTTGCTTTGGGATAGGTCGTGACCAAACTTCCATCCCATCTCATGGAACTCCATCACATTTTTTAAAAGTTAAAAATTTGTTTATGTTCTTTTATTAATTAGCAAATTAGTTAAGCTCTAACCCAAGTTCAGGCTCTACTATTAAACAAATGAAGTTCAAACTGTGCCCCCGACCCATTTTGGATTGATTGGTTTGGGCTAAATCCACGTGAATAGATGAAGTTGTGTTATTATCTCTCAAAATGGAGGTTTTAACTGTTTACATTTTCCCTTTGGATTAAGGGTTTTACTATGGAGTCGTTGCTTATTTAATTATTGGAAAAAAAAAACATAATTGAAAAATTTGTCATTTTATTAATTTGAGAATGAATGTACATTGATCATAGGAAATTGCATGGCCTTGATCCCAGTTACAACCTAAGATAAAAATACATGACTTCGTTTTCTAGTTAGAATCTAGAGATTGAAAATTACATGGATAAGTATTTAACCTACTAACCCTTGATCTAAGTTCAAAAGCTATGTTACAAGATGAGAAGATGTTACTGTTAGGCACCCACCTTGCCAGATGAAACCGGTCTTCTAGACTATAGTGACCAACATTCTTGTCACATTATCCAACACACTATAAATCAATTGCATGTTCATTACTTTGCTTGATGTGTGTGCATGTGATAAATCCTAATTCCATTTATTCATCATTACATTTGAATTGAAAAATAAATTCTAGTGAGTGTGTGAATGATGATAAAAATAAGAGTTCAAGTAGCACTAAATTTAGCTTATCTTCAAAGAACAGAGCTACATTTGCAGCACTCAATTTCTTGGGTAGCCACCATTGAGATGCTCAAGTTTTGGCCTGCAAAGACATTGCTAGATCGCTTTCCAGCCCACCACCAACCCCCCCACCCCCCCCAAAGCTGAAGTTTTGGCATATTCAGGTTATATTGCTTATCACTAGTGAGGCATGTTTACTAATTCTATTGCGGTTGAGGTATGGGCAACATAGAACCAACCACTTGTGTCCCGCAGTTGACCTTGTCTAGTCCTCCTTAACTTGTTGCTTAGTTGAGTAAAGACCTCCGTCACTTCTCAACTGTCCAGTAAGGTGGAATGTGACCAAGGTGTTCATGAATGGCTAAGGAAAAGAGATCTTTCTTTTTATTTGGCAAAAAATACAAGAAGCCCATTTTTGTAATAGAAAGTTCTAAAGATTAAGCAAAAGGAAACCCAAATCAAAGAGAGGAAAAAAAAAAAAGATTTAGTAAAGCTCATCTTCATTAAAAACAGAAAAATATTAGTTAAAATGAAAAGATGGTTATGATAGAGAGAGGGAGAGAGAGAGAAATCAAATTTATGGTTTGGCCGGTTTGATTTTAATTTTGAGAAAAAAAAAAAACAAAAACAAAACTATTTATTATAGGTCGGGTTTGGGTAATCTAAACTTGATTTGCCCCGATTCCCTAATGGGCCTGGCAAAACCCATTCCATTCGAGCAAGTGCCAATGGGATTGCCATCCCTACTTCATCCTTGTCGGTATGTGACAATTGTTGAACATATTGCCCAAATGACTGTATGCCTTAGTGAATATCCAAATAACATCTAAACCCAAAACATCACTAAGTTAAAGAGTTCACAACGTGACTTAGGAGTACTTTGGTGTAGCGGTTTGTAAGGTTTCTGGTATGGCACAATGGTTCATCATTCACCTAAAAAATTGTTAGGGATTATTCATATGAAGGCTTGGGGCACATGTTTCATCAATTTGTCACTTGTGGTTAAAGGTACAATGGCCAAGTGTCACCCACATCGTTGCTAACTTATCATTTGTTTTGTTTGAAATTTTATAATTTGATAATTACCACAATGGAGGAGGGACTCCAAAAAGAGAATATGTAATATCCCTGAGTTATAAGGTTTTTTACGTTAGCGTATCCCTTTCATTTCATACCACACTTTTGAGACTCCAAAACCATTTTTGGGTCATATTATTATAGATGTTCTTCACATATCTTGGGACAGCAAATTGCAAGTCTCAACCTTCGTAGCTTGTAATTGCTACAATGAATCGAGCCTTAAGATTAGCTACAAGTCATTCTAGCTTATATCATCAAAGTTTCTCATTTTCCGCTTGGTAAGAGATTTTTATAAGTAATGTTGTTTGTATTTTTTGAAAATACGTGTGAGTAAAAAAGTATGTGAAAAATACATGTAATGTTATTTAAACACTAAAAAATTGTTATTTAAATAACGGTAACAAACGGGCCCCAAGTTATCAGCCATCAACTATGACACTAAGGCTGTGTTTGGTTTAGAGATAGCTCAATTTTCAATTTTCAATTCTCAAAACTCATTTCTCATCACTCTAAACTCTAATTCAATTTTCATATCTTTATCTCTACTTTTCTTTAACTCATTTCAGACTTGTGTTTGGTTACTATTTTCGGGTGTAGTTCTCCCTTAAAAAAACTCAATTTCGGACAAAGTTGTGGACCCACACACTGACCCGATGTCAGAATACTTTTCTCTCTCCTTTTTTTCCTTTTTTTGTTGACTCTCATCTTTCTTTAACTCTCCTCTCTATTTTTCCCTCCGTCTTTCTCTGCCTCTCACTCTCTTCATTCTCCTCAATTTTCTCTCACTTTAGCACTCTCTTTCTCTCTTGGTTTCTCTTAGATTTTGCTTGGGTTCACTGATTATGGCTCAAATCTCCAAATAGAAGCTAGATCAAAGGCATGCAAGACCGATTCCACCCCTCTTCTCCGCCCCTCTCCTCTCTTTCATTTCTTACTTTTGGGTTTTGTTTATGTTGGGAGAAGAAATTTTTAGATTAATTGTGTGGATGAACATGTTTGTGGGTTTGTGTTGGTGTGTATGATCAGTATCATGTGTTTATGGGCTTGATTTTTTGGGTTTGAGAAATCAATACCCACGTGTTTCTGTGAAGAAGAAAGAAAGAAGAAGAAGAAAAAGAAGGAAAAAAAAAAGTTGTTGAGTGAGACTGTGAAGAAGAAATGAGAGAAAAAGAAAAAAGGAGAAAAAAAAAAAAAGCTATTGAATCTAACTTGATAGAGACAAGTCAAGAGGGTGGGTCCTACCAATTTGGTTTTTTTTTTTTTTTAATTAATTTATTATTTTTTTTATACTTTCCATCATAAACTCAATTCCATATATAAAAAAACACACCAAAAATTTGTTTTCATTTTCATCACTTATCTTTTTTTTTTGAGTTATTAAGTAAAAAAAATCAAACAAATGGAGTTGATGTGGGGCCCATGAAAAGTGAGTTATGAGTGATGAGAATTGAGTAATGAGTGATAAGTGATGAAAATCACTCAAACCAAATAGGGCCTAAAGTTTTTATTAGAGCATCTGCATCAGTGGATGTAAAACTTTGCAAAATACAAAAAGCAATAAATTTTACACATTTTGCCCGAAAAAATCTTCCACATCAGTCCTTCTAAAACTGTGTATATTTACACATTTACTATAGTAACCATGCATATATACACGGTTACTGTAGTTGTGTAGGACAATTTTTTTTCTCTCTTCTTCGTGCAAAACGAACTCAATCTCAAACTTCTCCTCTCTTCATCTTCTTTTTCCTCAGATACACACAAACACACCTACACACAAACACATCCACACAGACAAATCAACATAGAGATACATAAACACACCCATACTCAATCACAAACACACCTACACAGACAAACCAATAGAGAGATAGATCGGTGTTGATGTTAGTCGTTTGTGGATTAGTGCTAGTAGCGCTAGATCAGAGTTCGTGGGTCGATGGAAATGGGTCTGGATGCTTGTGGATCGGTGTTGGCAACAAAGATCGGTGCTTGTGGGTTGACAGGAATGGGTTTTGATGCTTGTGGATCGATGCTGGCTGTGGAGATCAATGCTTGTAGGTTGACAAAGTCCGTGCTTGTGGGTTTTGATTCTTGTGGTTCTTGTGGTGGAGATTGGTGCTTGTGGTGGATAAGTGGTTTGACAATGAGAGGGAAAATAAAAAGAAGATACTTATTGAGAGAGGTGATCTAATCATGACCTTGAAATGAAGAAGGAGAAGTTACTGTGGATGGAAGAAGAAGTAGAAGAGGGACAAAAGATTAGTCTGAGAGATGAGATAAGGACAAAGAAAAAAAAGATAAGTACAAAAGAAAAGATTAAAAGATAGGAAAAAAATAAAAATATAAAATAATAATTAAACATTAAAAAAATATTATTATTTAAATAGAGGGGATTGTAAAATAGATGAACTAATGTGAGTATTTTGGAAAAGTTGTAGTGTAAAATAGAAGAAAAGTAGGTTTTTAATATGAAATAAACGGAAAAAATTTGGCTGGACTAATGCAATTGCTCTTAGGGGTTCAATCACTTTAGTGGAAAAGATGTAAGTGTCTGGATGCATATTAGTGTGTAACAGGCTTGACGATGTGGTTAATGAGTCTTGATTTCACATATGATATTGCCAGAATTCCATTCTATTCCAAGTGACTTTGTCACTTTCTTTGAAAGTTCAATATTTGTTATGTTCATTTATTTAGCAAATGAAACAAGTTAAAACCCAAGTTCAGGCTCGACTATTAAACTATTAAAATTCAAACATAATCATGTGTTATTGAATAAGCGTGTGAGTCTGATTCTTAATTTAAATAAACATAATATTATATGTATAACTATTATATGTTAATGCTTGTTTATTTAGCAAATGAACTAAGTTCAAGTTCAAGTTTAGACTTAACTATTTGCTCAAGCCAAGCTCAAAATTTAGCTAATGCATTTAAGCATTTTCATTGAGATTTATATTTCTCAAAACAATTCACAATAATTTCCCATTTGGTGCCCCCTTGCAAATCGTTGAAGAATTCCAACACTAAATGATTTCTCCTGCCAAATGAGAATGACAAATATTATTGGAATGCATAACAGTTGCTCATTCTCGCAATTGCAACAACATATCAACCCAACTGAGATGCAGAAATAGCTGTGGATCTCTTAGTGTCCTCTACCCATTTGGAACAACTGTGGGTTGCTACTATAATGAATCATTTCGCATTTCTTGATACCACACTTTTGGGACTCCAAAACCAGTTTTGGGTCGTAATAATATAGATGTTTTCAGCATATTTTTTGATGAAAAACTACTAGTATTAACGTCTATGGTTAGTAATAGCTACAATGAAGTAGGCATTAGGGTCAGCTACACACCATTCTAGCTTAATTCATCAAAGTTTCCCAATTCATCTATGAAGAATAATTGAACAATCATTGACTGAAATGCTTATTAGGAGTTTACTCAGTTTAGTGGAAGATATGTACATATCAGTCTGTGGCGACCTTGATAATAAGTTTAATGGGTCTTGCTTTGGTATAGGTCATGACCAAACTTCCATCCCATCTCATGGAACTCCGTCACATTTTTTAAAAGTTAAAAATTTGTTTATGTTCTTTTATTAATTAGCAAATTAGTTAAGCTCTAACCCAAGTTCAGGCTCTACTATTAAACAAATGAAGCTCAAACTGTGACATATCGTGCCCCCGATCCGTTTTGGATTGATTGGTTCGGGCTAAATTCATGTGAATAGATGAAGTTGTGTTATTATCTTTCAAAATGGAGGTTTAATTATTTACATTTTCCCTTTGGATTAAGGGTTTTACTATGGAGTTGCTGCTTATTTAATTATTGGAAAAAAAAAAAAACATAATTGAAAATTTGTCATTTTATTAATTTAAGAATGAATGTACATTGATCATAGGAAATTGCATGGCCTTGATCCTAGTTACAACCTAAGATAAAATACATGACTTTGTTTCCTAGTTAAAATCTAGAGATTGAAAATTATATGGATAAGTATTTGACCTACTAACCTTTGATCTAAGTTCAAAAGCTATGTTACAAGATGGGACGATGTTACTGTTAGGCACCCACCTTGCTAGGTGAAATAGATCTTCTAGACTATAGTGACCAACATTCTTGTCACATCATCCAACATACTATAAATCAATTGCATGTTCATTACTTTGCTTGATGTGTGCGCATGTGATAAATCCTAATTCCATTTATTCATCATTACATTTGAATTGAAAAATAAAATTTAGTGAGTGTGTGAATGGTGATATCCTATATTCAAGGATTTGAGAGAATTATGGAATTAACATGTTTTTCATATTTTGGATATGAATTTAAGATCAAAGATAGTGCTATACATGACATTTGTTAAACAATCAAGAATGTGTGAAGAATGCATATGAACAACATTCAAGCATATCAAGAACATTCAAGCACATTCAAAGAATTTAAATAATCAGCTAGCTTGCTTTAACCTTAAATTAACATTATAGCAAAATGAAAAACAAGTTAGGGAAAGAGATTATACTTGCATTTGAATTGAAAAATAAAATTTAGTGAGTGTGTGAATGGTGATATCCTATATTCAAGGATTTGAGAGAATTATGGAATTAACATGTTTTTCATATTTTGGATATGAATTTAAGATCAAAGATAGTGCTATACATGACATGTGTTAAACAATCAAGAATGTGTGAAGAATGCATATGAACAACATTCAAGCATATCAAGAACATTCAAGCACATTCAAAGAATTTAAATAATCAGCTAGCTTGCTTTAACCTTAAATTAACATTATAGCAAAATGAAAAACAAGTTAGGGAAAGAGATTATACTTGCATGCGAGATCCACATGGTGGAGGAGGCTTTTGGTGGATGTTCTAAGGGTGGAGTAGAGAAGTAAAACTAGAAGAAAGAGAGAGAGAGAGAGAGAGTCTTACTCAATATCTTGAGTCTCAGGAAGATCAAGATATAACAAGACTAACTCTACTTCACTAAATCTCAAGGAGGGAGAAAATATGAATGGAATGACATTCAATGAGGGTTGACAAAGGTTGAGAGAAATCATAAACTTAGACTCAATTTTAGAGTTTAAGGAAGGCTAGTGCATTAAATTTGGAGGTTAATGGTGAGCAAGCAAAATGACTAAAATTTCGGTTTTTCCCATAGCTCTTATAACAGCCCTCAGAGCCAACTTTGAAAAATCATATCTTACTCATTTATAATTGAAATTGTCTCTTTCTTGTGCTCAAGCTAAAGCTCCAGATGTCTAGTTTTTAGAAAAATTAACCTTACTCACAAATTCAAAATGGTTTGAGACATATCAATGAAATAGTGAACATGCATCAATTGTTGGAAAATAATTTTAGCACAATCAACATTAATAAGCTCTAAATTAGCTTCCAATTAAAATTAATAAGCCCCAATTACTTTCATTTTAGAATTAATTAGCCCCAAATTACTTTACTTTTCTCTTAAAGAGAGTTCTCAAGAACATTCAACTATTTGAGAGAGGGGTAGAAATGCACTGGCATGTCTAGCGAGGCGTGAGGTGACAAGATTAAGATAATTCTGGAGAGGTCAAAATGAGCCAGCAAAGCGTAAAGTGGCGTGGTGAGTCTAGCAAGGTGAGTCTAGCGAAACAGTGATTTTTTGAGAATGAGTTATGCTTTGTGATTTGGTAGATGGGTAAATTTGGGTTTTTGGAAAAATTTTAAGGGTAATTATGAAATATGGGAGAAAGTTTCCAATGATATCCTATTGGATTTACTTGCGTTTTTGCATTCTACCTCTAAGGGTCTATTTAGATACTGTTTATTGTTGAAAACTAAAAACTTATTACTAAAAATACTGTAGCAAAATAATTTTTAAATATATGAATAGTGCCATGGGACCCAATTTTAAAGCAAAATTTGCTAAATTTCGTACTTATGGGTCTTGTGAACAGTGTACGGGACCTACTGTTTAAAATGCAAGCGCAGACATAGCAGTTTTTTAGTGCATATAAACTAACACTAAAAGTCTAATGCGAAAACATGGTTTTTCACATTTTGTGGCCCAAAACGTAGACTTCCTTACCAAATGCAAAAAATATTACAATTTGAAACCAAATCGTGCCTTTTGGTCTCAAAAAATCGAACTAAACAGGCACTTAACATGGTTTGACCTTAATGATGGCATATGGCCGCAATATAAAACCCTAAACAAGTAGTATATTTTTATAATATACACATTGCAATATATATATATATATATAAAACATAATATGACAATTCTAAGACCACTCTAACCATGATATTACAAAATCATGGGCCAAAATGGGCTTTAACCATTTTCTCACAAACTTTTCAGTAAAATGCCCTCTGTCTAAAACTATTTAGGAAAATGTCCCTGTTTTGAAACTTGATTTTCTAAAAATCGAATTCCAAATGTAAAACTTGATTTTTGAACAATTGAGTTATAGCGAACTTAGAATATTTTTTTTTTTTTTTGGAACTTGAGTTCCACAAAAAAATTTTCAAGTAACTCGAGTTCCATGAACTCGAGTTCTTTATTTGGAACTTGAACTCGAGTTCTTTGAATGGAACTCGAGTTCCAAATTTTTTATTTTTTTATTTTTTTTTTTCAATTCTGTATAACTCAATTGTCCAAAATAGAAAATCGAGTTTCAAAACAGGGGTATTTCCCTAAATAGTTTCAGACACGGGGCATTTTGCTGGAAAGTTTTGACAAAAGGGACAAATGCTCATTTTGGCCCAAAATCACAATATTCTTTAGTATGATGTAATACAAAGGTCTGTATTATATAATTGTTCTAAAAAAAAAGGTCCATATTATATAAGATATTCCTATAATATTTTAAAACAAGAAAATTTTTAATTTTATTATGTGATAAAAGACACTAAAAAATTTACAAGTAACGCATATAAAGACTTATAACCACAGTTAAGATTTTTGGTTTAAATAAAAAATGCTCCATAAATGCAACCTTTCAGTTAAACTAACTACATTTGTTTCGATATAAGCAACTTCATTTATATTCTCCAATTAATTCAATGAGATAATAGGTTTACGCCCTGCAAATTGCAGTATTATATTAGACATCTTAACTATAAAATGAGATTATAGGTTTACACCCTGCAAATTGCATCTAAAATATTTCAAGATAGGTGGAGAAGACGTGGATGGAAATATTGTCCAACAACTTGGGTGAGATCATAGGTTCACAATCTACAAATTGCAGTATTATATTAAACTTGTAAACTATAAAAACATTACAAGAAAGGTAGAAAAATTAAATTTAAAAAAAAAAAAAATTGAAACAATATGACTAGACTCGTAGGGATCTTGATTTTCCTTTTGACGATTTTTCAAATTGTTGAGATTAATGCTAAAGACTATAGAGCCATCCCACACTGATCCCTCACTATACACTTTCCCATCGCCTTCTCACATGTACAGACTCATATATTCGATCATCAATACTTTAAGGGATGTGTTAGGTTGAGCCACTGCTGGGATTTGAAGAATTCCAAGAAGCGAGATGGATGTCTGCTCAAATGTGCAGATGATACCGTGCAACATACCCACCACCATTAATTCGCCAACATCTTAAGCCAATATTTGCACTCTTTATGGGTATAAATTCCTTTCTCTACATATCTGCATTTATTTATGTACATACTAGAAATGTGAATAGTTATCAGGTATATGGATCTCACTAGTTAAATTCATAGTTGAAGTTTTTTTTTTTTTTTTTTTTTTAAATTCATAATAAAATCTGTTATGAATATGAAATGAGAAAGTACCTATCACCCTATTTCGAGAGTATTTAACAATTTTCCTATACAATATTTGTCACTATTTTTATTTATTGGATATATGGATATAAATTTATATATATTCAAAACATTTGTCACTTTTTTTTTATTTTTTTTATTTTGATTTTCCGAAGAGGAGGAGAGAAAATTTAATACGATTTCACAAGATTTGGATTTGTTGGTAATTCCCTGAGCTCATAAGTCATAACCTTCATTTGGATCACTGGTTGAGCATCAAAATGCATATAATTGAAAGAAAGAAAAAAATAATAATAGAAAAGACATTTTTCGTTTTCCTAGGGTAACAATAAAAAAATTCATTGTCAGTTAATTACTTTTTTTTAACACCTTCAAATTGAAGAAGCATTTTATGTGTAATTTTTTAAAAAAAAAATATATATATATATATATATTTATTTGATAGTTACATAATACACCCTAGAATACATTACCTTAGTAGTGTTAAACTAACCCTTGAAAACTCGATTGTATCTTTATTTATTCAGTAGTTTCAAAGTAGTTGTTAGTCTAAATCTTTAGTAAGTAATTTCAAAGTATGGTAACACATGCAAGTCGCATTTGCGACCTATTTGAACCCTTAACCGAAGAAGAAAAAAAAAATTCATAGTTGATCTTCTCTCTAGGTTCTATGTAGAGCCCTAGAGGTGAAAAACTCTATCGTCTCAGTACGAACGACTCTCTTCGTTTTACGGTAAAAACGGCTGTTAAACACTTCTCAAGGAGGCTATGGATGATATTTTGAATAGATGTGCGGGTTTATAGTTATCAGAGAAGGAGGAAACAAAGATTGTTATAGGCGCTCTAGTGATAGACAGTCGTAGAGTGTTGGCTGGGAAGTTCTTTACGAAATGGCGAGTTAATTTGGAATCGGTGGCGTGGGTTCTAAGATTAGTTTGGAAAACGACTCAAAATGTTGAGATTAGTGACTTAGGAGATAACAGGGCTCTTTTTCTTTTCTAGAATGATGACGATGTAGATAAAGTCTTGTTGCTCAGTCCGTGGTCTTTTGAAAAATACCTCCTTGCCTTGCATAAGTTGGAAGCAGGGGAGGCAGTGAGCAAGGTCAGGTTCGACAAGATGTCATTTTGGATTCAAATTCACGGCATCCCAACCATGTACCAAACCAAGGAGGTGGGGTATAGCATTGGAGCTACTCTTGGAACTATGGAAAAAGTTGACGTGAAATAAAAGGGGTTTTGTCTTGGAAACTTCATGCATATAAGGGTGATGATAGATATCTCGATTCCTCTATGCAGGGTCGAAGGGTTCATTTGGGAGGCTTGAGTCAAATATGGGTTGATTTCAAATGTGAACGAATGCCAATATTTTGCTATCTATACGGCATGGTGAACCACAATGAAAATGATTGTCTGGTAGGGCTCCGTCATACAGAAAGGTTGAATTCAGAGGACAAGTCGTTTGGCTTGTGGATGAGAGCAACTTAGGAAAGGCTCCAAAAGCCTCAATTGGCCTTGGCACCATCTCGGGACAGTGATAGGGAGACACAACGAAACGCAATCATTCTCGCTCAGCCTACCATGGTAACAGATTCTTCCTTACGAAGTGCAGCGGAGGGAGGCCATGCCCAAATGGTGGCGGTAAAGGATAACGAAGGAGGTAAGGCTAACGTGGAGAGTGTGTTGATGCATACCGATAAGGAAATCCCTAGAATCCCTCAATCTCAGCAATTTTATAATTTTAAGGAGCAGTTAAAGGAGATTGATGCCGCGATTTATGGGGATACGGCTGGCGCAACTAATCCTCACCACGCAAAGTACGTTACGGGTATGGTTGATATGCTTCCATTATCCACATGCACAAGTGAAGGAGATTGGTTCAACTAGTCACAATGGGCCCCAAGGTGAGTTTAATAACATTATGGATACAGTAACTGGGCTACAAACGATTAATTTGTTAGAGGATTAGGCCCAAGTAATACTTCATACAAATACTCCTTTCACACTGGGCCCAACTTCACCATCTCGTTCAACCAAGCCTCTCTAAACAGACATCTTAGAAGAAAGGCAGAGTGGGTCTATCCATGCAAGGAAAAGAGAATAGTTCTTGCAGCGTGACAACCGTGAAGGAGAGTGGTGACTTGGGAACGGGTAACATGATGGAGTTTGAACTTATTGATCAAAGTGGTAAACGCAGATCTCGTCCTCCTTTAGAAGACATCTCGAGTATTGTGGAGAACGTAAAAAGGAACTGAGTGGAAAGGGAAGTCATGGCCCTTGGCAAACTCATGGCTCAAGAACTTGGATCAGCAGCAGCTGCAGGTTAGCCCCAGCGGGAGCAATGAGTGCGATAAGTTGAAACTGTAAGAGGCTTGGGAACCCCCTCACAGTTAATGCTCTCCACAAAGTTGTGATGGAGGAAGATCCCACTTTAGTTTTTTTAATAAAGACTATGGTTCCGTTTGGATTGAGTTTATTTTTGCTGAAACTGAAAACTGAAACTGAAAATACTGTAGCAAAATAATTTTTAAATATGTGAATAGTATCGTGGGACCCATTTTTAATGAAAAAGTTGATAAAAAGTGAAATTTGTGGGTCCATGAACAGTGCACGAATGCACTGTTCACAGTTGATTTAGTCCAAATGTGCTAAAGAAAAAAAAAAAAAAAAAAAAAAAAAAAAAAAAAAAAAAAAAAAAATTTCAGAAAACGCAGCTTGGATTCAGCGAAAAACGCTGAATCCAAACGGCCTCTATATATGATGTTACAAAGATGAAGTGGATTCAAAGGAAGTTGGACAAAAAACAGGGGCTTGTTGTACCATATGTTCGTTGAGGAGGTGGACTTGCCCTACTATAGAGGTGTTCTACAACTATGGAGGTGCAAACATACTCACCCAACCATATAGATGCTATTGTGTTGGAGGATCAGGGTGCAAGGAAATGGAGGTTCACCGGCTTTTACGAACATCCTGAAACTAGTAGTCGACATGAATCATGAGATTTGTTGGAAAGACTCAGCACTCGCAATGACTTGCCTTGGGTGTGTATGGGGGACTACAATAAGCTCATGTTTGCAAGTGAGAAGGATGGTGGCAATGCCAGACTAGAGGGCCAGATGAAGCAATTTCGAGATTCAATTAATAGATGCAATCTCAGGGACATGGGGTATAATGGTTCGGCATTCACCTGGCATCGGAGATTGGGCAATCGTGGGTGGGTCCAAGAACGGTTAGACTGTGCACTAGTTTCAACCAATTGGGTTGGGATTTTCCCACGTACCAAGCTGTTTCATATTGCCTCCTCCACCTCTGATCATAGTATACTTCTCTTAAAGGCAGCCAACTCTTCTCGGCAAAAGTACAGGAGGCCTAAACTCTTTTCGAAGCCATGTGGCTTAGAGATGAAGGGTGTAGTGAGATTGTGTAGGAAACTTGGGAAAGAGGCGAAATTATGGGCTCTTAATGGCCAATTACTAGCTGTTTTGAAGAATGCCAGTCCGCATTGATGTCATGGAACAAAAACATGTTTGGCCATGTGGGTAGAAGAGTCATGGCCTTGCAGCAGAAGCTCCAAACATTAGAGAATAAGAACTTGGGTGGCTCGGCCTTGGAAGACATCAATGAGACCAGATTAGAGTTAAACAAAGCATTAGCCATTTAGGAAGATATGTGGTTACAGAGGTCAAGAAATAATTGGTTGAAAGTAGGGGACAAGAATACAACTTTCTATCACTCCAAAGGATCCAATCGTTTGCAGCGTAATACTATTAGTAGGTTGCTGGACTCAAACAACGTGTGGATAGAAGATGAGGAGCAGATTGGCAGAGTGTTTATGTAGTATTTTGATGACCTCTTTACTACCTCAGAGCCTTAGATTGAGAGAGAGCTTATTGATGTTGTTCAGCCCAAAGTTTCGGACAGAATGAATGCCTTGCTAAATAGGGAGTTTCAAGCTCCGGAAGTGGAGAAAGCATTGAAGCAGATGCACCCC
Source organism: Quercus lobata (assembly GCF_001633185.2). NCBI lineage: Eukaryota > Viridiplantae > Streptophyta > Magnoliopsida > Fagales > Fagaceae > Quercus > Quercus lobata. The sequence goes on along the minus strand of NC_044906.1, from coordinate 65,276,468 downwards.
ATGATGGCCTCAGGCCCAATGGTATTCCCCCTATGTTTTATCAACATTTTTGGCCTACTATTAGATCTATTGTTGTATGTACTGCTTTGAATTTTCTTAACCATGGTATAGTGCCGCCCAAGTTTCACGAGACTCATATTGTGCTCATTCCAAGAACAAAAAATCTAGAAAGAGTCACGAATTACCGACCAATAAGCTTGTGCAATGTGGCTTCAAAAGTGGTGACAAACTAAATGAAGTTAGTATTGCAAGAGATTGAGTGTGAAAACCAAAGTGCTTTTGTAGCATAAAGGTTAATCACGAACAATGTTTTAGTGGCATATGAAGTGATGACTCATATTGGCAAACAGAGGAGAGGTAAAAGCGGGGATTTGGCATTGAAGTTGGACATGAGCAAAGCTTATGACCGTGTGGAGTGGGAATGCTTGAAGTAGATTATGTTAAAGCTAGGATTTCATGAGCATTGGGTGAAAATTGTCATGAGGTGTGTGTTGTTGGTTTCATATGTAGTAAGAATTAATGGTCGACCATGTGGGGAGATTCATCCTACGCATGGGCTCCGACAAGGAGACCCACTATCTCCATATCTCTTTCTCATTTGTGCGAAGGGCTTATTTGCTTTACTCCACAAATTAGTCCAAAGGAAGAGCTTAAAAGGAGTGGCTACCTTGGGTAGCGGTCCTAGAGTGTCACACCTTTTCTTCACCAATGATAGCCTCATTTTTGGGAGAGCCATGGTGGAGGAGTGTGCCGGAATACAAAGGGTATTGTAGGTTTATGAACAATCTTTTGGGCAACAATTAAATCGGATCAGAGACAGAACTAGTAAGGGGTAGATGGGGGCCATTGCCCCCTCCCCAAAAAAAAAAAAAATAGCCCCCCAAAATACCCCCCCAAAAAAAAAATAAAAAAAAAAAAAAAAAAAAAATTAGTAATAGTATACACATTTAATGAATAGTTTAACAATTGAGCCCAAAATAATTATTTTTGGCCCCCCTCCTCCCAATAAGTTACAAATTGGCCCATGAAAATGATAAAACCCAACTGGCAAACAACTATATTACAACATCTGTGTTACTGTGTTGGCTGTTTCTTAGTCTTTTTTCTTAGATCCAAGCTATTTTTTTATGAGTGTTAAGATTGATTGAGTTTTCATGAAAAACATATGACTATTTTTGCTGAAAAGAAAAAAAGAAGAAAGATAGATGAATACAAATTACAAACCAAGTTAATGTACTTGTAGTGAGTGAGAGTGGGGTGTGTGGGTGGCCATTAATTAGTGTGTGGGGTGGGATGGTAGGTGTGTTTGGCTATTAATTTTTAACTTAAAATATTTAATTTTTTTTTTTTTTTTTAACTTACTACTTACTAGTTGGTTGTTTATTAGTAAATTAGTTTAATTTTATGTGGGGTATTATAGAATTGAATAGTTGTGTTAATAAATTGGTGCTAATGTGTGGTGTACAGTCATTAGTATTACAAATTTTATTATATAAATTTTATATATTCATGTATCATTAATCTAAAGAAAATTAGAATTGAAAGAGAGATTGTTGCAAAGTTTAGTACAAAATCAACTATAGATGATTTTTGTTATTTAAAAGAATGTTGAATTCTATTTTTAAATTATTAATTTAAAATGTATTAATAAACGGTTATTTTTTTTCTCCTCTCTTTTATTGATATTTTCTTAACATTAAATATATGCTAATTTGTATTTTAAAGAACTTTTTTTTTTATTGAGGTTTTGGCCCCTCCTAAATTTTGATCCTAGTTCCGTCCCTGAATCAGATCAAAACTTCTCTATTCTTCAGTCCTAACACAACAAATGAAATAAAGGAGTCAATCAAGACAATGTTTGGTGCTAATCTGATTCGGCCTCATGAATCCTATCTCGGGCTACCATCCTTGGTGGGTTGATCTGGAAACAATACATTTGCCAATTTAAAACAGAAGGTGGCTAATAAAGTTTCGGGTTGGAAAGAGAAACTTTTGACGACTGCTGGTAAGGAAATCTTAATCAAACATGTTGCACAAGCCGTACCATCTTATTCCATATCTTGCTTTCTTTTGCCCAAGAAATTATGTGATGAACTCACTGGCTTGATTCAGCAATTCTGGTAGGGCCAGGTTAAAGATGAGAAAAAATTAGCCTGGCTAAGCTAGGACAAAATATGCATAATAAAGGAAATGGGAGGAATGGGGTTTAGAGATTTAGAGTGCCTTTGGGAAGCGCGTTTTGTGCTTCCTAGACGCACGTTTGCGTTTTAAATTTATTTATTTATTTTTTTCCCAGTCGTAACTTTTTGACTTTTCTTCTGTGAACAGTGCTCTAGTGCACTGTTCATGGGTCTCACAAACTACACTCTTCAGCAATTTTTTCATTAAAAATGGGTCACACGGTACTATTCACACATTTAAAAATTATTTTGCTACAGTGTTTTTCGGTTTTTAATTTCAGTTTTCAGTTTTTAGCTGTATCCAAACGGACCCTTAAGATTGTTCAATTTGGCGCACTTGGCGAAGCAAGGCTGGAGGCTGCAGACTAACTCCACATCATTCTTTGCCCTAGTGTTTAAAGCAAAGTATTTTCCTCACTGTCCCTTTACAGAGGCAGATTTGGGCCGCCACTCCTCATATGCTTGGAGAAGCATAATGGCGGCTCAAGGAGTGGTGAAAAGGGGCATGAGGTGGCAAATAGGCTCGGGTGAAGGTGTGAGAGTTTGGTGAAACAAATGCGTCCCTAAGCCAACAACATACAGGATTGTTACAAGTGAAGACTCTTTCCCGAATGTAGCTCTGGTTTGTGACCTCATAAACAGAGCATTTATGGAGTGGAAATTAGAGCTGATCCGAAGCTGCTTCAATGAGGAGGATGCGGATGCTATTTTAAGCATTCCGTTAAGTTTGCACCGCTCCAAAGACAGGATGATATGGGCAAAAACTCCATGTGGAAAATATACGGTTAAAAGTGCATATAGATTGGCCTATGAGGAGAACAGGGATGGTGGCAAGGCTGATTGCTCGAACCCCTCAGCTAGGAAGAAAGTATGGAAGGGACTATGGAGAATGAACCTGCCTCAAAAAGTCAAGCATTTTGCTTGGAAAGCTTGTAGGGACATTCTGGCTTCCAAAGAGGCTTTACGACAGAGACACATCGCGGTGGAAGGTGGCTGTGTCCTATGTGGAGACTCGATGGAAAACATTATCCACATTCTCTGGTTTTGTGCTCATGCCAAGGAAGTGTGGGCTTCGAGTAAGTTTACTTTCCCTTTTAATATTGGACCCAACTGTAGTTTCTTGCATGTAATGGAGAAGTTACAAAGGCACCAGGAATCACAGCCAGGTCTGACGGAAAGGTTTGTGTCTGTGTGCTGGGGTATTTGGAAAGAGAGAAACGTCGTACGTACCAGTGGAATGGGTAAGCCTGGAAGGATTACATTGAAGAACTCTCTCGGCTTAATGGATGAGTATCAGATGGCTGAAGGACCGAGGAAGCCAGCAGCAGTGATCCCAGAAACAATTCGATGGAAGCCACCGTAGCAAGGACAATACAAGGTCAACACAGATGACGCTATGTTTTCAAACCAGAGGAAGGTGGGTCTGGGCGTGATGATCTGCGACAGCGTTGAGAGTGTTATTGCTGCATTGAGTAGCCCCGGCCCCCATGGTGGGCTCCCTTGGTGCACTTGAGACGGAAGACAAAGCTATGGAGATTGGTATGCGTTTTGCACAAGGTGTAGGCATCCAAGATGCTATTTTTGAGAGTAATTCGTTGGAAGTCTACAATGCAGTTCAGGGTACAGCGACGCCGAGCTCTTCGATCCAGTTCATCGTGGATGGCATTCATCAACAAGCCGCATGTTCAGATCATGTTTTTTCTCACACACCAAAAGACAAGGAAATGTCTCTGCTCACATGTTAGCCCAGTATTCAAAATCCTTAATTAGCTATGTTGCATGGGTAGAGACCTGCCCCAGGCCATATTAAGCAGGCTTGTGCACAAGACAATGTTGTAGCTACTGTTCCTTAATTCATGAATAAAAGTTTAGTATTTCCCATAAAAATAAAAAAAAATAAAAAATAAAAAAAAAATCTTTTATATGGTAGAAATTCTACTAGATATATATTTTGTGATATGGTACATTTATAATTTTTTTAGAAGAATATATGATACGTTTATTAGTACAGAGCTACACAAAACATTTTCATTAAACTAAGTTATTTCTATTAAAATATTTATGAATAAGTTATTTTGGGTAACTCTAAAGAGTTGGCTTGATGGTTTCTAAAGTCTATTAATATAGTTAAGAAATTATGGGTTCGAAATCTCTCACCAACATTTTAGGATCACCCTCATGAGATTCCCTTCTATACTAACTTGAGTATTGTATACACTCGATAGTCAGATATTCGAAAAAGTCTGAATATTATCGTTTATATATATATATATATATATATGTATATATATTTTAAAGTTACTTTGGTGGTACCAGTCTTGAGCGTATATTATAGGGAAATTTGTTACTTTTAAAATCAATAAACATATTGGTTTGGATTGCCACGATTTTAAATATAAGAGAGATTTTTTTTTTTTTCTTTTAATAAAAATATCTATTCTTGAGGGGATGCTTCGATAATTGGTTTATATGGATCCTTGCCAAGTGTGATCACTCATAAAAATGACATTGCCATTAATTGATGTGGGGATCGTTCGATTAATAGGCCCATAGAATTCAGAATGGGTTCAGGATTGTTGGGCCAGTGGCCCATCGGAGGCCATATACCCGTCCGAGGACACCATGGTCCTCGGCAGAACGCGTCCGAGGACGATCGCGTCCGAGGACGATCAGGACGTGGTCTCGTTGCGATCAGATCTCAGAATTCAGTCATCTCAAAGGGTAGAGTAGCCGACTAAAGATGAAAGAGATAAGGCAAACAAATATCTGAAACTACAGCTACCTCCGCATTAATGACCTCTCAACCAACTCTCTGGCCGCATTAATGTGGAGGTGATACCTGAACAGTGGGGAAGTAGCCTTACAGCTGCCCATAGGAAGTTCTAGGAGGTGCCAGATGGGACAGAAAGAAATCCTCCGAACCCAACCTACACGTGTGCGGCGAGGATGGAGCGCAAAGGGAGATATATAAACTAAAAGAAGAACATGAAAAGGGGGATCGGGAGAGAAAAAAGAAAGAAAAAGAACAAGAGACGGAAAGTAGAGAGAAAAAAGGGAGAAGAGAAAGAAGGATTGGTACTAATCACTAAGGGGGAATATCCAGAGTATCAACTGAAAAACCTTGAACGTTCATGAAATTGAGTCTTGGGAGGTTAGATTACAGTTAGCCTAGTTCTTTACACCCACGCTCTAAAAATCATATTGTCTGGGCCCTTCACGTACGAACCCGATACTGTTTTGGTTCGGTACTAAATCGTGTCCTTACAATTGACAATTTATATAAGACTCCTTTTTTCTCTTTTCGGATGATAGACTAGATATTTCTTTTTTAAAATAATTCAAGATAAATTCATAGATTTTGAACCATGTGAATAATTCAGACAAATTAAGAAATTTCCATATTCTCTTAATTACATAAAATTTTCTTCAGCTATTATTTACGTACACTTTCCAATAACATAGATCCTTTGTTATTATATTTGAGGGATAAAGGGAATATACTTTTTGATAGGTACATGAGAATAACTTCGTATTGTGGAGAGCAGTACTAAGGGAAAAATATATTTCATATTTTTTTTTTTTCAAATTTTCTGAGATAATAAATTGCCTTTGGTAGGAAAATGACTCATCAGTATCATCATTTTTCATCTGCCAATTACAAAATTTACCTCAACAATATGTGGAAAGGCATGTAAAATAGATTGTATACATAGATTTAGTCTCTATTAATTAGGATGCTTGCATATGCATTTTTAATTAAATAATATCTATGATTGTTTTGAATGTGATAGATGACAAAATCGAGGATTATGTGAAGACCGGCCAAAATGGGGTTTTACCTCTTTCTCACAAACTTTCCGACAAAATGCCCCTTATCTGAAACTATTTAGGGATATACCCCTGTTTTGAAATTGATTTTTAGAAAATCGAGTTTCAAATGTAAAATTCAATTTTTGGACAATTGAGTTATTGTGAAATTGAACTTAGAAAAGAAAAAAAAAAAAAATTCTAGAGCTCGAGTTCCACAATTTTTTTTTTTTTTTTTTTTTTTAAGTTTCCGTTCACTATAACTCAATTGTCCAAAAATCCAATTTTAAATTGAAACTCGATTTTTCCGTTCGCTAAAACTCTATCGTCCAAAAATCGAGTTTTAAATTGAAACTCAATTTTTAGAAAATCGAGTTTTAAAACAGGAGCATTTCCCTAAATAGTTTCAGACAGGGGGCATTTTGCCAGAAAGATTTGGCGAAAGGGGCAAATGCCCATTTTGGCCCATGAAGACCTATTGCAAAAACTTCAAAGAATAAATATAGTTGTGTTTACTTTTATTTGTTGCATTTACACTTTGTTTCAGAGTTCAAAAAGGAATTGTATGGAATAAGTAAATTATAAGGAATGGAATGAGCAAATTCTAAAGGAATAAAAAGAAACTAAGTTATCCGTTTTAAACGTTTTAGCAAAAATGAATGGAAAATAAATAAGCTTATTTGAGAGTATTATGAGAATGAATGGAAAATAATTATTTTATAAAAAAATTTCTATTATATCTTTCCTTTAATAAAAATTAAAATAAACTTGGTTTAGACTTAGTGAGGTTAATGCTACAGAAATGCCACACAACATCATGATCTATCTGGGCAACTACTTGTATTCAGTTTTCTTCAAAACAAGAGTTGGATTGCTGAGAGCGGTCTTAAAATGAAAAAGATATCTCCAAAAATGAGAAAGCTTCCCAAAACCGAAACGAAAGCCCTATCCATAGCTAAAAATAGGGTTTGATCAAACTCTATGAAACGATCTCGGAATTACGTGAATCATATACTTTTGAAAAGATTGTACAATAAACTTCGTATGAGTGTCTCTTGGATGCTAAATTCCCAAAAAGCACACATAAAATACCTGGCATAACAAAACCTTAAAAAAATGTACATATTGGCATTTAAAAAAACTGTAAATGCTCAAAAATGATACACAATCCTCCTAGTCCAAAGCATAGCCAAAAATGTTGGTGTCACAATCTTTCCAATCATGGTTGTCAAAATCCCGATCAGAATCCTACGATCCTACGATTTTACGATCCCTCCTGCCCAAAACGATTCGAATCTTTCAAGAATCTTAGCGATCGTCTAGGATCGGTAGGATCATACGATTCTGACAATTCCAAATGACCTTGATTTCTTGTAATCTTCTTTAACTTGATAGAAGGCTCAGTTAGACCCAAATGAAAAATAAAATCCTAATAAACCAAGTTTTTCTACTCTAATGTAGAGAGTGTGTCAATTGGATTCAAATAAAAAATATTCCAAAAGAATGTCATGTTTTGAGATTTTTGGCCACTTTAAATGATGCTTACAAATGGATATAGTAATGTATGGTAATTATATCAATGAATGTATAATTTATTTATGTGATTATTTAACATACCAATGTGCATTTTTTTTTCTCAAATAATGTAAGATCTTACAATCCACGATTTCACCTACCTCCCACCATCCTACGTAGGATCACGATTTTGACAACCTTGTTTTCAATAACATATGGGTCTCCCAAAACCGAGTTCAGAAATGTCTCCATGCAAATGTGTAAACTTGCATTATGATAAATTGAACAATCAAAAAGTTTACAATGTATCAAATTTTGAGAGCCATAACTATTAGGGAGAGATAAACATTTTGGGAGGTTTCCTTGAATAATTAATATAACATATAAAGACACTTTAACTTAAGACCTAAACTCAATGAATATATGATTATTTATGTTATATTAATCACTTATTTTTCTCATCCCTACTCCATTTGCGAAAGGGCACTAAGTATACACACTCCATTTCTGTTCCAATTAAGGAACCTTGATAACCTTGCTACCTTTATCCCACACTACCATGAGCTCTGATACTGTTTGTTGGGGAGATAAACATTTTGGGAAGTTTCCTTACATAATTAATATAACATATAAAGATACATTTTAATCTAAAAGGCCTAAACCCAATAGATACGTGCTTAATTATGATATTAATCACTCATTATTCTCATTATTATTCAATGTAAGAATTTACTCATATGTGTATACCTAACAATAACTTCTCACACGTAGCTTGTATTTACGCAAAATTGGTGTCATTGGAAAGATAATGTCATAAGCTTTCCAATAGTACCATATTTACAAAGTTGAGACTAGTAAGAACTTCAAAAAGCCTCCAAAAGTCTAAAGAAATTCTTTTTCTTAAAAGAAAGTTCCAAAACTGGGGCATGTAATCATCACGAGCCACATGTGCCCCAGTACTTTGGGCTTAATTTATAATCCTCACATGCCCCATCCAATTATAAATACGACGTCCTCCATATCATTTCCAACAAGCTTCCTAGCCTCAGATGTCCTTTTTGTAGGGAATTAACCCGAATTCCCAACCCGTGAGAAACAAAAAAAATAGAGAAAACACACGCCAAAGAAAACAATCACACGCACAAAACAATATTTATGTGGTTCCACAATTTGCCTACGTTCACGGAGTTGCAGGAATTTTACTATTATCAGGGAAAAGTACAAAGTACAGCTACAATTCTTCTTCACTCTCAAAAAACACGGCAACCCCACAATAAAACCCTAATCACAAAATTGCACTTTTCTACACAACATTAGAAAATCTCCGCTCCATGAGCTAAGCCTTAGAAAATCTTCCATTAAAAACCACGCAACATTATTCAGGTCGAGTCGGGTCGTCAAACCAAATAAAACAAAACTAGGCTCCACAAAGCCCAACAAATCTCCCACTTGGAGACTAGTTCAATCACCAACATCAACCACAATCCTCCAAAACATAATCCCTCATCCCTGCAACTCATCCTCCAGTCCTCAAGTTAGAAGGCCAACTAAAACTGCACATAGCTTCAGCTTCTCAATAGTGACACCCTTAGTCAACATGTCTACTGGGTTCTTAGATCCACAAATTTTCTCAAGTATTACAAGCTTATCTTCAACAAGGTAACGGATAAAGTGGTATTTTGTCTGTATATGCTTCGACTTTGAATGAAAAGCCGAATTTTTGGCAAGAAAGATTGCACTCTGACTGTCACTGTGTAGAATGCCCATCTCCTGCTTCTTACCTAATTCATCTAAGAAACCATGTAGCCAAATCATCTCATTTCCAGCTTCAGTTGCTACAACATACTCAGCTTCTGTAGTAGACAAAGTAACAATCTTCTATAGATTTGAAGCCCATGATATAGCTGTACCACCTAGAGTAAAAACAAACCCAGTAGTACTCTTTCTACTATCAATATCACTAACAAAATCAGCATCTACATAATCCTGCAATTTCAAACTTGCACCTATGAAGCAAAGACATGTATATGATGAACCCTTCAGATATCTTAGAATCCACTTGACTGCTTCCCAATACTGCTTTCCAAGCCTACTCATGAATCTGCTCACAACTCTCACTATATGTGCAATGTCTGGCCTTGTACACACCATAGCATACATCAAGCTGCCAATAGCTGAGGCATAGGGCACCTTGCTCATATGGTCCCTTTCTTCTTCTATCTTCGGTGACTGTTCTTTACTTAGTTTGAAATGGCTACCCAAAGTTGTGCTTACTGGTTTAGCTTCATTCATGTTGAACCTGCTGAGAACTTTCTTCACATACTCTGACTGTGAAAGCTTCAATGTACCATTAGCCTTGTCTCTAATGATTCTCATACCAAGGATTTGCTTTGCAGCTCCCAAATCCGTCATTGCAAACTCTTTGGACAACTGCTTCTTCAAATTATTAATCTCCTCAATGCTAGACCCTGCAATAAGCATATCACCCACATACAACAGTAATATGATGTAAGAATTGTCAAAAGACTTAACATAGCAACAGTGATCAGTTTCACATCTCTTAAACCCAATTGTATGCATAAAACTGTCAAATTTCTTGTACCACTATCTAGGAGCTTGTTTTAGGCCATACAAACTCTTTTTTTCAGTTTGTAGACTAGATTCTCTTGTCCCTAAATAATGAACACTTCTGGCTGAATCATGTAAAGGTCTTCCTCCAAGTCACTATGAAGGAATGTTGTCTTCACATCTAACTGCTCAAGATGTAAATTTTCTACAACCATTATTCCCAGTATCAGTTTGATTGTTGACATCTTCACAACTGGAGAAAAAATCTCTATGTAGTCAATGCCCTCCTTCTGCTGGAACCCTTTAATGACTAATCTGGCATTGTAACGTTTGCTATCTTCATGCTCATTCTTTATTCTGTAAACCTACTTATTATTCAAAGCCTTTTTTTCCTACTAGCAATTCAGTCAGTTCCCATATTTGATTCCTCAATAAGGAATCCATCTCATCCTTCATGACTAACTCCCACTTGCTTGAATTCTCATCTTGCAAGGCTTCATCATAACACTTTGGCTCACAACCATCAGTCAACAGGAGATAATTTAGAACAGGTGAATAACGTTGTAGAGGTCTAATGTTCTTGGAAGATATGTGGACTTCAGCTATAGGTGTACTCTGATCTACTTGTGAATTTACATTCTTTTTATCTTCTTCACCCCTTTTTTGGATAGTACTTTCAGTCAATTCATCTAAGTTAACAAACTCAGATTTCTTTTGATCAATCTTTGTAACATCTGACACTACAGTTAATTTGTCCTTGTACATAATCTGTTCATTAAATATCACATTTCTACTTCTGATGATTTTCCTATTTTGTTCATCCCAAAACTTATAGCCAAATTTCTCATCACCATAGCCAATGAAAAAACATATTTTAGACTTTGCATCAAGTTTACTACGAGCATCAAAATCAATATGAATATAAGAAACACAACCAAAAACTTTACCTCTTTACCGCTCCAAACCTCCTCAGGAAGTTTGAACTCTATGGAAACTGATGGTCCTTGGTTTATCAGGTAAGCTGCAGTGCTAACAGGCACAACATCAGCCCAGAAAGTTTTTGGTAGTCCAGCATGCAACTTCATACTCCTAGCACACTCATTGAGAGTTTTGTTCATGCGCTCAACCACACTATTCTGCTGTGGTGTTCCAGGAATGGTCTTCTCCATCCTAATTCCCTGTGCAGCACAATACTCACTAAACCCTCCATCTATGTACTCTCCTCCATTATCTGACCTCAAACATTTTACTTTCAAACCTGTTTCTGTCTTAACCATGGCCTTCCACTTCTTAAAAGTTTCAAATACATCAGATTTATTTTTCAGAAAATAAACCCATACCTTTCAACTTGAGTCATCAATAAAAGTGATGTAGTACCTTGAACCCCCAAGGGATGCAACTGGTGAAGGCCCTCACAAATCAGTGTGTACTAATTTCAATTTTTCAGCCTTCGGTGTCTTGCCAGTTTTCAAGAAGCTCACCTTTTTCTGCTTTCCTAAGATGCAACTTTCACACATGTCAAAATTAATGGACTTCAATTCTAGTAGTTTTCCTTTTGACAGCAGCATCTTCATCCCTTTCTCACTCATGTGACCAAGTCTATGGTGCCATAGGCTTGTATCAGCCAAATACACCTTACCAAAATCACCTGCAACATAATTCTGTATGATTTCTTGGTGTAGAGTGGTATGAAATGAAGCTCCTGAGTCCAAAACCCAATAATCAAGTGGACTGTCTACCGCAAGAAGTAATGCATCTGTACCTCTTCTGTTACAGCATTTGCAGAACCATCTTCATTCTTCTTTTTAGGACTTTTGCATTGCCTCCTAAAGTGACATGTTTTCCCACAGTTCTAGCATTGTACTTGTTGGCCTAATCTAGATTTACTTTTGTTCCGATTAGAATTTCTGGATTTTGATCTGTCCTAATTTGAATTTCTGTCATTACCTCTGCCTCTTGTCTCAAGGTTTAGGGTAAAACCAGATCTTGAGGTTTCGCCTGCATCTTTTCTGCAAATCTCTTCAGCCAGAATTAAATCTCGTATATCATTGTACTGAATCTCTGTCAAGAAGAGCCAATTCTTCAGCCTTCATAGTCTCAGGTTTTGTCCCCAAAAGTGGTAGATGCAATTTCCTCCCATAGAGATAATCTTCAATTTGCATCCTCTAATACGCGAAGTCTGTGCCATCAAAATTTTCTATTCCAGACGCCTTTCCTACTTCCTTTGCCATTGCTCCCACTCAAACCTAACCCTAGGCTTTAATACCAGCTGTAAGGAATTAACTTGAATTCCCAACCTGTGTGAAACAAAAAAAAACAAAAAAAAATAGAGAAAACACACGCCAAAGAAAACAATCATACGCACAAAACAATATTTACGTGGTTTAGCAATTTGCCTACATTCATGGAGTTGCAGGGATTTCACTGTTATCAAGGAAAAGTACAAAGTGCGGCTACAATTTTTCTTCACTCTCAAAAAACACGGCAACCCCACAATAAAACCCTAATCACAAAATTGTGCTTTTCTACACAAGCCTTCGCTCCATAAACTAATCCTTAGAAAATCTCCCATTAAAAATCACGCAACATTATTCGGGTCGGGTCAGGTCGTCAAACCAAATCAAACAAAACTAGGCTCTACAAAGCCCAACACTTTTTTTTACATAGCTTGGTCTTCTTGAAGTAGTTTGGATCTCCTAAAGTTCATCCAGAGTAGTGAGTAAAAGCCGTAATTGGGGTCAAGCTAGAGTAGAATTATGTGGGGGATACTACCAAACTACTAGTACGAGTGAGAGAGAGAGTTTATAATGCATTCAGAGCAGTGAACAAAACCCCAAATTGGGTTAACGAACTGCTTTCGAGCATTTGAGTAAAAGCCCGAATTAGGTTGAGGAAAACTAGAATTCTATAGAGACACTATTCATGTGAGTTGATACAATACTAACATGCTGTGTAGTTGTAACTTGTAACATGAGGTACTACTGTATTGATACTGTATATTGTTCTCCTCTAAATTTTGATGAAAATTTGAGTCTTAAATTAAGGAATTTCATGAACTTAATGGTCAATGTTATTTTTTGTTGATTTCGATGGATCATCCAAATTTACCTACGGTCTAACTAAAACTTGACAATTTAATTAAACTAGTCGCTAATCCGTGCAATATATGGGAAAACTATTGATTATGAAAAAAAAATCCAATAATGAATGAAGGATTTAAGCTATTACTTGTAAAAAAAAAAATTAAAAATAAATAAAAATAAAAACAATGAATGAAGAGTTTAAGCCATCACCTATTCAATTTTTTTTTGTGCATTTCAGTTAGACTTTAGACAATAATAATATGGCTATTACTTCTACTATTTTTGAGTTGAAATATATATATATATATATATATATTTTTTTTTTCCTGAATTGAAATAAAGTTATTTGTTTACTATTTTTTTTTTCATGTTGGAATTTATTTACTGTTATTGTTAAGCTAAAATATTTAAAAATGATTATCTGATTATTTATTTAAAAGAAATTTTTTTATAAAATGATGTAATGGCAGTTTTGTGAATAAAAAGGCATGTGATGGCATTGTAAAGGAAGTACCTTCCTAGAAACTTCCTTTCTACCCCTCCCAAGTGTCATAAATGTCATCTCATTTTTTTTTTTTAACTCTTTTCATTCCTCTTCTCAGACTACTCAAGCGTCTACAAATCTATATAACACTCCTCCTTTGTCTCATCTTCTTCGATCTTCTTCCTTCTTTCTTCTTTTTTTTTTTTTTTTTTTTTTTTTTTTTTTTTTTTTTTTTTTTTTAAATCGGTTTTCTTTTCTAATGTCCACACCATCAAATCCAAAAGAAGCTACTCAGTGAAAACACATTCTTCATTTAGCTCAAAAATTCATATTCTACTCGGAATGACGAAATTTCAGCCGAAACACCAGTACAGCCCAAATTTTGGAACAGAATAAAATAGTAGGGTTACCTATACCATGGTTTTGAAACCCAGACCATTTAAAGAACTAGAGAAGGAAAAGGTTCAAGATTTCGAGGTCAGACCAAGATCGAACCGTGATGATGTCATAATTATTTTAAAAGTTATTTAAAATATAGATAAATATAATAAATTAATATAAATAGAAAGACTAACTAAAATAATTTAGATAAATATAAAGACCATCATTCAAATGTATTTTCTATATCATAACTTTAATTATGATATATCAAAAATCAATGGAATATTATTATTAATTGTTCAAAATAATAATTAAAAAAAATTATTAGTTTACATTATACTATCAAGATAAAATAGATTTATATTATAAACAAAATAAATGTCTATAATGTTATATATTTTTATGCAAATATGTATAATATTGTACACTTTTTATTTATTTATAAATTTATGTAATATTATAGCGATTTAATCTATAATATAAATCCTAATTTATAATAATAGTACATGAGTGGTTGTTGAGAAGAATAGTACATGAACTTAATATACAAATATGTGGGTTTGTAGTACCAATAAATAATGCAATTACATATTTAAATGTCCTATAAAAAACACAATTGAATGAAAAAAAAAGTTTTAAAAATTTAAAAGCAAATGAATGATTGAAGCGTGACCACATGTCCAACTATTTCATGGGGAAGGGGTAGTGTCTGCCATATTGGTAGACAGCTTTATTGGAAAAGAAAAAATCTAAGACTTTTGATTTCTTTTGGTTTTGGGCACCAATGACAGAGGAAGAAAGGAAACGTCAAAGAAGCAAAAGAAGAATAAATGCAGAAGAACGGAGAAGAAGGAAAAATTGGAAAAGAGAAAGAGTTGATCGGGTTTTTATAAGGAAGGAGAAGGAGTTTTGGGGAGAAATAGTAAGACATAATTATTAAAATCAGAATTTTTGGTTTATAATATTGATGTTTTAAAAATAACGATAACATGGAAAATTGTGAGAGGTTCAAAAATTTCAGTTATATATATATATATATATATATATATATATATATAGATTAATTTTGGTCATATATTAAAGAACATGAAATTACCTTTAATTTGACTACTCATGAACAAATATCGAACTTGAATCGAGTGAGACATCAAGAAAATAAGAAAATTACCAAATTAATATTCACTTTATTATTTCCTAGAAAAACATCCATTTTTTCATTAAAAAATTATTTACTTTCTCTTGGAATTAGGGGTGTCCAAACCCGACCACACCCGCCAGATCGACCAAACCGCCCAATCCCCACCGGATTTTAGCCCGAACTAATGCTCCCGCCAATCGGTTATGGGTTTCCAAGACCCAACGTCGGAGGGTCGAGTGGCGGGGTTTCTTCTCCAAAACTCAAGTCACTCGACCTGACCAATGTTATATACAAATCCAGCCAACTCTGGCAAGATCAAGCTTAGATTCGAGGAGATCTGGCAAAATCTCAACCGTATTTGGTAAGATCAAGATTAGATTCAAGGAGATCTAGGGATATCAAGCTTAGATTCGAGGAGATTCGGCAAGATCAAGTTTAGATTCAAGGAAATCTGGCGAGTCTTGACCGTATTTGGTAAGATAAAGCTTAGATTCGAGGAGATTCGGCGAGATCTCGACCATATTTAGTGAGATTTAGATAGATTCGACCAAATCCCAACAAATTTTGGCTATTTTGGTGCAGATTTCAGAAATTTTCGATGTCAATCTAGTCAGTTTTTGCGAATTTTGGCAAGTTGAGTGCAAATTCTGATGACATTTACAGGCTCCGGCAACTCTCTCCACCGACCGAACCGACCCGAACACCATTCGAACCCAAAATTGACTCGACTGATTGACGTCAGCAATCGGTTTCAGGTCCCTCTGCCTAGGGGTGTGCAAAAAACCCTTCAAACCGATGCAAAAATTTCGGTTCGGTTTGGTTCGATTTCGATTTTTTATATAAGAAAACCGAAAATTTCAGTTCGATTTTCGGTGGTAAATTTTAATGCATCGAACCGACCAAACTGAACTGATATATATATTTATGTAACACTAGTTCACATTGGAGTTTGTGGCTTAGTGGTATGATGTGGCTTTAATGACTAAGTGTTCTCTTGTTCAAGCCTTTGCCTAAACGTTTTTGAGTTTTTTAATTTTTTAAAACCATTAAAATTTAAAACCCTAGCATCTTATATTTATAAGTTCTAACCCTCCTACCCTTTTCTTTCCAGTCGCCCCTCCACCATTTTTTTTCTCTCTCACCATTTTTTCTATCTCTCACCCTAGCATTTTATTCCTTTCTCTTCTCAGTGCCAACCCCCTCCCCGATGCTGCTATTATGATTTGATTTTGCTATTGGGTTCCGTGGAGATCGGGTTTTGATTGGCATGGGCTCCATTCCGATGGAGTTTTGATCGTGTGGGTGCCGAAATAATGGGTTTGTTAGTTTTCTGATTTAATGGGTTTGTTGGTTTTCTGATTTAATCGCTTTTTTCAATGGGTGTGTGGCATGGTGGTGGTGATTGGTGGTTTGTTGGTGTTTGGTGGCGGTGGCAAGTCCAATCACTTTAAAGATCAGCATGGATTGATGGTGTGTTTTTCTTCAAATTTTTGTTTTGGGATTGTTGTTGTGATTTGCTGGGGTTACTAGTGGTGTTTCTTCTTGATTTTGTTCCTCTCATTCCAAAACCACCCATCTTCTTCTCTTTTTCTTGTTGCTTTTTTTTCTTCCCTTCCAAACACCGAAATTCGACCGAATGAAACTGAAATCAAATGTAATTGGTCGGTTCGGCGTTTGTTCCTTAGATGTCGGTTTTGGTGCCAAATATTTTGAAACCGATATTATCGGTTCGGTGCAAAAATTAACTTCAACACCGACTGACTCGAACCGATTACACCCCTACCTCTACCTTCCACCCGATGTTGGCGGGTCGGGATTGGGCTGGGTTGAAAACTGACTTGGCCCGACCTGTGGACACCCCTACTTGGAATGCTGTGATGAAATTCTACGAGATATTATATTACCATAATTTTTCCGTACTTGGATGATCCCAAAAATTTGGACAAAAATTATAAACTATCATGAGATGTGTGCCCTGAAGTTGCAATTCATTAAGGAAATTAATTGATTTTTCATGGAACGTGCGCCATTATTCTTACTAGTGTGTAACCCCGTGCATATACATGGATACATTTAAAAAAAATCACAATTACAAATATGTAATTTAGAATCTGATTAGATCTAGGCTCTTCTGTTTTTGCATTCAATAACTTACTTACCACAAAAATTAAAAAATTAGATGGAACACATGCACAAAATTGAAATCCAATTAAAATTCAATTAAATTAAATTGAATTTAAACTATTTAATTTTTGCACCTAATAGTTCACTTGACACACAAATTTAAAAATTAGATGAGACATATGGCGCAAAATTCGACTCCAGTTTAGAATTTAATTGAATTTTCTCTTACCTTTGGCTATTAAAATATATATATATATATATATATATATATATACATATATATGTGTGACTTACAAACTTGAGTTACTTTTAGTTATACAAAAAAAGGCTAATAAATATAAATTTATTCAAAAATTATATTTTTTATGGTTTACTTATATTGGACTCCTCGTTTTTTATACTAAATTAACTCGTTTGACACAAAAATTAAAAAATGTAGATTAGATGGGACACATGGCACAAAATTAAACTTTAATTGAAATCCAATTTTTACATTTAATTAACTCACTTAGCACAAAAATTTAAAAACTTAAATTAGATGGGACACATGGCGTAAAATTAGACTCTAATTTAATTCCAATTTGAAATATAATTGGATTTTCTCTTAGTTTTATCTATTATTATATATATAAATTGGTAATTCCAAACTTTATATGAATTTGTCCCATGAATTTCATCAAAAGTCTTTCAAAATACATGTTTCTAGATTGCTTGGAAATTCATTTAATTGACCTAACATTTTTATTTTTATTAGTGGCATGTTTTAATTAGACTATGCTTATTTAATTGGTAATCCCATTTTCATTTTATTATGCTATGCTTATTTTTAATCAATTGCACCACGTGGCGTAATCCACATTGTCACGTGGCAATTCATGATTGTGTCATGTGGCAGTCCATTATTGAGATAAGTGTTCATGTCAAAAACCTTATAAAAACAAGCTGCGCGTGCTCAAAGGCTAGTATAAATAAATACCATTTGAGAAGTTGACCTATTCTCTAAGTTTAATATCAAGTGATGTAATCTTTTTTGGTGCATGTATTATTGTTTTGAACCCAAGTCCAAAAGTTTAATAAATAAAAATACTTGGATAAAAATCTATAAAACGTGGGTTTTTATTTTTTCCTCTTTTCTTTAAAAATAAAATTATAAAATCATGGAAAGAATTACTTCTAAATGATAGGAAAAATTTTAGGAATAAAAAAATTAAAACATTTAAAAAAAAATTAAATGTAAAACAGTGTTGGCATATTATTAAAATACCTAAAACGTCGGGATTTTTTATTTTATTTTTATTTTTATTTTGTGTGCTTGAAGTTGTAAAAAAAAGGAAACCAATGTTGAAGGACTCACCACCCTCCAAAAAAAAAAAAAGTTGAAGGACTCACAATTTATTAACTGAGGACACGTAACACTTGATGCAAATTCAAAAGGCATGGTTTGTTTGGAGTCTTTTTGTCTTTTGGTAAGTTATTTTGGATCCGATTAAATTTTACCAATTTTTAAAATTTTAAAATTTATAAACTATTAAATATAAGATATATTTAAGGGTGTAGGTTTTTACCCCTAAAAGTTAGTCTATTATTTAGAAGCAATTTTCACCACAATTTTTAAATTTTATCTTTGAAGATAACTTCTCTAGTATCATTCTTGCTTTAGCAAATTTGCGTATATGGCAATTGCTTACAAAATCATCAACTGTGCAATGAAAGGCAAAAAAAATGACAATATTGAATTTCATAAGGTAAAATATTTACAAAAAAAATGTTTTTTAACAACTACTTGATAGATTGACTACCACTCGCTCACCCGAATTCATCCAATGTGTCTTCTATGCAATCTAACCAAATTGTTGATATGTCACCCTAAAAAAGATACAAAAAAAAAAAAAAAAAGAGTACAGCTTAAATGTAAGAAAAACAACAAACAAAAATAATAAGAGGAAGAGAGGGCACCACTTAAAACACATACACCAAAATAATGAGTGAAACTCGATAACCACAAAAAAAGAAAAAAAAAAGACAAATCAATATAAATCATTCCTATTCTTTAAAAAATAGTAATTCATTAGAGAAAATACTTAAACACCCATCAAAATAACCAAAAAAAAAAAAAAAGATAAGACAAGATAATGATAACAAAGTGTAGTCCTATTTTGAAGGCACTATTCTACGTGGGAGTTTTTTTTTTTTTCTTTTTTTTAGAATCTAAATCATGATAAAATAATTAGTTTTTGTTGGAGATAAAACAACCCTTTTTTACAAATTAAGCAATAATTATCCTATTCTCGAAATCTACCACATAAATTTAATTTCTCATTGGTAAACCAACACGTGGAGAAGAAAATTAACACATAATCTGATAATCCGAGACATTTTTTTGCTAAATGATAATCCAAGACTTGGTAAAAAAAATCATTACTTATTAGCCACTTTGAAGTTTGAACAACAAAAGCCAGAACAAAAGCTCAAAAATATTTATATATAAAAAAAAAAAAAAAAAAAAAAAAAAACCTCCACCTTTCACAGCTGTCACGCCCAAAATAGAACAAAACCGTAATCTATTTATATATATATATATATATATATAACTGAAACTTTTGAAACTCTCACAATTTTCCATGTCATCATTTTAATTTATAAAAAAAATTTAATTTTTTAAACTAAATAGTGAGAGAGTCCTAACAGGAGTCACTTTCTATTTTTTCACTTTTCCGGACAAACCAATGGACTCCGACAACATAATTGTCGATCATAAGTACAACATTGAAGCCGCAGAAATTCTTGCAAATGACGCTCAAGTATACCCTTTTGATTTTTGATGAGGGATTTTTAAATTTTGCATAATTTGTTTATGTGTGCCTGTGTGTCTGTCTTTAGCATTTGCCTATTACTGAGGCAATGCCATTATACGAGCAACTTCTAACACTATTTCCCATTGCTGTGAGTTCCTCTACCACCCTTCTTTTTGTATAATAATATTAATATCTCAATTCAATTACCTATCCAAAACAAAAAAAAACAAAAAAACAAAAAAATTCTAGTCCCCAAACTTTAACACATGAGTGATTATAGTTACTGACTTTAAAATGATCATGTTTAGTTATCTAGATGACATGGCCAAACTAATAATTGATACATCATCACTGAATTTGAGTTATTTAGGGGCTAAAGTAGATCACTTCGAGTTATTTAGAGACTAAAATGGATAATTTTACTTATTTAGGGGCTAAAATCAATCACTTTAAGTAATTTTGGGATCAAAAGCAATCACTTTAACTTATGTGGGGTTTAAAATTGATCATTTAAGTTATTTAGGGATTAAAATTAATCACTTTAAGTAATTTAGGGACTAAAAGCGATCACTTCAAGTTATTTAGGGACTAAAATCGTTCTCTTTTAAGGTTGTTGTTGTTTTTTTTTTTTTTAAGAATCTAAATCATGATTAAATAATAAGTTTTTGTTGGAGATAAAACAACCCTTTTTTAGAAATTAAGCAATAATTATCCTATTCCTGAAATCTACCACATAAATTTAATTTCTCATTGGTAAACCAACATGTGGAGAAGAAAATTAACACATAATCTGATAATCCGAGACTTCTTTTTGCTAAATGATAATCCAAGACTTAACAAAAAAAAAAATCATTACTTATTAGCCACTTTGAAGTTTGAACAACAAAAGCCAGAAACAAAAGCTCAAAACTATCAAAAAAAACTCAACCTTTCATAGCTATCATGCCCAAAATAGAACAAAACCATAATCTATATATATATATATATATATATATATGTTAGGTTCTAAAGACTTAGGTTTTTATGTATTTAGAACTCTAATGTGTATTGTTGGCAAACCATGATCAAAACAAAATGTTTAGTAGTGTTTAGACTTGCTCAAAGTTGTATCTTTTATGTAAAGTTGGAATCGAGCTGATGCAAAAGTTACTATGCATTTTGGCCTGGCTCGATCGATTGAAGCTTAGGCTCGATCGATTGAATCTCGGGCAGAATGCGTTTTTCTGCAGAATTCCAACTTAGCTCTAGTTTGTTTAAAACGTTTAGGGTTTTCTAATTTGTCCTAAGTATAAAAGGCAAACCCCAGCCACGTTTTAGTGTTGCTCATATTGCTGTTTGTGTAAATCTCTTGTGAGATCTAGAGGAGCTTTCCTTTACACAAACTTAGGGTTTTCAAGGAGGAGATATTATCTACACCTTGATGATCAATTCAGTTGCTGCCATTGAAGCTTAAAGAAACACAAGCAAGTATGATTGGATGCCTTTTATATTTGACTGCTAGTCGACCTGATATTACCTTTAGTGTTAGTGTTTGTTCTAGATTTCAATCTAATCCTAAAGTTTCACACTTGAATGCTGTCAAAAGAATCATTAAATATGTTGGTGGAACTTGTGATTATGATTTATTTTATAGTAAAGAGTCTAATCTGTCTCTTGTTGGTTTTTCTGATTTTGATTAGGCTGGTAATACTGATGATAGAAAAAGCACCACTGGTGGGTGTTTTTATGTTAGAGCCAATCTTGTTGCTTGAATGAGTAAAAAGCAAAATTCTGTGTCTTTGTCTACTGCAGAGGTAGAATATATTGCTGCTGGAAGTTGTTGCTCACAACTTCTTTGGATGAAAAAGGTTTTAACTGATTATAAGATATCCCAAGATACCATGGTTGTTTATTGTGATAACTCTAGTGCTATTGACATATCTAAGAACCCTGTTCAGCATTCTAAGACTAAGCACATAGAGATTAGGTATCACTTCATTAGGGATCTTGTTGAAAGAAAGATTGTGTGTCTTGAGTATATTCCTATTGAACATCAGAATGCCGACATCTTCACCAAACCTCTTGATAGAAGTAAGTTTGAGACACTTCGTCAAGTAATTGGTGTGATTCTGTGTCCCTGATCTGCCTTGGCCTTTCTTGGTCTTTGTGCTTCATTGCTCTACCCTTTGTGACCATTGTTCTTTGGTTTTATGTTTTTTTTTTTTAGGATTTGCATTGCATAACATTCATGCATTTCATTCTAGGTGTTTTTTTTTTTTATAATAAAAAAAAGTTAAAAAAAAAAAAGGAAAAAGGGAAGAAAAAGGAAGCAAATTGTGTTTTGCACTAGTTTCTTGGTTTTTGAGAACAAGGTTGGTCAATTTATTTTCACATAACATGTCTTTTGTACTTTGTTTAGCCTTGATGAGCTTACTTATTGCACATTACTAGTTGAAGCTTTGTAGTGCATGTTGTGTGGGAAAGATGTTTATGGTTTTGATCACTTTGTCTTGATCTTGAAGTCACATGTTTTTTGACTATCGAACTTGAACTTTTAGAAAAAGGCATAAATAACCATCTCACCACTGTTCACTAGCCAATCATGAACACCTTAGTGCATATCGTAAGATTTTGTGCTCGAGAAAGTGTAGCACATGCACAAAAAGAACATAAGGTGTAGCCTCGGTTTAATTGCTAAATGCTTAAAATTGGTGTGTACTATTAAGCTTGATGCCAAATCACATAATTAAAATTGGTGTGTACATTATCCTGACTTTTTAATAAGTTTCTGAATAAATTAAAATTGGTATGTATATTATGAGGCAAAATTCAAGAAACTTCCATGATTGCAAGCTTATGTTCTAGGAGATGTGGGAGTTATATGATGTAACTCTTTAGGTGATAGTCTCTTTTAAATTCTATGTGATGAATTTTGTAGACTTTGTGATTAATTGCTATTTATATATCACCTCACATGTATCTCAAGTTTTTGCTAGTTGCACACACTACACGAGTTATTCTTTGCTAAACATTGTACATGTTATTGTGTGTGTTTTTGGTCTGACCAACCAAGTTTGCAAATACTTTGAATTTTGTGCAAAATTGATTTGATGCTTGAAAATTTATGGAGAATGTAAGAAGTTTTAACTTTGGGAAATTTGGGATTCAATTCTTGTTTTTGAAAATCATATCATCACATACTCATGCATTGTAATTCCTATATTTCTATGCTTTGAGTTGTTTCTAAAACTTTTTCAAAAACTGTGTTTTTCTCAAAAAATTTGTGAGTCTCTATCTGTTTCAATTGATCGAGTCTGTTTTTCGAACAATTGAAATTGTTTTTAAAAATTTCTGTGAGCCTCTGTTTGTTTTGATCGATCGAACGTAATATTTCGATCAATCGAAAATCATATGGGAAGTTTTTTAAAAAACTGAGTTTCAGATCAGACAAACACTTTTTCAAAAAGTTCTTTGCTTTTTCTCTCTCCATACAACTCGGTCAAGGCTCACTCACAAATTTTTGTCGTTTTCATCCATTCTTTTTGCAAGGTTTTCCTCTCCCAAGGCCAGTAAGACCTTTATACCCTTCCCTTTGCATTTATTTTCATGTTTTCATGCATAAACTCATGCATTTTTGTGGGATTTTCGAACCTTTTCAAATTTGGGATTTTTGATTAATCAAGCCTTGTTTTATGAATTTGATCAATGGGTTTTGTTGCTACAATGATATATTCATGATCTATGTTGGTTAATTTGATCAATTTGGGGTTTTGTGAAAAATAAAAAATTCTAGGGCTTTTTTTGAATCTGAATTGGGGATTTTGTTCAAATTGGTTTCAATTGATGAAATTGGTCATTATTTTCTGAAATCTATCTTATGTAATGATCAATTCGTCAATTTATTACAAATTGATCAAGTGATTTTTAAAAAATTTGGTTTTTTGTTAGAAACTCTATGCTCAAGCCAAATTTGTGAACTTGAACTTAATTTGAACTTAATTGCACTGCATTAGGTCATGCATCACTACATTTAATTTGTTCATACATCATATAGATTTTTGTTCTATATTTTTTTTGTGCTAACTTGCAGTCTGCCCTTGGTTTTTTGTTTTTTTTTTTTGCTTTGTGTCTTGGTCCTTATCCTAGCATATGCCTAGGAAAACTAGAGCCCATAGGACCCCCTCCACTTCCTTTGAGTCTCCCTCTAGGAGTGAGGTGTTTAGGAATGACAAAAGCAGAGAGGCCTTTGAGAAACTGAACAGTAAGCGTAAGATTTGGGCTGAGTGTTTTGTGATTTTAGATGAGATTGATCCGGCCATTAGGGCTAACTTTGAGTCTAGAGGTTGGTTGTCCCTCTTAGAGATAGATCATCCACCCTCGACCGCCCTGATTAGAGAGTTCTTCTCGAATCTCTCTTGCCACGTCTATGATTCCAACACTCTTGTTAAGAGTTGGATACGAGGTGTTGAGTTCACCATTACTCCTTGGGTAGTGGCTGAAGTTCTTAGGGTTCCGGTTGTTCGGGAGCCTGACTATCCCATGATGAGTCTCCACCCTTAGATGTTGTCATGTCATACATCATTGGGTCTTCTATCCAGTGGGGTTCTAATCCTTGGATCACGTTTACTGAGCTTACCGAGACTGCCTATCTTTTCTTTAGGATAGCGTGTCATTCTTTGTGGCCTATTTCTCATCTCCACACCATCCCTCTAGAACGATGTGTGTTTTTGTATGCTTTTGTTTCTGGTGTGTCTATCAGTTTCCCTCATCTGTTCCTTCGTTCTTTGAATGAGGTTCATAGGAGTTCTGCTGTAGGGCATGCACTTATCCATCCTATTTTCATTCATAGGATTTTGTTGTCTCTTGGTCTAGATGGTTTTCCTTCTAGTGAGCCTGTTCATGTTATTGCTCCCATAGGTGCCACTTTTCTTAGGCAGAGGACTGCTCACTTGAGAGTTGATCCTTCACGTCCTAGAGGTGCTTCATCTGGTGCTGTTCCCCCTCCTCCCTCTTCTACAGGTGCTGATGCTGCTGAGGCGTCTGGTGCTGGTGCTGTTGATGCTGATGTTCCTTCACCGACTACTTTGGATGATTCAGACATTCGACGTACGTTGGATCATGTCTTGACTGTTCAGGCAACTCATGGACAGATTTTGGTGGACGTGCTCAATGAGATCCGTGCTTTGTGCGCCGAGTTGGCACAGTTTAGACGATCTTCATCACCATCTCCCTTTTGATGATGGATTTTGATTGCCCTTTGGCATTCCATCACAAAAAAGGGGAGTACATATTTGATTTGTGTTGAGCTCTTGTAGAGTTTTGTCTTCAGGGGGAGAGTATTTTTGTTGGTTGGAGTTTGTGGAGTTTAGATTGTATCTAGGTGCTTCACATTGTATTTTATCTTTTTAGCTCTTGCCATATTTTTGTTGGGATATTCATGTTAGGGGGAGTTACTTTTATTACTTTATATGTTTCTTGTTTTCAACTGCTTATTGATTTATATTTATGAGTTATTCATTGATATATGTCTTTATTGTGTGTTGTTTGAAATCAAGAATTTAATTTGTTTACTTGTATTTTCCACACATGCGGTTATGCATTTAGTTTAGTGTTTCAAGAAATATACAGGTTGATTCAATTGAGCTGCTGTCTACATTTGCAACTGATGGATAGTAGTTAGGATTGAGTTTGTTTTATGAGAATTTGTTTTGTAAAGGGCTTTTCTTTGTAAACTTTGAGCTTCTAGTTGTGTTTTGTCACGGATTGCCAAAGGGGGAGTTTGTTAGGTTCTAAAGACTTAGGTTCTAAAGACTTAGGTTTTTATGTATTTAGAACTCTAATGTGTATTGTTGGCAAACTATGATCAAAATAATATGTTTAGTAGTGTTTAGACTTGCTCAAAGTTGTATCTTTTATGTAAAGTTGGAATCGAGTTGATGCAGAAGTTACTATGCATTTCGGCTTGGCTCAATCAATCGAAGCTTAGACTCGATCGATCGAATCTCGGGCAGAATGCGTTTTTCTGCAAAATTCCAACTCATCCTTAGTTTGTTTAAAACGTTTAGGGTTTTCTAATTTGTCCAAAGTATAAAAGGCAAACCCTAACCACGTTTTAGTGTTGCTCATATTGCTGTTTGTGTAAATCTCTTGTGAGATCTAGAGGAGCTTTCCTTTACACAAATTTAGGGTTTTCAAGGAGGAGATATTATCTACACCTTGATAATCAGTTCAGTTGCTGCCATTGAAGCTTAAAGAAACACAAGCAGGTGTGCTTGTATAAGGTGGTGAATCCAAGAAAGAAGGAGTCCGTGGATTCGGAGCATGCACGTGGTCGTGTCAGTAAGTTTTACTGGTGGGTAGTAATAAGAAGTCGAGCGTGGGGGCTTGTAAGTCTTATTGTATGAACTTCGATTCTTTCAAGATAGTGGATTCAGGTTTACCTTGAGGATAGTTAGGTTAAATCCTCCCCAGGTTTTTACCAATTTGGTTTCCTGGGTGATCATATCTTTGTGTTATTTATCTTTCCGCTACTTTGCATGATAGATTGTTTGATTGTGATAACCTAGATTTGGAATTTGGACTAAGTAACAACTTGGCTAATTACCTAGGTTAATCCAATTGTGTTTTTAAGGGGTCTAAAAACCATCAATATAAAACTAAAACTTTTGAAACTCCCACAATTTTCCATGTCATCATTTTAATTTATTAAAAAAAAATTAATTTTTTAAACTAAATAGTGAGAGAGTCCTAACAGGAGTCTCTTTCTCTTTTTTCCCTTTTCAGGACAAACCAATGGACACGGACAACATAATTGTCGATAATAAGTACAACATTGAAGCCACATAAATTCTTGCAAATGAGGCTTAGGTATATACCCTTTTGATTTTTGATGAGGGCTTTTTAAATTTCACATAATTTGTTTATGTGTGCGTGTGTTTCTGTCTTTAGCATTTGCTTATTACCGAGGTGGCGCCATTATATGAGCAACTTCTAACACTGTTTCCCATCGCTATGAGTTCCTCTATCACCCTTCTTTTTGTATAATAATATTAATATCTCACTTCAACTACCTATCAAAAAAAAAAAAAAAAAACAAAAAACAAAAAATTCTGGTCCCTAAACTTTAACACATGAGTGATTATAGTTACTGAGTTTAAAATGATCATGTTTAGTTATCTAGATGACATGCCCAAACTAATAATTGATACATCATTTTTGAATATGAGTTATTTAGGGGCTAAAATAGATCACTTCGAGTTATTTAGAGACTAAAATCGACCATTTAACTTATTTAGGGGCTAAAATCAACCACTTTAAGTAATTTTGGGATCACAATCACTTTAACTTATGTGGGGTTTAAAATTGATCATTTAAGTTATTTAGGGATTAAAATAAATCTCTTTAAGTTATTTAGGGACTAAAATCGTTCTCTTTTAAGGTCGTAGTTGTTGTTATTGTTATTGTTGTTGTTGTTGTTGTTTTTTTATTTTATTTTATTTTATTTTTTATTTTTTAGAATCTAAATCATGATAAGATAATAAGTTTTTGTTGGAGATAAAACAACCCTTTTTTACAAATTAATTAATAATTATCTTATTCCCGAAATCTACCACGTAAATTTAATTTCTCATTGGTAAACAAACATGTGGAGTAGAAAATTAACACATAATCTGATAATCTGAGACTTTTTTTTTGCTAAACGATAATCCAAGACTTAACAAAAAAAAAAAATCAATACTTATTAGCCTCTTTGAAGTTTGAACAACAAAAGCCAGAAACAAAAGCTCACAATAAAACCGAAACTTTTGAAACTCCCACAATTTTCCATGTCATCATTTTAATTTATAAAAAAAAAATAATTTTTTAAACTAAATAGTGAGAGAGTCCTAGCAGGAGTCTCTTTCTCTTTTTTCCCTTTTCAGGACAAACCAATGGACTTGGACAACATAATTGTCGATAATAAGTACAACATTGAAGCCCCAAAAATTCTTGCAAATGAGGCTTAGGTATACCCTTTTGATTTTTGATGAGGGCTTTTTGAATTTTGCATAATTTGTTTATGTGTGCCTATGTGTTTGTCATTAGCATTTGCCTATTACTGAGGCGGCGCCATTATACGAGCAACTTCTAACACTGTTTCCCACCGCTGTTAGTTCCTCTATCACCATTCTTTTTGTATAATAATATTAATATCTCACTTCAATTACCTATCCAAAAAAAAAAAAAAAACAAAAACAAAAACAAAAAACAAAAACAAAAACAAAACAAAAAATTTTGGTCCCCAAACTTTAACACATGAGTGATTGTAGTTACTGAGTTTAAAATGATCATGTTTAGTTATCTAGATGACATAACCAAACTAATAATTGATGCATCATGACTGAATACGAGTTATTTAGGGGCTAAAATAGATCACTTCGAGTTATTTAGATACTAAAATCGACCATTCAACTTATTTAGGGGCTAAAATCAATCACTTTAAGTAATTTTGGGATCAAAAGCGATCACTTTAACTTCTGTGGGGTTTAAAATTGATCATTTAAGTTATTTAGGGATTAAAATCAATCACTTTAAGTAATTTAGGGACTAAAAGTGATCACTTCAAGTTATTTAGGGACTAAAATCATTCTCTTTTAAGGTAGTTGTTGTGGTTTTTTTTTTTTTTTTTTTTTTTTTTTTTTTTTTTGTGGTTACTTTAAACTTTAGAGACTAAAATTGCTCATGAGCTAAAGTTTAGGGATCAAGAGTGTATTTTGGCCATCTTTTAATTACAGTGTGTTAGGTTCTAAAGACTTAGGATCTTATGTATTTAGAACTCTAATATGTATTGTTGGCAAACCATAATCAAAACAAGATGTTTAGTCGTGTTTAGACTTGCTCAAAGTTGGTTCATTTATGTAAAGTTGGATTTAAGTTGATGCAGATTTAATAAAGCATTTCGGCCTGGTTCGATCGATCAAAACTTAGGCTCAATCAATCAAAATTTGGGCAGAATACGTTTTCTGTAGAATTCCAACTCAGCCCTAGTTTATTTAAAACATTTAGGGTTTTGTATTTTTGTCCTAGGTATATAAGGCAAACCCTAGCCACGTTTTAGTGTTGCTTATATTACTGTTTGTGTAAATCTCTTGTGAGATCTGTGAGGAGCTTTTCTTTGCACAAACTTAGGACTATCAAGAAGGAGATTTGTTTAAGAACTTGATGATCATTCAGTTGTTGCCATAAGAACTTAAAGAAACACAAGCAAGTGTGCTTGTACTTGCTGGAGAATCCAAGAAAGAAGGAGTCCGTGGTTTCAGAGCTTGGACGTGGTCGTGTTAGTAAGTTTTTACTGGTGGGTAGCAATAAGATGTTAGTGGTCTAAGTCCTGTTGAACAACTTCGATTCTTTCATAGTGGATTCAAGTTTACCTTGAGGATAGTTAGGTTAAATCCTCCCCAGTTTTTTACCGGTTTGGTTTCCTAGGTGATCATATCATTGTGTTATTTATCTTTCCGCTGCTTTGCATGATATGATTGTTTGATTGTGATAACCTAGATTTGGAATTTGGACTAAGTAATAACTTGGCTAATTAACTAGGTTAATTCAATTTTTTTTTTTTTTTTTTTTTTTTTTTTTTTTTTAAGGGGTCTAAATACTATCACAATGTTTTGACTTTTATGATTTTGCTGAACTGTAAATGCGTCTATGAGGACATTGTATGGACTTCCATAGATCACGATCATCTTTTCTATTTTTATTTTATTTTCAGCCTTCATTTTTCTCTGTATATTCTGTTATGCAGTGGGTAGCTCGTATTTCAAGAGTGTCATCATGCATGATTTAGCTAAAGTGAGTCTAACATGTGGTCTTCTTTCAAACTAAATAGTGAGAGAGTCCTAATGAGAGTCTCTCTCTCTCTCTTTTCCTTAATCCTAAAGTTTTTTTTTTATTTTTTTTTAGTGTCTTTCTTTTTTCTTTCTTTTGAAACCTAAATTGAGTCATTTAAAAAAAAAAAAAAAATCTAACGTGAGGTCTAATTAAAAAAAATTATAATTATTTTTTTAATCCTAATTCAAACATAAGTCTCTCAAAAAGTCAAATTTTTTGGTTTTATATTATATATAGATAATAATAATGATGTGGCAAGCTAGATCTACTATCAAGAATTCAAGATAACATATATTAGATTGGTGGTGGATAGTAGATTTAATTGCAATTGAGTATTATGTGAAGTCATTACCATATAATAGCCCACATCGAGATGTGTTATTTGGAACCAATGATATGAAAAAAAAAATAAATAAAAATTCTAAACCATTATATTGAACAAAAAATTACTTATTTTCATTCATTTCAAGTTATACATTTTTTTAAAGTTAAGTCATAAACCTTTAAGCAAAATAAGTACTTTTCATTTTTATTTAACTATCCTGTGCATCGCACGGGTTAGCAACTAGTAATTATAAAAATTAAAAGATTTTCCTCCAAAAAAAAAAAAATCAAACTTAGAGTTAAAAACAAACCTATTCGATGTGGCCCTGAGGGAAATAGAAGACATGCTCGTTTTGACGTTGATCTCCTCAACCTTTCATAGCTGTCATGCCCAAAATAGAACAAAACCATAATAATTATAAAAATTGAAAGATTTTCCTGGAAAAAAAATAAAAAATTAAAAATTAAATATCAGACTTAGAGTTAAAAACGAACCTGTTCGATGTGGCCCTGAGGGAAATAGAAGACATGCTTATTTTGACGCTGATCTCCAAACCTGAAACGTGTCTTTTTGAGAGAATCCCTTGCACCCAAAATCAGTTTACTCTCTCTCCTTCTCACACTGATCTCCTCTGCCTACACATCAGTATGGTAATTCTTCTTTAGCGTCTTGTTAATGGCATTGTTATTACAACAAATAATGTAGAGAAGAACGAAGCCGAATAGTACTAACCTCAAAGCCTACACATCAGTGAAGAGTCACAAAAAATGAAACATCTTTTAATAGCGTCTTGTGAAGGCCTGTAAAACAATAGATTAGAAAATATCCAGTAAGTCTTGAAATAACAATAAGCAAAACATGGCCAAATAGAGAGACAAATTGAAGTGAAAAATTTAGAAATAAAAAAGTGAGATCAGAGAGAGACAGAGGGTTGAGATTTGATCTAAGAAAGAGCTTACTTCAAATCTATCTGCTGTTGTTGTTGTTTGTAGTGAAATCTATAGCAAAGAGGTGGGTGAAAGGAGTTTGAAAACACAGAATTGAGAGAATTGGAGAACTGAAGAAGAAGCAATTTGAGTTTGAAAACCAACGTGAGTGTATTGGGAGGGTGGTCCTATTTTGTAGATAGTGTTTTACGTGAAAGTTAAAGAAGAATTTTTACTAAAATTTTCCCCTACTTAAATATCATGCAAGTTTTTCTTTTTGTTTTACCTATAGTAGCATTTTTCTTTTATGGAAATCGAGTTTATGGAGCTCGATTTTGAAAACGTCATTAAAACGTCGCTATAGGGCTCCTAAAAACGCCGCTATATGTCTAAATCAATTTTTTAAAAATCGATTTTCAAAACATGGGCATTTTCCTAGTTAGTTTGGGAAATGGGGCAAAATGCTGGATTTTTTTAAAAAAGAGGGCAAAAGCCCATTTTCTCCAGCTTGCTTGATCATTTTCATTTTACATTCGAGCAAGACTCTACAAATGCCAAAATCATATATGAGGAAATTAACTCGGAAAAGACTACACTAGAAAGTTTTTCGAGTTTCTTTATATCTGATTTTGAGAAACATATTCTATATATTCTTAATTCCACGTTTGTGTATGGAGAACATTTTCTAGTTTTGAATAGTATATAGTTAGGAAGCATAGACATGGACATAGATATAGGTACGGACACAGATACAAAAAGGTAATACAAGCAATTTTATAAAAATTATAATATAAAACGGCCGATATAACACTAGTACGACATAGATATAACACAAGTACATCACCTTAAATGAAATATGTGTGTTTTCTAAGTACATAGTAGACATAAAATTTTTAATAATTACTTCCCCATGGCATGTGAATTTGACCAA
The DNA here is from genome assembly GCF_001633185.2 of Quercus lobata. Lineage (NCBI taxonomy): Eukaryota > Viridiplantae > Streptophyta > Magnoliopsida > Fagales > Fagaceae > Quercus > Quercus lobata. The sequence goes on along the minus strand of NC_044906.1, from coordinate 65,244,362 downwards.
TACATCGTGTCTCTTCATAATTTAAAATACGGTCAATATCAATATAATATGATGATGCCTTTTGCATCAATGTTTCTCAACAAATAATACAAATGAAGAATAAAAAATAATATTTAAATGAAGTAGCTAAAAAAATAGAACCATTGATGTTGGGTGTGTTGTGAAACAGTAAGTTAAAATAGATAAAGTGCTTTTTGTGGTGCCAAAAAGCTAAAAATTTGCCTCCACTAACGTGGATGCTCTTATAACTCCATAGTATATAGAATGCCTCACGCCCTCACATGACAAACACAAATCACTTCTTCCAAGTAGTATTCCATCCATATATAGGCCTAAGAAATGTATTTACTGATCAACACCGTGCTTAATAAGTTGTAACACCAAATAAGACAACAATGTTGGTGAACCTTTACATACTATTACTGGATGTTTGTACTCGCTTAACTCTTGCAATATAAAATCTTCACTGGGAGTCAAACCTTATTGGATCTTATAAATTTTTCTATAATGACTTTTATAAAATCTTAAGCTTAAAACATTTAGGGGTACCTTCACTTATATGAGACTTATTGAGAATTCAACTTGAGTGATTAGATCACTCCCACCCTCACTCACACATCTTCTCATTCAACATATTTTATTCAATGGGATGAGTCGTTCATGGAGACATGTGCCAAAACAAAGATCTATGCACCCCAAAGAAAATAAACTTGAATGTTATAAAACTTAAACTTTAGTTCCAAATTAACCAATATTGAAAGTTCAAATAGTGTAAAAACACCCTTGAACGTTTAGACCCCCAATTTACAAATTAACCAATTCAAGCTTTATGTCAAACAACTAGTGTGCGGAAAATGAACAAAAGCTATAATATAGAATTGGAAAAACTATCTAAGCCAAATTAAAATCACAACCCACAGCAGATAATAAAAGGCAAAGATAAAAGGGAAGGAAGATGCAAACACAAAGACAACACGCGATGTGTTATCGAAGAGGAAACCGAAGCCCTTGGCGTAAAACCTCTCCGTTGCCCTCCAAGCGGTAAACAATCCACTAGAAAATGTAGTTGGGATACATGGACAGCAATAGACCCTCCAAGCCTAATCTACCCAGTGCACCTAAGCCCTCCAAGCTTCTTGCTCCAACGAGGTTGCGCCGAACCTTTTTCTTTTCTAGCTTCCTGGATTCCTCTACTTGACCATAGCATCAACCAATGTAGATTGGTTCCTTCCTAACTGCTTCCCAGAACACCAAACAGTCCTCTCACAATAATGAATATGGTGAGAACAAGGTTTTGGTAAAATGCCTCTCAAGGGTTTGACAATGGAGAGGAAGAGAGTTGAGGAATTTGAAGAGACTCTATTGTATAGATTGTAGGTGAATCAATCTTGTTTTACTCTAGGGTTTCTCTCTCAAAATTTTCTCTGGAAGCTCTCTTTCATTTGTGGGTATAAGGGGTATTTATACAGAGGTGAGAGGAGAATGTGAAACGTCAAATTTTTCAAAACAGGGGTGGCTCGCGGCTTGGCCTCGCGACTTGACTGAGTTGCGAGATCCAGTCGCAAGATAACCATATGGCTAGTTGTCCTGTTTTGTCCTGTAGTGCTCCAGCTAGCATGACTGTTCACCTTCTGGCATGCTTGGCACGTGTGCTGCATCTGGTGGCTTGCAGCCGTGAGTTACCCGCAAGATCAAGCCGCGAGTCTCTGTTTTCTTACACACTCTTGAGTAATCAACACTTTATCTCACTCACTACCCTTACAACAAAACCCACCTAAATACAGGGTTACTAAATGCTGAAATACAAGCAAATTTGGCACGGAATAAAGCCAACAAGATGGTTGATTAAATTCAACCTTACAATCTTCCCTTTTGGCTATTCCATGACAAAACCCTAAAACAGACTCTAGACTTAACATGTGAGTTGGGAACAGTTGAGCAAAACTCACTCACACCTAACTCTAGAAGCTGTGAAGCACTTGAATCATAAAAACATGAAACTCCTGAAACACAACAATACACCATGATCATTGTATGCAGAAAAGCATGAAATGCATATGAAATAGGCTTAAAGTGATCAAGCAAAGATGAAGAGAAGAACCAACTCATGGCTTGATCAAACAGGTAACCACTACAAGGTAGTGATCATAGTGCTCATTCACACTTGGAATGAACACTTGAACATACAGGTTAACAAGAACAATGCACGTTACTTGTATGCCCAACACTCAACCAATGCATAATACACTAAGTATATGCATCTAGGAACAATCCTACAAGGGCACAAGAGTGACAGTATTGAAAAGAAAATGCAAGACATTTAGATAGAAGTACTGACATTTAGATAGAAGTACTGATTTAAACAAAGCATAAAAGGCTGCATAAAGCATGGTACAAACCATAAAGCCTACAAAGATGCATAAAAACATAACCCTAAAAGCTTACATAAGCAACATCGGTACAAAATACAATATAACAACTTAAATTGAAGAAAAATGCAGAAACACTCCCCCTTAGGTAATATCCTCCCCCTCTGATCAGGCTATCACTCCCCTTTTTTGTCATGGAATAGGCCATACATTCTCTTCTAGCCTCCTCTGAATCTGATCCAATTGAGTTTGGAGTGAGGTAAACTTCATATCCCATTAAGTGCTGTGATGGTGTAGAGTAGATGTGAGTCCGGACATCTTTGTATTCAACTCGTGTACAGAGGATACAATGTGATCAAGTTTTTCATCAAGGAAAAGAGTACTGAAATGAGAACCACTGTGAGATGCGGAAGTTTCCGGTTTGGCTCTCTTCCGACTATGTCCAATGCTTGCGTTGAATGTATGCATGTTGATTGGACTCGGTTTTGAGGGAGGAGATTCATCTGCCGTTGGATAAATTCTTTTGAGCTTCAAGATCCTTGAAATGAGACAACAGAAAGGAATACATGTTCGGGACTCAGTTCGTAGAACCGTTTTGCGCAGAACATGAAAGATATGAGCACAAATGTCAATTTCTACATCAGAGATTAGGTCATGAAGAAATAAAGTACGTCCGAAGTTCATATACCCAGTGCTTGATAAGGGGTACAAATTGTGAAACATCACAATTGTAAGCACTCTTAGTTTTGGAGGAAGAGAGGAAACACTGACGGAGTTTCCATTGGATGAGAATTCCAAGTCTTGTCCAAGACCCTCCTTAAGAAGTTCCTCATCAGGACAAAGATCATCATAAACCGGTGAGTGTCGAAGCATTGGTCGGTTGATGTGAAGGATCTCTACCAAATATGCAGGGGAGATTGAAAAACTCTTTTTCCTAACCCAGCACTTAAGTTCATCTTCTCCCACAATCGCGTTGGCATAAAATTCCTTTACCAATCTTCATACGTGTCATCCAGATCAGAGAGAAGGTAATTCCAATCCTTGTGAGCAAACCATTTCGGAATGTCAGTGTCATGAAGTGATGATTGATCAACAGGTCTTTCTAGTAATGGTGTAGCATTTTGGAAATAATTTTCATGAGACTGAAAGGCAGCATAGGATCTGAACTTGTTGGGATCGAACCCTTTTGATGAAGAATGAGTCCCTTTTGTTTGAGGTGAGTAGTCATCAACATCAATGACATGTTCCTTTCCTTTGGAACTACCTCCTTTCACAGCTGCTTTCTTGAATGGTGACATTTCCAGTCAACACCAATGTTCTTACGGAGTGATTCAAACCATGGACCATTGAGAGGCTTGGTGAAGATGTCCGCCTTTTGATTGTCAGTGTGTATGAATTCAAGACACACAACTCTTTCCTCTACCAGATCTCGAATGAAATGGTAACGTATCTCTATGTGTTTAGATTTTGAATGCTGGACAAGATTCTTGGAAAGATTGATGGCACTAGTGTTGTCACAGAAGACACACATCGTCTCTTGAGGAATTCCATAATCATGAAGTAATTTCTTCATCCAAAGAAGCTGAGTACAGCAACTTCCAGCGGCGATGTATTCTGCTTCAGCAGTAGATAGAGACACGAAATTTTGTTTCTTGCTCATCCACAAGACAAGATTGTTACCAAGGTAGAAGCAGCCTCCTGAAGTACTCTTCCGATCGTCTATACTACCAGCCCAGTCAGCATCTGAATACCCGGCAAGACAAGCATTTGAGTCTTTTGAATACCACAGACCATAATTTGAAGTTCCATTAACATATCGAATGATTCGCTTAACTACAGTAAGGTGAGATTCCTTTGGATTAGCTTGATATCTGGCACAAACACCAACACTGAATGTAATGTCTGGTCTACTAGCTATAAGATAGAGTAAACTCCCAATGATACTCCTATATAAGGTAGGACTTACTTCTACTCTAGAAGAATTAACATTCAGTTTAGTAGATGAGCTCATGGGAGTGGAGGCATGTTTTTTGGAGTCTAGTCCAAACTTCTTGACAATGTTTCTAGCATACTTCTCTTGTGAAACAAATATACCCTCCTTCTGTTGTTTGACTTGAAGACCCAAGAAAAATGTGAGTTCTCTCACCATACTCATCTCAAATTCTTTCTTCATCTCCTCAGAAAATTCAATAGCACGATCTTCAATGGTAGCCCCAAACACTATGTCATCAACACAAACTTGTGCCACAAGGATATAATCTTCATCATTTTTGACAAACAAAGTCCGGTCGGCATATCCCCTTTTGAATCCTCTATCTAGGAGGTAATGTGTAAGTTGATCATACCAAGCTCTAGGTCCTTGTTTTAAGCCATAAAGGGCTTTCTTCAATCTCAACACATGATCAGGAAAGTGGGGATCCTCAAATCCTTTTGGTTGTTCAATAAACACTTCTTCATTCAGGTATCCATTTAGAAATGCTCATTTTACATCCATTTGATAGAGTTTAAGTTCATAGTGCATGCAATGGACATGAGAATTCGAATAGATTCAAGTCTTGCCACAGGAGCGAAGGATTCATCAAAGTCTACTCCTTCTACTTGAGTGTATCCTTGATCTACTAACCGAGATTTATTTTGAATTATCTCTCCATCTTCATCGGTTTTGTTTTTGAAAATCCATTTTGTGCCTATGACATGAACATTTTCAGGCCTTGGAGCAAGTTCCCACACATCATTCCTCATAAACTGATTTAGCTCTTCATGCATTGACTCAACCCAATTCTCATCTTGAAGAGCCTCTTCTACCCTTTTTGGCTTAAATTGAGCAAGGTAGCAATGATATGTTACATGATTGGCCAACAGGATGTTTCCTTTTCTGAGGCGAAGACCTTCATTTAGAGACCCTATGATGTTGCTTTCCGGATAGTTCTTAATTACTCTTGAAGATGGCTTCTTTGACGTGGAGACTTCATCACTTCGTGAGATGGGAGGATGGACTTCCAGAGGAGTAAGAGGACTTGATGTTTTAGACATCGATCTCGTTTCCATTCTTGGGTTGATGGGAGTTGATTCTTCTTCTGGTGTAGGTTCTTCAACTTCTATATCAAAAGCTTCGACCTCAACATCGGGTTCTTTGGTGCTCGGCCCTTCTCCATCATCAATCATCTCCACCTTAGATAAGGCATCATCAATCTTGACATTGTTGGACTCCATCACTGTCTTAGTTCTCTTGTTAAAAACTCTATACGCCCGACTCGTAGTAGAGTACCCAAGAAAAATACCTTCATCACTTCTCGCATCAAACTTCCCAAGATTCTCCCGATCATTTAGGATATAACATTTGCTTCCAAACACTTCGAAATACTTCACTCTAGGCTTCTTTCCATTCCAAATCTCATAGGCGGTCTTCTTTGTTCCTACTTAGAAAAATATTCTATAGCCAATGTGACACGAGGTGTTGATAGTTTCTCCCCAAAACTTTTGAGGTATTTGCTTGTTAAGCAACATGACTCTTGCCATTTCCTGAATCACCCGATTCTTTCTCTCTACCACTCCATTTTGTTGTGGAGTTTTGGGGGCTGAAAATTCCCTTTTGATTCCATTCTTTTCACAGAAAGACTCGAATCTTGCATTCTCAAATTCACTCCCATGATCACTTCTTATTTTGGCAATAGGGACCCCTCTCTCGTTTTGTAGTTTCTTGCACAGAATTTCCAACCTCTCACATGCTTCTGATTTTTCTCTAAGAAATTCAACCCAAGTGTATCTTGAGTAATCATCCACAATGACCATAATGTATCTTTTTCCTCCTAGACTTTCAGTTTTGGTAGGCCTCATTAGATCAACATGAAGTAACTCCAAACACCGAGAAGTAGCAATCACATTCACCTTGTGATGACTTGCCTTTGTTTGCTTTCCCATTTGGCATGCACCACAAATAGTCTTCTTCACCTTTCCAAACTTAGGAAGTCCCTCAACTGCTTCAAGTTTGGACACTTTAGCTACTTGTTTGAAATTCGCATGCCCAAATCTGTGATGCCAAAGTTCCAACATGTCAACACGAGCACTTTTACACGAAATGAGTGCCATGGGAACTACTCCATAGCAGTTGTCTGTAGTCCGATTTCCCTCCAAGACCTAAATCCCTTATTCATTAATGATCAAGCATCCCTTCTTAGAGAATTGTACCAGGAAATCATCATCACAAATTTGAGTGATGCTCAGAAGATTTGTCTTCAGCCCTTTTATGTATAACACATCTTTCAACGAAGGTAATCCAGGTATCTCAATAGTCCCTTTGCCTAGGACTTAAGCATGACTTCCATCACCAAAAGTCACATAGTCACCAACCTTTTCTTTAAGTGTCTTAAACAATGACTTATCCCTTGTCATATGAAGAGAACAACCGCTGTCAAGATACCACAAGCATGAATTAAATACCTTCAATGAGGTATACACAAATAAGCTCACATGAGACAAACATTCTTGATCTTCAAACAAAAACTTATCATCAGTTTTCATGCTTCTGTTAGATTGACCTTTCATTTTCAGACTCTCAATCATCTCACACAACATTCTATTCTTTCTTTTGTATTTCTTAATCAACGATTTAGATTCAGATATGCTACTGTGTAAGATGTGATTCTGATTTTCAAAATATTCCAGCATGTGAACAAATATCCTAGCATGTTTCTTAGTTTTTAACAACTCTACAAGTTCATTGTTAAGACACCCTTCAAACATACGCATAGAGTCATTTTCACAAACACTTAAACTACAATTCAGCATGGTATTTTCCAAAACAGCTACCAAAACACAGGGGTCTAGGATCGTACTTAGGTAATAAAACCACAACAACTGCACCCGCTCTGATACCAATTGAAAGTTCAAATAGTGTAAAAACACCCTTGAACGTTTAGACCCCCAATTTACAAATTAACCAATTCAAGCTTTATGTCAAACAACTAGTGTGCGGAAAATGAACAAAAGCTATAATATAGAATTGGAAAAACTATCTAAGCCAAATTAAAATCACAACCCACAGCAGATAATAAAAGGCAAAGATAAAAGAGAAGGAAGATGCAAACACAAAGACAACACACGATGTGTTATCGAAGAGGAAACCGAAGCCCTCGATGTAAAACCTCTCCGCCGCCCTTCAAGCGTAAAACCTCTCCACTACCTTTCAATCGGTAAACAATCCACTGGAAAATGTAGTTGGGATACATGGACAGCAATAGACCCTCCAAGCCTAATCTACCCAGTACACCTAAGCCCTCCAAGCTTCTTACTCCAACAAAGTTGCGTCGAACATTTTTTTTTTCTAACTTCCCAGATTCCGCTACTTGACCATAGCATCAACCAATGTAGATTGGTTCCTTCCTAACTGCTTCCCAGAACACCAAACAGCCCTCTCACAGTAATGAATATGGTGAGAACAAGGTTTTGGTAAAATGCCTCTCAAGGGTTTGACAATGGAGAGGAAGAGAGTTGAGGAATTTGAAGAGACTCTAATGTATAGATTGTAGGTGAATCAATCTTATTTTACTCTAGGGTTTTTCTCTCAAAATTCTCTCTAGAAGCTCTCTTTTATTTGTGGGTATAAGGGGTATTTATATTGAGGTGAGAGGAGAATGTGAAACGTCAAGTTTTTCAAAATAGGGGTGGCTCGTGGCTTGGCCTCGCGACTTGACCGAGTCACGAGATCCAGTCGCGAGATAACCGTATGGCCAGTTGTCCTGTTTTGTCCTGTAGTGCTCCAGCTAGCATGACTGTTCACCTTCTGGCATGCTTGGCACGTGTGCTGCATCTGGCGGCTTGCAACCGCGAGTTACCTGCGAGATCAAGCTGCGAGTCTTTGTTTTCTTGCACACTCTTGAGCAATCAACACTCTACCTCACTCACTACCCTTACAACAAAACCCACCTAAATACAAGGTTACTAAATGCTGAAATATAAGCAAATTTGGCACGGAATAAAGCCAACAAGATGGTTGATTAAATTTAACCTTACAAATATCAATTTTGTAGTAAATTCTAATCTTTTTGTTGGTAAAGGTGCATCATGCATGAATTTATTAAAATACTTTATCAATAAGACTAGTAAATATAAACACTAGAACAAAATTTCTCATATCTATGGCAATGGGCCTAAGAAAAATCTATTCTTAATGGCCAACTCACCACCTTATTTCAATTAAATCACAAAAATTAAAACCTCCTTTATGGGCCAAGTTATTACCTTCATGAATTAATTGACATGAATTTATAGTAAAACAAATCATAAAATGATATTCAAGACGAGATACATGCAAAGAACTGTAAATATGCTTAAACAAATCATTTACATGGCAAAGGATCGGTCTTCCATGTGGCCTGGTTCTCTACAATTGCTTGGAGCTTGTGGCAGAGACGCAACAGGCTTAGAGAAAAACAACCTTCTTGGCCCCTTCACGAAGTCAACAAGTGAGCTAAGGATATGGTGATAGAGTACTTTGAGATCCACAAACATCCACCCAAAATTTAGAGGAGAGTAGCTTCGATCCACTGGCAACCTCCACCAGAAGGCTTGTACAAAGCCAATTTTGATGCGGCTTATTTTGGTAACTTGAGAATGGTAGGTATTGGAATCGTTGTTCGTGATAGTGAGGGGGAAATAATTACTGCCCTTAGCTAAAAGATATGTAAGCCTCATTCGGTGGATGCTGCTAAAGCTTTAGCGTGTAGCAGAGCAGTTTCTTTTGGAAAAGAGTTAAGTCTCTTCTTTGTGATTGTTGAAGGAGACAGTCACCAATAAGGGGGAAAACCTGACACTTTTTGGTCATGTGATTAAGGAGATTCATTGTTCATGTTCTAGTTTTACAAGGATTATATTTCAACATGTTAGGAGGGAGGGTAATAAGCTAGCTCATGCCTTTGCACGAAGAACAGTTTTATCCACTGACACTGGTGTTTAGGTGGAAGAACTACCCATTGATTTGGAGGATGTATTCCAAATGGATTTGATTGATTAATAAAACTTTGCTTACCTGATTCTCAAAAAAGAAAAATACATGAATTATAAAATTTTCATAATATAACCCTAAGTTTATATAAATTACACGCCCATATGTAATATATTTGTTTGTAAAATTTATATTGGATTTGGGACTTTATTATTAGAGCTCGGGTACTCTTCTTTGTTCTTATCTAAAACTCATGAAAAAATTAGTGTATAAAAACATGAGCTCAATTAGGCCAGCTTATAAAATAAAAGCAGCCTTTTATGATTTTATCATCCATCTAGTTTTAATACAACTAGTGTATATCCAAATCATCAGATCTCTATAAGTATACGACCAATAAAATAAATAAAAATGTCGAAAACTTGAATAGCAATAATGAGAAAGAAAACTAAAATTTAAAGAGATCATACAATGGGCAAACATCGGTCAGGTCCCACGAGGTGATCTCCAATGGCGGAGCTAGGAATTTATGCTTGGAGGGCCAAATAAAATATATATATATATATATATATATATAACTCATTTCAATATTTTTTTATAAGATATTTTCAATAGTTAAGTCTTTATAACTTAATAGTTTTGTATTTGTCAATAGACCTAGATTTAGCATTATAATTAAGATAAAAATTTACTAATTGGTTAAAGATTGCTAAAATCTTCCATTATTATATTTATTTATATGGGACAAAATGGGCTTCTGCCCTTTTTGAGAAAAGTAATTAGCCTTTTGCCCTTCTTTCCAAATTAAATAGGGAAATGCCCCTCTTTTGAAAATCGAGTTTCTCAAAATCAATTTAAGCCCTATAGTGGCGTTTTCAAGGACCTATAGTGACGTTTCTAAAGACCTATAGTAGCGTTTTATAACTTGATATCCATGTAATCGAGTTATAGGCAATTTAATTGCCTATAACTCGATTACATGGATATCAAGTTATAAAACGTCACTATAGGTTCTTAAAATGTCACTATAGGTCCTTAAAAACGTTACTATAGGACTCCATAAATTTTTTTTTTTTAACTCGATTTTGAGAAACTCGATTTTCAAAAGATGGGCATTTCCTTATCTAGTTTGGGAAGAAGGACAAAAGGCTAATTACTTTACCCAAAAAAGGCAAAAGCCCATTTTGTCCTATTTATATGATATATTATATACTTTTATCAAACTATTAGTTTATTATATTATATTATATTTTATATTATAAAATATCTATCAATTAAAAAAAAAGAATATAAAAAGAAGAATCACGTTCCTACTGTTGGGGGAGTAGAGAAAAAAATAGTTACTTTAACAAAATTAGAAGAGAGAGAAAGAAATATGTGGTTACTATGTTAATTGGTAAGTGTGAGGTTTTTAACCATACACATGAACAGTAGATTTTCTTGAAATTAAAACAGCTTAAAGGCACTCAAAAACTTCAGATTGAAGTTTAAAGAGCTTGAAGTAAAAGAAGATAAAAGAAAGAAGGAGACAACTTGAGAAATTATGGAATGGAGAATGAGAGGACTAAAACTGAGAAAATGATCAAAGACTCACATGTAAACTCAAGGTAAGTTGCTTAACAATTTAGTTGTAGATTTACCGGTGGTGCTGTGTTTTGTGGTGGTGTAATTTTTGAGAAACACTGCTTTCATAGTCAAAGTAAGTAAGAAGAATTATTATTATTTCTTTTTAACGACATAATTTTTTTTCTGAGTTAATTGTTAAAAACTTTATGTTTATCACAAGTTGATGAATACCCAGATAATTTAAGTTACAAATAAAAAAATTAACCGGAGAAGGGGGGGGGGGGGGGGGGGGGGAGGGGGTGGTAAAAGGATATGATCTTGAGTTTTTTTTTTTTTTTTTTTTTTTTTTTTCCTAAAAAATAGGATAACTCATTACAAATCCATATATATATATATATATATATATATATATTAACTTTTTCCAAAAAAATTTGGGGGGACCAAGGCCCCCTTCAGTCCCAACTTGGCTCCGCCACTGGTGATCTCATGGTTTCTTTCAAACATTGAAAAGTTGCAAATGTCACTCACGCAGAAGCTACGCTCAATTGAATTTTATTAAATGATCCAAAACAAATGCACATTCTATAAACGCACAAACTTCAATATTGATGACACAAAACTCATACTACTAAAATACTAACAAGTCATGAAGAAATCTCAGATATCACACATGAGAAATCTAAAATGACGGAAGAAATAAAACCTCTCTGGCCATTGTTGTTCAAGTGATTTGTAAAGAAAAGTCCACTGTAAAATAATGAATGAGAATGAAATTCTTCTCGTCTATGACCTTCTTTTTAGAAACCCTTTGATGGAGAATAAATGCTTTTCTAGGCCAGACTGCAGACCAGTTCAATTTTAACATTGATTCTCTATTTATACTTCTTCCATCTTTAATTGTCAAGTGAGTGTTCCCCAAAAGCAACGTCTATTAACCAAATAACATTTTAAATGATTGTTCACAAATACACCCTTAATAGGATGGGCCTTTATCAATTACTCTCGTTATTGTTAAATAAAATGAGAGTTCTAAGTATGTTGGGTAATGTGAAGAACCTAGTGGTTCTTGCTTCTTATTGTATGGTTAATACCTCATTGTGTTGGGTAATGTTAAAAATATAGTGGTTTTTAATGAGGATTGATAGGAATTGTAAGGGAATGTATGAGGATTGTAGGAGAATTGACTTAATTTAAGGTAATTATCTTCTATAAAGAAATATTAAGAGAGAGGAAATGCACTAAGTAAGAAATTGGTTTATTCTTCAACATTTAATGTTGAATTACAATAATGTGTTTATAGGAAATTAGTTCTAATGTTATTGGTTCACATGGCCTAAGATAATTGACTAGTTAATTAAACATGTGCTCTAAAAATTAGGACATGTGTTAAATTAGCTACATATGCTCAGATCCTAACTACCTTATACTAATCGCAACTAACTAAGGGGCCAATATATGTAACCAACTAACTAACTATTAATTGAAGTGATGGAACTATAAAATTATTAGGATATTAAATTGAATATGAGATTCCTAAAAGGTAATTGCATGTAGTGTTGTGGGAACACTATTTTTCCAAATGACATCCGTAATACCTTTTAGAAGTACAAGGTATCCTCTCGTGCTAGATTTGGTGAGGATTGATTATTTAGAGTATGACATTTGTGAGATGTGTATTTTTGTTAAAGCTCAGTCTGTTGTTTCAACTCTCATGGCTATATGATGCAAGTCATTAATTTTTTAAGGGGCGGTGGGGAAGGAAGGAGATATGGTTGAATATATCTTCCTTTTTTTTTTTTTTTTTTCAGTAATATAATAAATAAGTAATAAATAGATTTTTTTTTTTTTTTTATAAAAAAATGTCAAATAGAAAATTATGATTTTTAATATTCCATTAAAACTTTGCCTCACATTAGCACACTCAATAATGACATACAAAACCAATTTACCAACATCACGTAGTAGAACTGAAGCATACAACTTACTAAATGAAATAGACAAAAGAGAATCCAAAGAAAACAGCCATAGAAATTTAGGAAAAAATCTTACGTACTCCTAGAGTATGGAGAAATGATACTTTCTTTTCTTACATTCATAATGAACCCTACCATGAATTTAATGAGTAAACCCCACCATGAATGTGAGAAGAATAAACATCATTCTTTGTGCTCAAGATCTTATTACAAACCATTGAACTCTATTAAAAATGGTCATCAATACTAATAATTAACAACATTGATTTTGACTGAAAAAAAAAAATTGTCTTAATCCCATAAATAAAATAAAAAATATTATATATAAAAAATAAAAAATAAAAACCTTAGTCAATCACAAATACAGTCCCTAAGAGAGAGAGATTTTTTTTTTTCTTTATTTTTTGGTCTTCTAGATAAATAGGGAGGGGAGAAGGTGCGCATCTCCAGCCACCTTTTTTCAACCCAGGACATCATAGAAGACATCAGGACCACTAAGCTATCACTCCAACTTATTTTAGTTTTTGTTAATAATTGACCCAAAGAGTAAAGACATAAGTAAAACTGCATTTAATACTTTATTATTAAATTAATAGTGAAGACCCATTTTATGAAAATTCTTAGGTACTCCTAGAGTATGAAGAAATGGTGCTCCTGCCTCTCATATTCATGTGGATCCCACCATGAATTTAATGAATAGACCATACCTTAAATGTGACATGTGGAAACACAATTTTCCGTATTTCATGAATACCTAAGAATTACTTTTCGTTTCATAATAGGTTAATTATTGGATATTAAAATAAGTCAAGGGTTTGCTTATGTGTAAAAATAAATTTAAATTTTTTTAATATTAAAAAAAATTTAAATTTTTTTAATATTAAAAAAAAATTTTCATATCATTTAAAAATGCTACATATTGATCTATTAGCCACGTAAGCATTAAAACTAGCAACAATTAACGGAATAACTAATAACCCTCGTTTTTTAAACTTGATGGACCAATGATGCTAACTTGAAACTTGAGGGACTAAATTAAAACGATCTCATGACAAACTTGAGAAACAAATAGTGTAGGTTGGCCTGTATAATAATTAAATAATTCTAATAAACTCCATGTGAACCACGTTAAATTTCCTAACGGAGAAAATCTAAGACACGGTAGCATGATAAATGTAGAAAAAGAAAATAATCAGAGGGAGAAAAAAAAAAAAATTCCTGGTCATTTTTTTCCACGGAAGGTATGTCTATAGTATTCATTGTATGTGTACAAAGACAAACATAAAGTCATTTAACTATAAGCTGACTTTACCATCGGACCTTGTAGCTTGGTGGTACCCTGTACCGTGTGTATTTATGAACTTGGGAGTTCTATCCCTTATAATTACCTAGCAAAAAAACTATAAGCTGACTTTTAGTTCATCTACACCGTAAATATAAAGCTACAAATATTTTTCATTATCTTTGTTTTTTTCCACCTCCTTTAGCTAGGACCAAAGGCAAGCGTATTATTTAGGATTTGAAGTTGATGACTGATCGATAAGTTTGGCCTGGTTGCCAACCAGCTGGAATGACATTGTTAGCTACAATAGTGTGTCCGGACACGGCCGAGGTCAAGCGGATGGAGAAAGGAGCTTGCAATGGTGAGCCTGAATTAAGTTTCCAAATTGCACCCCATGATTGCTGCATGGAATGCCATGTGCTCGAGTCAAGTTCCTGTTTAAGGTCAACTGCAGATACGTCTCCATCTCCATCTTCATATTCAATTAGGGAAGCAAAGTAATAGGGGTTGGAGCCAGAATCAACGTGAAAGGCTATGGACACACCTGGATAGTTGCACTGAACTCTGCGTTATTGCAAACCATAGTTTTAGTCATATTAGACAAGAAGATGATGAAATGATAATTGACAAAAAGAAAATGTTGAGAAAGTTAAAGAATGATAATATAAAGTCAAAATATTTGAAATTGAGCAATAATCTCTTGCACTTGACATGATAGAGACCATGCCAAAATGTGGACTTTCAAGGACATGAGTTGAAGCATTTTGTCACATTTCAAGAAATAAAAATGTACTATTTATTTATTTATTTATTCCCTTAGCCTCTCCCTCACAGCAATTACCTTCTATATTGAATTTGCAAGACTCCAGCGTTGCGTAGTTGATCTTCTTGACCAGAAATTGCCATGGCTCCAAAGGCGGTACCGCTTAAATCAAAATGAACAGACTCTGCGACACATCCAGCGCACTCATCAGTGATAACGACAGTCACCGGATTCCCCGAGCATGCCTGATTCGCCGTACACTTCACCTGAAATCAACCAATACGTACAAGATGATTTTGTGAGGTTCACACTTCTATACAATTTTCACTCCCTCCGTCTTCACTCTCACTCTTTTTTTCTTTTTTTTTTTCTTTTTTTTTTAACTTAAATTATTTGAATTTAAATTAAGAAAGGAAGTTTTCAAAACTTATACCATTTTATGTAGAAGACAATAAATTAAATGATACTTCTTAACAAGTTGAATTTTTTTAAACAAGGCAAGGCATAATAATAAATTGGAAAAAGTTAGATTACAAACATGCTTAGAGTCATTAGGGGCAGAGTCAGAAATATTCTTCTTTATATTGTTAATTCCTTACCATGAAGTCAACCTTTATTGTTTCTTCTAAAAGGAAAAAAATAATGTTCATATCTCTAATTTTATAAATGAAAAGAAAAAAGAATGTTTTTATTAAAAATATTTACTTATATATCTCTATGATGAGCTAATATGGTATAAGAGTAATTAGAGAAAAGAAACATCACATAAATAATATATAAATGTTTCTATTTATTTGAATACATTAAATACAGATTGAATTAATGAGTAATTTATAGTATAAAAATAATTAGAGTAAACAAAATCTGTATTAATCATATAAATAAATGTGTTACATGTTTTTAGTAAAATTTAGGGGGAAAATTATTTAAATTTATATTGAAAATTACTTCTTTCTTTTTTACCAAAAATAAAGATAGTAGAGGGATTTTTGAAATTTCAAGGGGGCCATGGCCCCCCTAGGTCCTCGTTCCCTCCGCCCGTAGGAGCTTTCTTCTTTCAACTAAATATGCAGGAATTAAAGAGATCATTCATATGTAGTCTTAGTTATATAAATATTTCAATAAATCATGTATCTTATTTAGATAATACACATTAATAGTCATATAATTCGTCAAGTAATAAGTTAAAAAATATGACTCCAAGCAGGTTTAGAGCCAAACTTTATCCAAGTAAATCTATACTTTTCCAAAGAAACATAGGGCTTGTACCCGATAACAAGCTCCACATCCTTTGCCTGAATTGAATAAAGAAGGGCCTCCAGCAGACACCATTGAAGAGAATGGTGCTTGGTCTACGGCAGTTCCATATCCACAAGCACCCCCTACAAGGCAAAATTTTGAAAAATCAAGCACATTGTCTGGAACAAATGTCATATTTTGCACAAATATTGTATCAATATGTGATATAGTAAGCTTAATTTGTTCTCATTTACCATCACTCCCGGCACCTGTGGAGCTTCCATACCAGGTTGCACCCGCAGGTGACCAACTAGTGCTAGATTGAAGCTTAGAGACATTAAGCAGCTTGGGGTTGAAGGCAGAAGTTGGATTTAGTAAAAGAGAAAAGAGGACTAGAAGAGTAAAGAGAGAGAATGAAACAAAAGCCATTATCACAATGTGCTCGAAGAACCCCCAGTACGTTGAGTCTATGAAAGTTGTGGTTTCTGGCTTGAATTGATCGAGTTAATGTGTCTGAGAGGAATGGCTTGGTGGTATTTATAGGCAGAGGCCAGTGCTTGGTTTCTACTGCTTTCAATATTTCATTTTAGATTTTTAGGGGCTAATTTTAGATTGTAAGGTAGTTATTTATTTAGTTTGGATTGGTATTTGAGTTAGTTAGGATTAGTTGTTCATAATTATTCTTTGTTTAGGATTATCGGATTAGTATTTGAAATTTTTTAGGATTATCAAATTAGTATTTGAAATTGCTTAGGATTATCAAATTAGTATTTGAAATTGTTTAGGAGAGTTTATTTTTATCTTTGTGATTCTTGGAAGCTGCATATAAAGCTCTAGATGATTTCTTTTGTATTCACATATTATTATTATTGAGATTATTTGTAGAGGTTGCATTGTGATTGTTTGGTGGTGAGTCCAAACACCTTAGATGGGAAACCTAAGGTCTACGGTAGGACTAATTTAGGTCGGAAGCCTAGGTTGTCCTACATCAATTTTCTTAAGCAACAAGCCAACGAATTTGAATGAACATGTCCTTCACGTATTTATCACCATGCTGCAATGGTCGGGTACCCTTGAATTTGTTTTTTACAAGTTATAAAGATATGGGCTATTCCATATCATAGCATACCGTGACTTCAGCATAACTTTGAGCTTGTTAATAAAATTTTCTATAATATTTTGTTCAAGTAAAACACGGGCTATGACTTTGTAACTAATTATAGATATATATATATATATATATATATATATATATAATTCTAAATATATATGGTTCCATTACTTAAAAGGAAAAAATTAATGACTTCCTGCACTTTCCAACATGATCAAACCCCACATAGACCACAGAATCAAATGTCCCATTTTAGTCTTTAGGATTAACATGCTTTTGGCGTGTGTACAAGTAACCGTTGATGCCGGCCACCTGACCATACTATATTTGTTGAATTTCGCATGACAGTTACATCAACAACAAAACCATTTTTTTTTCCCCTTTTTTGGCTGGTTATATCAACTAGAAAACAATTGCCCGTGCATTTGTGCAATCTTGGAGGGACCACATTGGACCCACATGACTCCTAAATCCCATATTCAATGGAGGGTTTAACTCGGTCTCATTATATTTTGTTGGAAGATTCCTCTCAAAATAAATGGATGGAAAATGAGACCTATAAATAGTATCAAAAAGCGAGACCCATAAATAGTACTAAAAAATGAAGTAAGATGCATGAATAGTAAAAGAAGCTGAGTAGTAAAATAAGTTGGCAAAAATAATTTTTACCCAACAGACACCAAAGCAACCGTAGATTTTATCATAAAAAATTTACAAAATTAACATAGGAAGAATATGATTTGTGTTGCTTAAACAATAAAATAAACACACGTTTTTATGATTGCTAACACATCAGTTTGTAAGACATATTTAATAAATTTTGCAACATTCCTAACATTATTACTCAATTTGGATTGTATTTGTAGCTTAGCTAGCTTGTTGTTTTACAAAGACCCCGTTTTCAGGGGATACATATTCAAGCTCCTTTGAGATTTGAGGAATTTGATTGAAAGCGAAACATGTTCGTTAATGTTGCCGTTATTAACGGTTATAGCCAACGAATATCTCATTCTTTGCTTATCCAACGGTAGAAATAATAAGTAACCATTTGGAGTAAGAAATCTCCTTTTCTTCGTGTCCATGATATGTCTTAGGAAATTTCTTAGCTCAAAAGGTTCACGAGAACTTTAGGAGTATCACAACTGATATCAGTTTGTGTCAGAAGAGCTAAGCTCATATATTATGTGGCTTCATTAAATTCGAATTATTTCCCGTTGTATCCCAAAGCATGTGCTCTAATTTAAAGTATGCTAGACTAGAAGTGCTTTGGAATATCTGGATTTTGACAGTTAGTTTCTTATGTGTTATTTGTTTTGTAGATCAATGAGGAGGCCCCTGAAAACAATCCAGCATACGCTACTATCTTTGTTGGCAACCTTTCCCATGAGGCAATAAGAAATGCATTGAATTTTGGTAATTTCTTAATTCTTGCACATAGCACATTAATGCAGGACAGACTTGTTGTCTTTGTACACTGTTTCCTGACTAATTTGTAACTGCTCCAAATATTGTAGGGACATTTTTTTTTTTTACTTAAAGAAAATCCCAAATATACATGGGTGCTTCTTTACACACACATGAAATTTGAGATAGACAAATGGTACTCAAGGAAATAGTTTTGAAATTTAAGAAATTTCTATATTATTTTATTAAGATTAGGAAGTACCATGGTTAAAAGGGAATACAATGGGGTGGGGCCAATTTCTCCTCTCCCATTCCAGTGCTGTCCATGTTAGACCCTTCTAATATTTTTTTGTACTTGTGTTTGGACAAACTTTCTTCCCCATCTCTACTTCACCTAAAATTTGACAGCTCCATCCCCATTTAACCCCCAACCCACTCAGAAACTGCAAAGTATGATAGAAACTCACTCTCACTTGTATGTCGGATGTTTTGCTTAATTCTATTTGATCTAGGATTTACGTTCTACCGCCTGTTCATATTGGCAACAAATAAAATTTGAATGTTAGAATGTTAGAAATACAGAATAATTGTATTGTATTTCATGAGTAAAAGAATATACATCAGTGCCTTTATATAGGAGGCATATGTGTGCGGTACAAGTAAAGTGTACTATACAAGTAAACTAACTGGGCCTAAAGCCCATAATATACATTAACAGCCCCCCTCAAACTCAAGGTGGATGTGAGACCAACTTGAGGTTGTCAACTAAATCACGAGTGCGTCTCTTAGGAAGTGACTTGGTGAAGATATCTGCAAGTTGATCTTTGGAGGAGACGGAGAAAAGCTTAAGAGCACCATGGACAAGATGATAACGGATAAAATGACAATCAATCTCGATGTGTTTAGTCCGTTCATGAAAGACATCATTGTGAGCAATATGAATGGCACTCTGGTTGTCACAATAAAGGGGAGTAGCAGAGGAGGTGGACACACCCAAATCCTTAAGAAGCCATCGTAGCCAAAGGAGCTCAGATGTGGTATCAGCAAGGGCACGATATTCTGCTTCAATACTGAAGCGGGCCACAAAAGTTTGTTTCTTACTTCTCCAAGAAATCAAAGAAGAACCAAGGAGGAAGCAATAACCTGTAGTGGACCTGCGATCAGTAGGATCTCCTGCCCAATCAGCATCAGAGAATGCACGGAGTACAAGTGGAGATTGAGCTGAGTAGAAAAGGCCATGAAAAAGGGTACCCTTCAGGTATCGAAGAATGTGCAGAACAGCAGTATAGTGAGTTAATCGTGGAGCAGACAAATACTGGCTCACTTGATGAACAGCATAGGAGATGTCTGGACGAGTAACTGTGAGATAAACTAAGCTGCCAACCAATCATCTGTAAAGAGAAGGATTAGACAATGGTTTCCCCCCCGAGGGTGTCAGATGCGCATTAAGTTCAATTGGAGTGTCAACAGTCTTGCTGTCAGTGAGTCCAGCTTGAGACAACAGGTCAGAAACATACTTGGCTTGAGTAATATAAAGACCATCTGTGGAATGAGTAATTTCAAGACCCAAAAAATAGCTGAGATGTCTGAGATCTTTCATCTCAAACTGCTGACTGAGAAAATTCTTGAGTTCTTGAATGCCACTGAGGTCATCACCAGTTATGATCATATCATCCACATATAGAAGAAGCAAAATAGTGTCTTTATCAGTACGACGAAGAAATAAGGCAGAATCATACGGACTGGCAGTGTAACCCAAGCGAAAAATAGTGGAGCTGAACTTGGCAAACCAAGCTCGTGGGGCTTGTTTAAGACCATAAAGTGCACGTCGAAGATGACAAACCTTGTTTGATTCAATAGAGAGACCAGGAGGAGGTTGCATATAGACTTCTTCACTCAGATCCCCATTAAGGAAGGCATTTTTAACATCCATCTGAAAAAGATCCCATTTTCGAGCAGTAGCAACAGCTAAGAGAGCACGAACAGATGAGATACGAGCAACTGGAGCAAAAGTCTCTTCATAATCAATCTCATACTCCTGTGTAAAACCTTTGGCAACAAGACGAGCCTTGTAGCGCTCAACGGATCCATCAGAGCGAGTCTTGATCTTATAGATCCACTTACAACCAACCACAGACTGTCCAGGAGGGAGAGTAACCAGATCCCAAGTATGGTTTTTGGTTAATGCATCAAGTTCCTCTTTCATTGCAATCTGCCATAAAGGGTCAGTAGAGGCCTCACGATAGGTTTGAGGCTCGTGAAGTGTAGCAAGGGCAATGTAACAATGATAGTCAAGTAAGTGTGGAGGAATGGATCTTACCCGGGTTGAGTGGCGAGGTGGAATGTCTTGTGGAGGATCTTCAGGCAGAGCAGGAGTAGGGGACCCAGGCTCAAGGTGGGGTAGCTCGTCATCAATCTGGTCATCTGCAACCTGTCTAGGAGAAGCATAAAAAATATCTGGAGAGAAGTCCAACGGAGGATCAAAAGTATTTGTAAAAGGAACAAGAGACTCATCTGGAAAGATTTCTAAAACAGAGGAGTTAGTCAAGGAAGAACGAAAGTGAGAGAGTTCAACAAACAATCGGTGTTCCCAAAAGACAACATTACGAGAAACACGAAGACGATGAGAGACAGGATCATAACACCTATACCCCTTTTGAGTTTCGCCATAACCAAGGAAACAACAAAGTCTAGATCGAGGCTCAAGTTTGTTGTGCTCATGAGGCTGAAGAAGAACGAAACAAGCAGATCCAAATGAGCGAAGGTGATGATAGTCAGGGGGTGACCCAAAGAGACGCTCATACGGAGTCTGATTATGGATGACAGCACTTGGAATGCGGTTAATTGCATGAACAGCATGAAGAGCAGCTTCACCCCATAATGGGGCAGGAACTTTGGCAGAAAGAAGAAGAGCACGAACAGTGTCAAGAATATGGTGAAGTTTTCTTTCGGCTCGACCATTTTGCTGAGAGGTACCTGGACAAGTTAGATGATGTACAGTGCCATAGGAATGTAACAGAGCTTGAAACGCATATTGAGTATATTCAAGAGCATTATCAGATCGAAAGGTTTTGATACGTTTGGAGAATTGTGTTTCAACCATTTTTGCAAAATTGCTATATATTAGTAAAATTTCGGAACGAGATTTCATAGGAAAAATCCAACTATAACGAGAATAATCATCAATAAAAACAACAAAATATTGAGATCCACCAATACTAGCAACAGGAGAAGGTCTCCAAACATCAGAATGAATTAACTCAAAAATACTATTAGAAACGGATTCACTGTTATTAAAAGGCAAAGCTAGCTGTTTTCCTAATTGACATGAAGTACAATCAAAATTGTCTTTAGACACAGAACCCAACAGACCCCTAGACGCTAACTGTTGTACCTGAGAAGATGGTGCATGACCAAGACCAGAATGCCAAAGTGCAAGAGAAGGTAAGGAAGAAACTGCAGCAGCTGCAGCAGCAACAGAAACAGGAGCAACAGGTGGAAGATGAAGATTGTTCACAGGAAACATACGCCTAACTCTGGGACCGGTTCCAAGCTCCTGCCCCGTCCTCGAATCCTACACAATACACCCAGAATAGTCAAAAATAAGGCGATAACTTAGTTCAGCTAATTGTCCCACAGAGCATAAATTATAGGATAGGTCAAGTACATGGAAGACTCCAGGAACAGAAAGATTAGAGGTTGAAACAAAACCTAGACTATTCCCATGCATGGTGGAACCATCAGCTATATGAATATTTAGAGGATGTGGTGCAGGGTCAAGTTTGGAGAACAGGGATGAGTGAGGTGTCATGTGATTGCAGCAGACAGAATCAAAAAGCCAAGTTTGAGACTTACCAGGTAGAATAGATAAGGCAGTGGAAAGAGATGCATTACCAACCATACGAACAGCCTAAGCTATGATCTCCTGTAGTTCAGTGGGGGAGAGGTTGATAGTAGATCCAAAAGACTGGGACTCAGTTGAGGTGGAAGCCGTTGGCGGAGTAGGCTCAGTATTAGCAACAGCAGCAGTAGGTTTGTTACGACGGTAACAAGTCTCAATGGTGTGGCCAGGACGCTTGCAATAGTTGCAAAACTTTTTGTTGGTCTGTTTGCGACGATTGCTAGAGCCAGAAGAATCACCTGATTGCTGAGGTTGCTCTATGAGTGGAGTAGATGGAGTAATAGCCAAAACATTGAGCTTATTATGGGCTTGAAGGGTTGCAAGAAGAGCTTCTTCTCTAACCAACTCATTCACAGCAGTATCAAGAGAGGGAGCAGGATTGCGATTTAGCAGCTGACCACGAATGGGCTCAAAGTCCTTGTGAAGTGACATCAAGAATTCATAGAGGCAAAATTCATCTCTAATGGAAGCATATTGCTGAGCATCCTTTAAGCATGCCCAAGTTGGATCAGAAAGGTCAATTTGGTCCCAAATGAAGCGAAGCTGATCATAATAGTCATTGATGGATTGCCCTGGTTCTTGCCTGAGTTGATGCAATTCAACCACTAATTGATATTTCATGGATCCATGAGTAGTGGAGTACCTTTTGGCTAACATATCCCATGCAGATTTTGCATCATCAAAGCTGCCCAACAGATTGGAAATAGAAGGAATGGAAGTGTTTCGAATCCATGTGAGGATCATGTGGTTATGACTATTCCATTCAATCATGCGACTAAGAAAGGCAGCATCTTCTTCACTTGCTCCCTTGACAGGAATAGTCATTACACCAGTACAATAATACCAGAGCATGCGACCCTTAAGAAAACTGCGCATAGCTTGAGACCAAGATAAGTAATTTTTATTCCCCTCCAATACAGTATTGATGGGGTGAGGAAGAAAAACATCCTTTTTATCCATTTAGAGACACAATATGCAAAAACAGATTGCAAAAATGAAATCTACGCGAAAAACTGGGTAAGGAGAACCTGGACAGAAAAAGTCAACCTGGAAAAGTCAACTGTCAAAGTCAACGGTCAACGGCTGGTCAACGGTCAACAGCCAGCAGATGATGTCACAGGATGACGTGGCGATGACGTCAGCAAATCAGAGGATGCTGACGCAGCTAAGGCTGACGTGGCAGAGGTGATGACGTCAATAGACCAGGTCCGGCGCGTGAGAGCGCGTGGAGGTGCGTGAACGGCGCGTGGAGGCGCGTGCAAGGATACTGCGGCGCGTGGTGGCGCGTGATCAGCGTCGCAGCAGCTTTGAGCAGCGCGTGGGGGCGCGTGCGGTCTCCGATGGTGGCGAGGCTTCCACGAATGTGTAGAGCGGCACAGGACGATCTCAGTGGTACCTTCAAAAATGAAATCGGAGCAATATTCGCAGCGGTGATGCAAAGAGCAGTGGTCTGTGCAGTGTGAAACTCCTTAACGACGGCGGCTGCAGGTTCGGAACCCAAGGACGATGGCTGGATGACGTCGGAGGTTCAACGACGAGAGGCTGCAGCGGCAGTTGTGATGGCGGAAGCGTTAGTAAAAGAAAGGAAGTCACACTAATGAAGACAAGACTGCTAAGAAAAGGTCAGAGCAGTGGCTCTGATACCATGTTAGAAATACAAAATAATTGTATTGCATTTCATGAGTAAAAGAATATACATCAGTGCCTTTATATAGGAAGCATATGTGTGCGGTACAAGTAAAGTGTACTATACAAGTAAACTAACTGGGCCTAAAGCCCATAATATACATTAACATAGAAAAATTGAATTGTTTTTTAAGACTAATAATCTTACTGAGGTTAACAAATAATAACTTTTTGGTGTATTTATTTCCATTAACACACTTATAGTTACTACCTACTTTGTAGGCGTGGACTAATGGGAGGCTAAAGAGTGTTGTACGCAGAGTAGTGGTAAACAAAGAGAAGCAAAGGCTTTTCAGAAAGCCAGGTGATGTTCTAGTAGCTACAGAAAATTATATATATATATATATTTTTTTTTTTGGTAAGTAAGAATGATATATATACAAAAGTCTACTCTATGCATGAAGAACATAGAGCAAACCCAGAGAATACAAGAAGAAGAAAACAAGGAAAAAACATAAAAGAAAACCAAACAACAGAATTATTACAAAAGAGAAAGGGAGCAAAAAAAAGAAGGGAGAGAATCACTGGACGTGAGTCCCTAAGCCTGAGACCAATCAAAAAGAGTTCCACTAAAAGAAGCAAGCATCTCATCATGGGAGCTAGCTATCCAAGTCCTCAAAAGTCCTCTGATTCCGCTCCTTCCAAATACACCATAGGATGCACAATGGAACTAAGTTCCAAATTTGAGACGAATGCTTCCCTAACCAATTCCACCAGCCAAAAGGCAAGTCTGGTATCGATTTAGGTATAACCCAAGACAAGTCAAAAATTATAAAGGCAAAGCTCCATAACCGATAATCCATCTCATAGTGAAGAAGTAAGTGGTCTACCATCTCTCTACAATGATAGCATATAATGCACCAATCCACAAAATCCAATCTCCTTAATCTCAAGTTATCTCCCGTTAGGATCTTATTCCATGCTACACACCAAACAAAAAAAGAAACTCGCCTAGGGGCCTTTACTCTCCATATAGCTTTCCATGGAAAGACAGTTGAGGGAGAATCCCTTAATTTGTCATAATATGACCAAATGTCAAAAGCCCCATTAGGCTTTAACTTCCATCTCATTCGGTCTCCAGCATCCATAGGAGGAGTATTGGCTCCCAATATACGAAGAAAATGCAGCCCTTCATCCATCTCCCAATCATTAAAATCTCCAATAAAACGAACATCCCAAATTCTTTTCTACTCCGCCCCCTACCTTGGCAAAGAAGTTTCTACAGAAACCTCCTTATCAATGGCAATACCATACAACCTTGGAAATGCCAATTGAAAAGGTTGATTCCCATACCACCCATCCTTCCAAAACCTCACTCTATTCCCCAACCCAACAACAAACTGACAATTTTTGCTGAAATCCTCCCATCCCATGCGAATACCTCTCCACAAATCACACCCATGAACTCCCCTACCCAACTTTGAGGTCCATCCCCCCCATTCTTCCCAATATTTTAAAGCTACCGCCCTCCTCCATAACTGATCCTCTTCCTTCCCAAACTACCACAACCATTTCCCAATAAGGCCTTATTTAAAGTGGTAAGTTTCCTTATCCCTAAGCCACCATTGGTTATAGGCGCACAAACTTTATCCCATCCTACTAGATGAATCTTGCTATCACCCCATAGAAAATCCCTTTGCAACTTTTCAATTTTATTAGCCACATGAGTAGGAATGGTGAATAACGATGGAGAGTAAGTAGGAAGACTAGATAGCATACTCTTGAGTAACATCAATCGACCCCCCTTAAACAAATACAACTTCTTCCACTTGGCTAATTTCCGCTCAATTTTTTCCAAAATTGGATTCCAAATTGAAGGGGAATTATGTGGAACCCCCAATAACATGCCAAGATATGACATAGGCAAAATTCCAACTCTACAGCCTAAAATTTCAGCCAAGGCATGCACTTCAACAACCTCCCCTATTGGAACCATTTCACTCTTATGCACATTGACTTTCTCTTAGGTTCTAAATGTTTAGAACAATTGGCAAATCGTGAATACAAACTTGTCTAGATATAGATCTTAGAGTCTATAGGTATTATTAGCCAATGCTCAAGGTGATTCAAGTCAAGATTCAAGAATATACAAACTGCAGGAAGAAGATTTCATAATCTGTCTGGTTCGATCGATCGAAAGACAGGCTCGACCGATCGAAAATCGTATCTGCAGATTTTTAATTAAACCCAAACAGCAGTTCAAGCCCATTTAGGATTAGGGTTTCTAATCTACTTCTCCCAGTATATAAAGGAAACCCTAAGCACGTTTTTATATGGCTTTTCAAAGAGAAAAGAGTGTCCATCTTTTGTATTTAGGGTTTTGTTCCTAAAAAGCTCTCTTATGTCTTCTACCGGTGCTATTCCTTGAAGAATCTCAAGATCCGGTATTGTAGAAGTCGCTGCCTTCTCTTGTCATCAAAGGTGCTGATGATCTAAACCTTCAAGGGTGATCTTGGAGTCACAAACAGGAGAGTTTGTGTTGCTAAACCTTGAGTGGAATCTCAAAGTCACAAACGGGGGTGTTTGTGTTTTGCAAAGGCCAAAGAAATAAGAAGTCCGTGGATTCGGAGCTTGCACGTGGTCGTGTCAGTAAGTTCTACTGGTTGGTAGCAATAAGAAGTCGAGCGTGGGGGATTGTAAGTCTTATTGTATGAACTTCGATTCTTTCTAGTGGATTTGCTTTTTACCTTGAGGATAGTTAGGTTAAATCCTCCCCAGGTTTTTACCGGTTTGGTAACCTGGATGATCATATCTTGTGTTTTTTATTTTCCACTGTTATGCATGATATGATTGTTTGATTGTGATAACCTAGACTTGGAATTTGGACTAAGTAACAACTTGGCTAATTACCTAGGTTTAATCAATTATAAGGGGTCTAAAAACTGTCAAGTGGTATCAGAGCGGGTTGCTCTTTTGTTTTAGATCTTTTGATCTAAGAGCTGATCCTTGACCCCTGTTATCATGGATAATTTGAAGTGTCTTTCTGATCATGTTTTTGCTTATGTTTCTATTGATTTTATTGATGCCTGTGAAACTCTTCGTAAGGAATTATTGAAATCTATGAAAATTGCTAAGAAATTCAAGGAAGAGTTAAAATTGGCTAATCTTGAAAAAGAGGAATTGATTGTTAGATTAGATGAATCTAATAAAAAGAATGAATTTTTGAGAAATCAAATTTCCTCTCAAGATGAGAAGATGAAAAACTTGGAACAAGAGTTAGTTGAATATAAAGCTAAAATTGAAAATTTAACTAGTGCCAAGTCTGCTGTTGATAATAGAAGTGTTTCTGTTTCTCTTAAACCTAAAACTGAAAAATTTTATATCCCTCCTTTTAAGAGGAATAATAAAGAAAAGGCTTATTTTGCTAGGTTAGACAAAGGTAAAAGTTCTGATGTAGACGCTGAAGTTTCTAAACCTAAGTCTAAACCTACTGTTAGAGAACATAATAAATCTGTTTTTGTGCCTACCTGTCACCTTTGTGGTGTTGTTGGTCATATTAGACCAAATTGCTCTTTGTTGAGGTAAAAACCAAAATCTAAGACTAGATTTGTTGTTAGGAATACTGATGTTCCTAAATTTGTTCATGTTTGTCACTTTTATGGTGTCCATGGTCACATTCGTCCTAAGTGTCATAAACTTAAATTTAAGCATTCTGTGTTTCAATCTAGGATTTGTGATGATATTTCTCCTGCCATAAGTCCATATAAATTGTTTCATATTCTTTTGAAAAATTTGAGCTTGTTGGCTTGTGAAAGGAATTTGCAGGATTTTAATCTGTCTCAAAAGATTGGTGTAATTCCTCAAATACACTCTGCTTCTCATGGATTTTCACCTACAAAGCCGAAGACTCATGCTATATGGGTGAGAAAAGATTCTCTAAGGTGAGTGTTGCAGACTTGTCCCTGATTTAATTCTTTCAATTATTTGTGGACATGTTTTGTTTTTTGTTTTTAGTTGTTTTTTTTTTTTTTTTTTTTAAATAAAAAAATTCAAAAACATTGAAAATTTTCAAAAGGACAAAAATATTTTATTTTGTGTCTAGTTTTATTTTTATTGAGGATTACATGAGTTATGATATATCTCTCTTGATTTAGAACATGCTTGACATTGTGGAGAAACTTGAATAGTATGTGTTAAATAAGTACTAAGCTATTTCTAATTTTGTGTGAGTATGTACTAGTTTGTACATGTACTCATGGGTTAATTAAGAAATTGATATTTCTTGTTTGTATACCCTTTATAGCTTAGTTAAGCACTGTCATGCATTGTATTTGTATTGTTCATTTAGCATAATGTGTGTTTTTTGTTTTTGGTCATAAGTTTTTTAAAACCAAAAAGATTTTTGTGTTTTGTATTTCACATCTTGGATTTATAATCAAGGATTGGCCATATTATCTTTAAATAACAAGTTTATGTACCTTGTTTAGTTTTGATGAGCTTACTTATTGCACTTTACTAGTTGAAACTTTGTAGTGCATGTTGTGTGGGAGATGTTTATAGTTTTTGATCATTTTGTCTTGATCTTGAAGTCACATGTCTTTGACTGTCGGACTTGAACCTTTAGAGAAAGGCATAAATAACCATCTCACCACTTTTCACTAGCCAATCATGAACACCTTAGTGCATATCGTAAGATTTTGTGCTCGAGAAAGTGTAGCACATGCACAAAAAAAACATAAGGTGAATTGCTTAATACTTAAAATTGGTGTATACTATTAGGCTTGATGCCAAATCACATAATTAAAATTGGAATGTATATTATGAGGCATAAATACAAGAAACTTACATGATTGCAAGCTTATGATCTAGGAGATGTGGGAGTTATATGATATAACTCTTTAGGTAATAGTCTCTTTTAAATTCTATGTGATGAATTTTGTAGACTTTGTGATTGATTGCTATTCACATATCACCTCACATGTATCTCAAGCTTTTGCTAGTTGCACACACTACACAAGTTACTCTTTGTTAAACTTGGTACATTATATTGTGTGTGATCTTGTTGTGGCCATCCAAGATTAAAAAGTTCCTAGATTTTGATGCAAAATGTCTTTAATATTTGAGTTTTGGAGTCAAATTGATTGAAAAACTTGTTTTTGGAAAATGGGTTGCATTCAAGTGTTTTTGAAAAACTTTTAATCTCATATTCATGCATTTCATTCATGAAATATTGTGTTTTGAGGAGTTTCTGCGTTAAATTGCTCTTTTTTTCAAAAATTTGATTTTTCCATGCATCATTTATGTTTAGGATTCACATGCATTGCATTGTTTTTTGTATCCATCTTGCAGTTTTGCGGTCATATCTCTCATTGTTTTCATACATAACATGCATACACTTTGCTACATTGGGTACTCAACTTGATTTAAAAATTGATTGATTAATTTTTGAGTTATGTACTTTCTAGTATATGCTATTTTTATGTGTGAATTGTAGAAAATTATTTTCTTAAGAGATATGATGGATAATCAATGTGCAAATATTTTCTCTACTCATGCAACTATTTATGGGTCACATAGTGCCATGTTTGCATTTTATTGAAAGAGAGAATATTTTTTCTTCATGTGTATCCTTAACTTAGTTTTTTTTTTAAAACTTGGTTTGTGTCTTTTTATTTATCCCCAACCCCTTTATTTTTTCCCAAAACTTATTTTGTTTTTCCTATTTTTATAGGGGGAGAAATTTTTTTTAACCTTTGTGGTTCTTAGGGGGAGTTGTTGCTCTTCGTAGGGGGAGTTGTCTCTATTTTCTCTTACTCTGTTGCGTATGTTTTCTGTCTACCTTCTGATTAGGTAGTCTTTGTCAATACGTGACAAAAAGGGGGAGACATAGATGACCTGTTTGTTTTGTTTAGGGGGAGAATATAAAAACTTTTTGATGTATCTAACTTAGGGGGAGAGTTAGAATTTACTTTTTTTTTTTTTTTTTTTTATATATTCTGTTTTCATATTATTGTTTATATGTCTTTCTATCCACACATGCGGTGATGTGTTTGGTGAGTGTTTCAGGAAAGACAGGTGCATTTTGATAAAGACCTTCTACCTCTTCTTACAACTTCTAGGTTAGGAGTTTTAGATTGGGATTTGTGATATAATTGGGCATTTTATTGTATTGGGTTGTTCTTGTATTTGAGCATTTCATTTTGTATGAAAGTTTTGTCACGAATTGCCAAAGGGGGAGTTTGTTAGGTTCTAAATGTTTAGAACAATTGGCAAATCGTGAACACAAATTTGTCTAGATATAGATCTTAGAGTCTATAGGTATTATTAGACAATGCTCAAGGTGATTCAAGTCAAGATTCAAGAATATACAAGCTGCTGGAAGAAGATTTCATAATTTGTCTAGTTCGATCGATCGAAAGACAGGCTCGACCGATCGAAAATCGTATCTGCAGATTTTTAATTAAACCCAAACAGCAGTTCAAGCCCATTTAGGATTAGGGTTTCTAATCTACTTCTCCCAGTATATAAAGGAAACCCTAAGCACGTTTTTATGTGGCTTTTCAGAGAGGAAAGAGTGTCCCTCTTTTGTATTTAGGGTTTTGTTCCTAAAAAACTCTCTTATATCTTCTACCGGTGCTATTCCTTGAAGAATCTCAAGATCCGGTATTGTAGAAGTTGCTGCCTTCTCTTGTCATCAAAGGTGCTGATGATCTAAACCTTCAAGGGTGATCTTGGAGTCACAAACAGGAGAGTTTGTGTTGCTAAACCTTTGAGTGGAATCTCAAAGTCACAAACGGGGGTGTTTGTGTTTTGCAAAAGCCAAAGAAAGAAGGAGTCTGTGGATTCGGAGCTTGCACGTGGTCGTGTCAGTAAGTTCTACTGGTTGGTAGCAATAAGAAGTCGAGCGTGGGGGCTTGTAAGTCTTATTGTATGAACTTCGATTCTTTCTAGTGGATTTGCTTTTTACCTTGAGGATAGCTAGGTTAAATCCTCCCCAGGTTTTTACTGGTTTGCTTTCCTGGGTGATCATATCTTGTGTTTTTTATTTTCCGTTGCTATGCATGATATGATTGTTTGATTGTGATAACCTAAACTTGGAATTTGGACTAAGTAACAAGTTGGCTAATTACCTAGGTTTAATCAATTGTTTAAGGGATCTAAAAACTGTCACTTTCAAACTTGTTACCACCTGAAAACTAAGTAACAACAACCGAATATGAAGAATTTGCTCCACATCTACATCGCAAAATAGGATAGTATCGTCTGCAAATAATAGATGTGAAACACATTCCCCACCACCCCTCTTACCCTCAAGATTAAAACCACGGATCAAACCAGCTCCCTCCATTCTTCTTAGCATCCTACTAAACACCTCCATCATGATCAAAAACAGCAAAGGAGATAGCGGATCTCCTTGTCATAAACCCCTTGAACTACCAAAGAAATCAGCTGAAGACCCATTAATCAAAACAGAGAACTGAATAGTGGATATGCAAGTATGGATCCACTTACACCACTTCACTCCAAAGCCCATCCTATTCAACAAATACAGCAATGCCTCCCAATTCACATGATCGTAGGCTTTCTCCATATCAAGCTT
This sequence comes from Quercus lobata, assembly GCF_001633185.2. Lineage (NCBI taxonomy): Eukaryota > Viridiplantae > Streptophyta > Magnoliopsida > Fagales > Fagaceae > Quercus > Quercus lobata. The sequence continues at coordinate 65,212,585 of NC_044906.1, read as the reverse complement.
ACAAATGACTCCAGGAACCCTACTTTTCTCTCGGCTATCCACACACTCATTCGCAATAAGAACCGAGTCAAGGATTTGTCTTCCACCCATAAAGCTATTATGATTCTCAGAGATCAATTGATCTAAAACCACTCTCAGATGATTTGCCAAGACCTTAGCCAAGATTTTATACACAATCCCCACCAAGCTAATAGGTCAGAAATCTCTAATATTAGAGGCATCATTCTTTTTAGGAATTAATGCAATGAAGGTAGCATTAAGGGATTTTTCAAACTTACAATGATGGAAAAACTCTTCAAAGATTGCTAAGACGTCTTTCTCCACTACCCTCCAACAACAATGATAGAACGCCATAGTAAACCCATACGGACTTGGAGCTTTGTCCCCTTCCAAGTCATTTACAACTTGAAGGATCTCCGCTCTCTCAAACTTCCTTTCAAGCCAAACCCTTTCCATATTTCCAATACGATCAAATTCCAAACCCTCCACAAAAGGCCTCCACCCTTCAGTCTCCTTGTACAAATTTTTACAAAATTGTACTACTTGATTAGTAACCTCAGAATCCTCCTTAAAAACCACCCCATCCACCTCTAACGTCCTCAGATGATTATACCTTTTATGGGAGTTAGCCATTTTGTGGAAAAACTTGATGTTATTATCGCCTTCCTTGATACATAACATCCTAGATTTTTGTCTCCAGGAAATTTCTTCCAAGGAAAGAAGATGCTCTACCTGGGACCTCAAATCTGCCCTATGACATTTCTCCTCATTAGAGAGACCAAAATCCCCTTCCTTAGAGTCTAATGTTTTCAACTCCTCTAGTAATTACTTCTTTTGACATACTACATTACCAAACTCTGGACGATTCCATTGCACAATGTCCTCTTTCAAAGCCTTTAGTTTTTTTGCAAGCATGAAACTAGGTGTACCTACAAAGGAATGCCGATTCCACTAGGTTTGAACTCTATCCACAAATCCCTCCTTCTTCAACCACATATTCTCAAATCTAAACGAACTTTTCCCCCTTGCCATTCCCTCTGCCACCAAGAGAATTGGTCTGTGATCTGAGATAGGACGGGGTAATATCCTTTGAATAACATCAGGGAAATGGTCCTCCCAATCTCGAGTGACCAAAGCTCTGTCAATCCTAGACATCGCTGGTTGATCATAACCACTTAACCATGTATAGCTACCTCCTTCCAAAGGCAAATCAACCAAGTTAAGATCCTAAACAAATTCAAAGAATTTTTCCATAGCCAGGGTCAAACGGCTCTCACCCTTATGCTCGCTTGGAAAGCGAACAATATTAAAGTCCCAAAAGCAACACCACGGTATCCTGTCCCCTACCCTTTGCCACTTTACAGAAACTGAGAAAGTACCAATCATAACCTCCACCTTATCCAAAACCTTTTTATCCCACATAAGCAAAATACCACAAGTAGTTTGATCAGCCTCCAAAAAAACCCAATCCACATAAGGACAGCACCACAAACTACAAACCAGTTGTGTATTCATGCTAGCTATTTTCATCTGTTGTGAACAAACAACGTCACACTTCCACCCCTGCAACAAATTCTTCACCACAAGTCGTTTCTGAGGGTCATTTAAACCCCTAACATTCTATGAAATCATTTTTATCTTCATAAACACTAAAATATCCCCAACTACTGACACCAACACAAGACCACCCTCTATTTCCTGTAATAATTCACCGAAGAGATCAAGTTTTGCAGCTCTCTACGTTCCTTTTTTTTGGACTTACCCACTTTTTTGCTACCCGTTGCTTTCTTGTGTAACACATTGGTTGCCTCCATCTTTAACTCTAGCCTCTGTAAGAGAGCAATGCACAATTTCCCATTTCGAGACATTGACAACCCAACCAATTTACTGAAACCAAGAATTCTGTGTTTCACCCACCTAGAAATATCTAACTTAGTCTCAATACTCAATACCTCATTGACCTCCTCCAACTCTGCCAAATTTGTCGACGCACTCGGAGTAATGATTTGCAGAGGAAGGCAAACTGACAAATCTGTTTCACCAAAAGCCGTAGAAAAATCAACTGCTTCCTCCACAAGCATGACCTCCCTAGGAAGGCTTAAGAGATCCTTACTATAGGAGGAATAAACCTCTTGACCCAATACCCCAAAACCTAGTAATCCAGCTCGCAACAACTCCAGAAAGAGATCGGGAAGAGAAGGTCCAACCAATCGCAACACTAATTCGAGAGTCACCGTCCTCTTACCTTTAGAAATCAACCCACCCAACAACAAAATAGAGCCCAAAATACAATTCCGGTCAAGACTGAGCCTGAAAACCATTATCAGTGGAGACTCGGTACACCCTGACACTCCTACCGGCGAAGCACAACACTGATGAGTAGGTACAACTTCATCTGCATCAGCTTGTGTCGCCCCTACCGGTGAAACCACCTGTGTTGGCAAAACCACCTAAATCCCCGTGTGACGCTCCTCTTGTATGGGTAAAACAAGGCTCATCGAAAGCACCAGCGGCATTGAGAAGCTCGTACCGCCATTGTCGGCTTGAACCCATACCTTCGGTGACCTCACAGGACCTCTAGCCACCTGTATTAGCATCTCGGAGCTCGTCAGACTCACCCCTGGACTCTTCCTAGCCTTCTCGTGAGTATCGACTGAGATTATAGGCCCTACACAATTAACAGAGCATTTCCTAGGCTCAAAGGTTATTGGGCTTATGGTATTTGGGCCTAAGCTTGACTTACTAATTGGCAATTGGGCTGCCAGCTTGTTAGGGCCCAAACCTAGCTTACCCTTACACAAATCCTTACCAGCCCGTGATACCCATTTAAACTTCTTAACTCCTCGTTTCTTTCTATCCCAGGAAACTCCTCTCCTCCCTTTCACGTCAACCTCCACAATTAGACCACTCCCTCTCTAGCATGGTTTCCTTACATCAATCTTCTTCCCATTTTCATTTGCTTTTGAATTCAAACTAAGACTTGATGGGAAACGTATCCTAATATCTGCCAGATTTTTCTCACCTAACTCTGTCTCCACATTAATACACTGCTCCCTCTTATCCCCTACTTCCACCACCATCTTCTCAGCCCACCGAAAAATCCCCCACCTTGGCACATGTAAATCTCATATTCATCACCAATAGCCCCCTTGACTGATTCCCCTCTCCACAGACTCCCCCTGAATCAAATTTTTAACCTTATCCTTGGTTGTAATATGTTGTGACTGAGTCACAGCCCTTGGCTGCACCTGACCTTTTAGGATCTCAACAAAAGACCGAGAAGGATGAGGCCCCAACATTCTCCTCTGTGGTAGGGACACAAATTTAGCCTAGCTTGAACCATGTAGAGCAAATTGGTCAGGTTCCAACATCTTCCTCAGTTCAAGCCCAAAGACCTTCCAATCATTTTGTGCTTTGCCACCAGGAATTATGACAGATCTTCTATGCCTACCAACTTTAAGTTCAGACACTAAAAGGAACTGACCAAAGGAATTTGATCCTCGCTGTAAAGTGTATGTAGTGTCTCCTTCCCTAAGCGTAAAAAATTGTTTGGGATTGATTCTGATCACCATGTGTTCTATATTCTTCATCAACCATAATGCAGCATTCTTGCCTATGAATACTGACTTCATGAAGTGTTTGCCCCGTTCAAAAATACGTAAGGAGAAAAAAATTCCTCCTTCTTCAACCACCAATTGAAAAAGCTTAAATTCAATGAAAAAACTACGAATACCACCCATACTTAACCACCAAATGATCTCCTCTATTTAAAGTTTGACTATTGCCATGAACAAGTAGGTGGCTGAAGGAAAAAGAAAGAAAAAAAGTATTTGGTTGCAGAAAAGAACACATTAAGTACATTGTCAAAGGCACAATTAGGGAAGACCTCAATAATGCTATATATATAATATAAGCTGAAAGAGTGAAAGGCATGGAGGGACTAGTGAAGGATATGATAAACAAGGATGTGTTGTAGTTATGACCTCTAAAATGCACTTTGAAGAGAATAAAACAAAATGCGACTACAGGATGTGAACAACCACCTTGGGTACTCCACCCATTCCAGAAAGTTTGCTGATATTTTTATCCTTGAATCCTATTTCTTGGGGAACTTTGTATAATAACTGCAGTTGAATATGTGTAACGTATTGTTTGTATTTGTAGAATGTCTGTAATTGCAATTCACTTAAAATGGTCTATCAGAAAATTATATTGAAGAACACGGAACAAAGAGAAGCAAAGGCTCTTTAGAAAGCCAGGTGATGTCCTTGCCACATCAGAAAATTATATTGAAGAACATGGAACAGAAGCATTTGAAATGCTTATAGCCACTAGCAAGGTATGATCAATAACCATGGTGTATTGTTCTTTTTGGTCATGTTGTATTTTAAATGTATAATTATTTTTTGGTAACTTACATTTTAAATAATTTATTAACTATGCTTGCTTTTTTGTATGAATTTTGGCTTCTGAATGCTTGTAAGCTAGGACAGATATTGAATATTGATAAAATGAAATAATTATGTAAAATAAAAAGAAAGAGAAGAGAGACATGTTAGGTTGGGGTTGTGGAGTGAACACAGTAAACATTTCCATAAGAGATTTAAGCACTAGCGTTCTAGTCTATGGGCTCCTTGTTGGGTTGTACTTTCTTTAGGCTAGTTATTTAGGTGATAGGCTTGTTAAAATAAATGGTCCATAGTTTAGTTAATAGGTCCACAGATTAGGCTTACCCATATGTTAAATCACATGCTCTTGCTTCATAATAAGTAATTAAAGTTTCTCTAAAGTAAAGGTCTTATTTACTAGTTATTGTTTTGTTTCTTTTTTCTATAATTATAGTGGTTTTGTATACAAAATCAAAGTTGTTTTTGTATGCAATTTTCTTATTATAGGTAACTAGAGGTGGTGAGGAGCAGCTGGAAAATGTGGGACAAACTTAAGTTGTTTTTGTTCATACTGCTACATTTGCTTTGGCTAAAACACATACAAATTGTGTAAATTTGAGGCAATATGTCCAGGATATTTTTTTATTTTGTAAATTATATTATAGTAGTAAAATTTTGAAATTGGTCATTATTAATGTTTATATTTTGAATGTGGATATTAAATTTTGATCAATGTGAAGGAGCATATCTAATTTTATTTTTTTATTTTGAATGAAAAATACTTATTTCAACAATTACAAACCGTTGAACTTATCTCAAGATACCCTTTATCAATGGTAGAGTGCATGTTGATAAAGGTGTAAAACTTTTTTCAACGGTTCCATAGGCCGTAGAAAAATATTCTTGACACGGTTTTTAATAACAGTTCTCAACAGTCACTCCAACCGTCGAAAATACTTTTTTCAACAGTTTTTATTACTTTTTTCAATGGTTTCAACCGTTGAAAATAGCCAAATTTCTTGTAGTGGGGCATGATCAGGTTTCCCCAAACACTTCATTTGGGCACTTTTTGTACTAATCAAAAGGGTTGTCCTCCCTATTGAAGTGTTTGAGGGAACCTCGGGTGTCATTTGATTTACTAAAGAAATGATTTTCGTTGATGACATCTTTCCTTTTAAAGTTTTACGTTCATTTTACACAAATTGCAATGCTCTTAATGAGCCAATGAGTGCCTTTTTGTTTTTTTTTTTTCTTGCTCCATTTATTACTTTTTGATTGTCATAATTAACATTATATATATGAAAATGGTATATCCAAACATGCATTTTAGTTGCTATGGGTCTCGTCATTGTTTTATTAGTGTAGAAGATATCAACATGGATGCATAAATAGTGTTACCCTAATAAAACACTATTTATGCATCCATTTTGGCCATGGATGCAAAATATTGAAATTAGATATAAACATTTTAGCTAATAACCTCCTTTTTTTTTTTTTTTAAGTACTACATTTATGTAAATGACTAGTATATCATTTTTTTCTGTTATTATTCTTATAGTACTACAGGTACCATAAGGAGGTTGAACCAAGGGAAAGAAACCAAGATGAGAAGAGAAGGATAAGGCACAGGGAAAAAAAGCTACAAAAACTGAGATTTACCTTAGCCAAACTAGTGCATAATCCAATTCGGCACTTCAGCTACACTTAAAACTCGTGGGATAGAAGAAGGAAAGGACCAAAACAAAAGAGAAAACTCACGGAGAAGCAAGCACAACTTTCTGACTAGTCAAGCAGTGAATTAGGCAAAGTTGATGTTGTTTTCTAGTATTGGGGTGCAACACCATCCGTCTAAAGTCAAAGCATTTGGGATGTCCCATTTTTTTTCCTTGTTCCATTTATGAATTGTAAATTGCAATTTCTATAACATAATGAGAAATTATATATTTCCTACCATTTAGTTCTTTTCTACACAACAACAGTCTTTTATGTTTATGTACATGGAAGTCTCTATGGGTCTCATGATCATTATCTCAGTGGCGTAGAGAAGAAATCAAAGTGGATGCATAAATATCATTACCTAATTATGTAAAAGGTTTAAGTTTTTAGGATCAATTTTTATTTATGAGTTTAAAGTAGGTAGCTTTGAATTCAAACCCAGTCTCTTGTTATTTATCATATATGTGGGAGGGGGAAGCCCGAAGAAAGAGGACCATCAAATGGAATCAACCCAATGAGCAACTGGGCCCAACTATTCATTAGATTAGGCCCAGTACAATTAGGATAGTCTAGTCAGTAAAATTGAGGATGGCGGCCCACCTGAGGAGTAGATACTCCTCAGGAGATTGGAGACAAACCACCAAGGCTATAAGATTGAAGGTCAAGGAAGTAGTGGCGTGTGAACAGGGGAAGGAGGAAGTTTCTAGATAAAGCACTCATTACCTCCACATTTAATGCACTATGCCAACTCAGCCTGCCACATTAATGATAAAATGATCCCTGAACAGTGCCCTACAGCTTGCAGCCTACTCTACTACCACCAGCAAAGCAATGATAGGACAATTATCTAAGAAGGGATCAACGACCATCCAAGTGGAGGGCTGGGATGCAATCCAAGTAGCTATATATAGGAAGGAAGATCCTCCTGGAAAGTGGATCAAAAGAATGGAGAGAGAGAGAGAGAGAGAGAGAGAGAGAGAGAGAGAGAGAGAACTATGAAACCAAGAAGTGTGCATCATAAGAATTGTTGCTTCTCAACTAGCCCAAGGAAGAACTTGAATAAGAATCTCTATTTCCTTTGCTATTATTCCCTACTAAAGCTGTTGTCTTAACCAATTTTCTTTCTTTAAATTACCAAACTAAAGTTACCAAGGCTTGAAGAGTTGACCTTGACAATCCACTTCTACAAATTAATTGTATTGGGCCTCCATTCTAGCCCATTCTCATCTAGATTGGGCCGGATTGTTCGTTTCACCCCCTACACAATGAATTACTTTATTGCCTACGAACATTATAAATTTATAATAATATCCATTAAAAATATGAAATCTAAACAATGGATTTCGTGAGTTTTAAGAAATTAATGAAATAGAATTTTATTTCTTTCTTCCTCACTCTCCCTCATTCAATTCTTTCTTTTGGTGCAAGGTGAATGCACGAGTAATAAGCATCAGCCACTAAATTGTGCTGCCAAATTTTAGTCATAATTGCTTCTCTCCTACCTGCCAAAATTACTTTACTTGTCCCTTGCGTTTTGCTTAAAATGGAAAGACAAGAAGGGACATGGAATATAAATTATTAATTTTTATCCTAGATATATAATTTTAGCAGGGAACCATAGTAAAATTGATTTTATAAAACATGGGAAGTGCATGAGAACATTATAGTTTTTCCATACATGGGTTTGCGCAAGAAGGAACAACAAGATAACTTTAAAAATTCTGAGCATATGGATGAATCTTGGTAGCTATAGCAGATAACAACGTGTTATATAATATGTTACATATTATCTAAATGCAGCATTGAAAGCATATTATATTTGCACACCTACATAAAGTTGAGGTTAAAAGTCATTTAGACCATAGAAGAAGTGATTTCTTAAGAAAGAAAAAAGAAAGAGAGATGGGGCACATATCTTTTGTGAAATTCATCATCTTAATGATAGGGTTTCCAATGTTCAAAATGATTTTTGACACTCAAGGCCGAAAGATGCGATCGTTGTTCTTGATAGATCTTCAAGAGAGGTTTCCCTAGCATGGGTTCTATATAAGTATTAAGTAAGTAATCACGTTCAAATAAAATTTGAATATATAGTTTTTGTAACAATATCGATAATACTTTTCTTGAGTTATATGTTGTTGATTCCTCTTATCTAACTCACAATAGCTGTGTCTTGAAGGTGGCTGGAAGCAACATGTGTTGCAAGTGCAGACAGCGTAGAGATTCCAATTAATATTGGAGAAGGTGCCTCATTATTGTACAATTGATTGGAATGAAAATAAAAAAGAAAACAAAAAGTGATGGAGAGATATAGAGAGAGAGAGAGATATACATATTTTTTTTTTTTCTCTGTCTTTTGTTATTAGATATACATAGTCTCTCTCTCATAGCAAATTTCAAGTAATAAACGTTATATTTTATTAATGAATTTATATGCTATTAATTCATATTTTAATTTTTTAAGCGTGTTTTTTTTCATAATTAAATTTTCTCTCTTCGCCTTCTATATTTTGGGATATAATGGGGCCTTAATTTTCTCTCTTCACGTTTTAATAAATAATGCTTTTATGCTTTGGATATTGTGTGGGGCTTAATTTTTCTCTTCATGTTTTAATAGACAAATCATTTTATTGGCCAATAGAAAGGCCTTTTTTTTTTTTTTTTTAAGTGAAGTTGTATTAATTAAAATGTCCATTTTGTAAGATAATTAAATAAATATATATTATATTAGTTAATAGATGGGGCCTTAGATCATTGTCTAAGTGGCCTATATGGTAGATCCAACACTTCTGCCGATGTAGCAAATTGTTAATGAGGAATAATAAAGTGGTGTCAATGCATGATTGACCCATATGAGAATCAATAATAACCTATCAACTCAACCATTGTAAAATTTGTTTGGTTCTAAATATTTAGGGATAAATTTATTGGTTTTAATTTTATGTAAGTTGGCAAACCGAGTACAAAAACACGTCTAGTTTAAGACATTCATGTCTTAGAACAAGTGTTAGACATTGCTCAAGTTGGTTCAAGTCAAGATTCAAGAACAATCAAGCAACAGAAAGAAGAATTCAAAAACTTCCTTGCTCGATCAATTGAGAGAACTGTTTCGACCGATCAAGATGCATTTTTTGCAAATTTTAAATCAGGCCCAAAAGCTCGTGAAAAGTTTAGGGTTTGAATCTAACACTGGTAGATATAAAAGGAAAATCCTAAATCATGTTTCAATATCCCCAAAAAGACTTGTGAGTTACTCGTGTGAGATTTGAGAGGTTTTATAACCTTCTAACTCAACAAGTATCTACCAAAAAGAAGATCCATATACAAGAACCAATGGAGATAAGTTGCTGCATACAAGATCAATTATTGCTGATGGTCTAAAATTTTGAGTGGGATCTCAGAGTCACAAACGTGGGTGTTTGTGTTTAACAAATTTAAATAGAAGAGTCCGTAAATTCAGAACTACGTTTAGTCACGTGAATAAGTACTACAAGAGGCCGCTTTAGATTTAGGGAAAAATTTATTGTAAAACTTCCATTCTATATAGTGAATTTGTTGCCTTGAGGATTGTTTAGATTAAATCCTCTCCAAATTTTTTACCTTGAAACTGGATTGTTTCATTGGTTTTCTTAGGTCATCATATTGTTTGTCTTATTTACTTTTCCACACTTAGTGATATGATTGTTTGTGTTTGACATAGATCTGAATAATAAATCTAAGTAACAACTTGGTTAATTAATTAAGTTAAACAATTTGAGTATACAGGGGTATAAACAAACTAACATAATTTATTATGAAAAATGTATATCTATAGCATTACTTTAAATTAGTGCCAAGTGAAAACTAAAACTATCAATAAGCCTTGAGCCTTAACAATTTTCCTAGTGATATGATATTATAATTGGTATTAATAATTAAAAGTGACGTAAATAATAAATTCTTGTTAAAGTGATATTATTTTAAGTACAAATTTTCACGTCAATAATCATAAAAATCATTGTGAAAATCATTTAGTGTCTAAAATAATAAGGTACAGGACAACGTACGTCGTGACCATTTGTCAAGCTAGGTACGTAATGCTAATGTGTTAGGCTAACAAGTGCTTCCAGTATGCAAGCTTTTGTACCCTTATATGTTGAAAAATGACAGACCATTAGAGATCAAAGGAAGCACATGTTTGGGTAAGTCGTAAGCTAGCTTCTGACCACTCATCAGAATTTTATTCTCTACAATTCATTTGACCCATCATTCAGACTAGGTTCAACATTCAAGTGTCCATATACGAGGATATTTTTCATCCCTATTATATTGGTCCATCAAATCCAAAAGCATTCATTACAGAATCATGTGACTAAAGATAGAGAACCTCTTCGTTCTCAAATAAAAAAGATAGAGAACCTCTTCCATAAATAGAAGCGTTTACTGTACATTGCCTTACCAAGAAACAAGAAAGAGAGAAAGTATAGGTCAGCTGTCCCCTAGAGTTCCCTCGATCACTTCACTGGAACTATAGTTTTAGTCCACTGAAGTGTTTGGGGGAACTCTAGTTGTCACCTGACATTGATGAACAATGAAGAGAGTTGGTGGGTAAAACATACACATATATATGCAGTGTTCATTTTCAGGTATGTAAGGATATTTTTTTGTTTTCGTTTTTCTTTGGCATTTCATTTTGTAATTATTTTTAAGGTTTTTTATTTGGTAAAGGGATTACTCCTTCACCAATCACAATTTGCCACATAGGTGAGTTGTACCACAAGTTGTGGCACCGACATTAGTCATATAGTTTTAATAGTTATATCCACCCATCATAGATCATGCTTACATCCTACATACAAGTCTAAGAAAAATAAGTCTTACCAAGGCCCATTACTAAACATGACCACAATATACTAGCTATTAGGACCCTCAAATACATTGAACAAGTCACATTCTACTTGTTTTTAATAAAATAAATTTCCATAATAGAAACTCAATTCTTACATATTCTTATAGTTGATAAAAAAAAAATAATTATATTCTTTTTAAATATTAAAAAAAAAAAAAACCGTCTATTTTGACATATATATTGACTTCCATACATTTTCCGAATTCTTTTCATTCAACTGACCCATCCAATCTACCCAATCCAAGAAAATTTTGGATTTGTTGAACTCTATATCAATAGAACATTCATAATTTTTTTTTTTAAATAAATAAAAAAATTCTGTACAATTTATTTTCACCGGTTAGAGCATATTTTTATTGGTATCAAGTCTCTGATTCAAAATATTTGTCAACTTGATCAACGAAACAGTATATATTCAAGGTGAACCAAAAACAAAGTACAAATTTAAATTTTGCTGTAGTGCTGCAATTATGCTATGGATCTTTAAGTAGAATTTATAGTTTCACAAATGGCTCCTAAAATGTGATAATAATAATAGTAAAAGTATAAGGCACCTCTTGTTTCCTAATCACATTTAAACAAGAAAAATTCCAAATCCACACTAAAATCCATGCTTAATTTCATAACAATGTTGGATATCAATTTATTATTGGTATATGTATGTGCAAGTCAAATTTTTGAGATTATTTGGTAGAGATCTCTAAAACCTTAACAGTACATTTAGACACTACAAAACGCGGGGGCCTTGGGCCGCGTTTTTAAAGCCATGGCTATAAAAAACGCGGCCCAAGATAGACTGAAGCCGCGTTTTATAAAAACGCAGCTTAAAAAAACCTTAAAGTCGCATTTTAAACGCGGGGCCATAGAAGGGTCCTGAGAGTAAGAAAATGAAGAACATGAGAGTAAGAAAATGAAGAACATGAGAGTAAAGTTGCAAAAGAAATATACACAGGTTTTTTTAACGTGGAAACCCTCTATGTTGGGAGAGGGAGAAAACCACGGGCACAAGCCAGTCGAATATTCCACTATTTTCTAAATATGGTTACACTGGGGTATTATGTTACAATGGAGAAAGAGAAAAGGAAACAGTGGAGATAAAAGAGAAAGAAGAGGTGGGAAGAAGGCTTCCACCGTAGCTTCAAAGTGTGTCTATGTGTCCTCTTCATTTAGTCCTTTCTTTCTTTAATAATGGTGGAAATGGGCATGTTTCACTTTCCCAATGGGTAAGGTGTCACCTTCCCATTGGAGAAGGACAAGTTAGAGTTTTGACAAAATGGAACCACATGCATTTGGTGCTTTTTGACAAGTTTGCTAGTGCTTGTACTACACGCAATAATGCTTCCTCAACAAGCTGGCCCTCTATTGTAATATACCCAAAACCTGGCAGTTGTGATTTGTTGTTGCAATTGTAATGGTCAATGACTGATCTTGCTATCACTTTCATCCACTATCTTGGACACATGGACCACAACTAAGAGCATCCACATTGGTGGAGTCATAATTTTAGTTATTTGGCTCCACCAAAAGTTACTTTATCTATTTTACCTTTTCACTTTACAAAATATCCAACATCAGTTGTTTTATTTTAGTTTACAACACAATAAAATAATATATCCACTATAATAAAATAATATATCCACTACAATAAACAATAATCACAACCACCATTTCACAAAACCCAACACTACCACCGGTCAACCACCACTTCACACAACCACCAAAATCAGCCCACAACTACCCAAGAAAATCTACCCATAACCACAAAAATAAAATCCACGGCAACCCACACCCACAGCATGACACAATGCCAATGACCTACCACACAAACCCCACGGCATGACCCACGAAACCATAAAACCGATGACCCACCATAGCAAGACCCATGAACACCATGGCACAAACCCACACCCACGGCATGGCCCAAAACTGATGACCCACCATACCCACAGCATGACCATGATGTCGATGACCCACCACACCCACACTTATGGCCGACACGGCAAAAGAAGAGACCCTTTCATAGTAGAGAAAAAATTGAGAAGAAAGGGAGAAAAAAATTGGGAAGAAAAAGAAAAGAATTTGAGTGAGAAATTTGAAAAGAAAGAGAGAAAATTTTGAGAAAAGAAAAGAGCAAGAAAATGAGAGAGTAGAGAAAATGAGATAGCAGAGACAGAGAGAGGGGTGGAGAATGAAGAGCAAAAAAAAGAAAAAAGAATATTAAAATATTATGAAGCAACATAAATTTAAAATTTTTTTTTATTACCTTTGAGCTACAATGCACAGCCATCTTTGGTTGTGCACTGTAGCTGTGGATGACCATTGTTGATGTGGGTGGGTTGTTGAGGTGGGTTTGTGGTGGTGATAATTTATTATTATTATTATTTTTTTTTATAATCTGAGTTGTGGTGGGCTGGTTGTGGTTGCTGCAATGGGTGGTGGGTGGCTATGATTGGGTTGGTTGTGCTAATAGAGGTGGTTGATTTGGGGTTGTTGGGTTTGTGTTTGTGTTTTGGCTGATTTGGGGTGGGGTTGCTGGGTTTTTTGTTCTTCTTCCCATAGGAGTTTCACACTAGTGGTGGTGGTGGTGCGGTGAGAAAAAATAATAAATAAATGAATTGTTTATTGTAGTAGATATATTATTTTATTGTGTTATTTTTGTTATTTTATTATGTTAAAAGCTAAAATAAAATTATTAATATTGAGTGTTTTATAAAATGAGAAGATAAAATAGATAAAGTAGCTTTCGGTGGAGCCAAATAACTAAAATTATAGCTCCACCAATGTGGATGCTCTAATTGCTACGTGATTGCTATGCCTTGGACATGTTGTGATGACGGATTAGCTCATTATGAAGCAAATCCAATATGCCCCACTTTTGGGGTTGGAGTCGGTACAGTATACAATAATTTTCACTTTATGATGAATAAAACAGTGTCCTCATTTTGTGCTATATATAAATCATTAACAATAAACTTTATGCTTCAGTATGTTAAATTAAAGAATTATTAAAATTGTACATGACAAGCAGAAGTGTCCAATGTGCAAATAAGTACAAAAAGAAAAGAAGGAGGCTGTAAATACTGAAGATAGTAAAAGGAAACAGCAAGCATATATAGTCATAAAAAGAGCAAGATGCAAATAGCAGACATTTGAATATAACATTCAGAGCTTCTCAAATGAAGATCAGTCGGATCTTGTTTTGTTTGGTGAGTATCAAGTGCCACCAGGAGTTCCTCCAAACACTTCAGTAGCAACAATGACCCTTCAGTTATAAGAGAGTTACTAGTGAAGTGGTCAGGGAAACTCTAGGGGACACTGGATGCATATTCTGGCTCTTCCATTTGTTTGGGTTGCTGGGTATGGCTATGAGTACTAAGTCTACTATTTATAGCAAGCTCTAGTGCCCATCTTTGGAATTAGTTGCCTACCTTGGTCCCCTATTTTAGCTCTATACTTCGGCTCGAAATTAGAGAAATCTTAGGGAATAAAGCTGTAAGAAGTGAACCTAGACGTAAAGAGGGCTAGATTATTGAAGGTACAGAATAATATAAGGTGAGTGACTATATGACCATTCTGCCTTTTTATAATGTCATCTCTAGAGCCATTTCTTTCCTGCTTTTTTCATTGATATAAAGCAACTGTTGACATTCTGGTATATACAATAATAACTTTTTTTTTTTTTTTTTGAGAAACAATATACAATAATAACTTATACATCTGTCGGTGAGATAATTTATTAAGTGTAAATAATAAAGTGGTTTCAGTACATGATTAGCCCATATGAGAATCAATAATAACTTATTAACTCAAAAGTCATGGATACCATGGTTTTTGAGTGAAGTTGTGATGTGTCTTTGTGTTAGAACCCCTTTTCCTCTCCCTTGTGTGTGTGTTTGTTTCTAAAAAATAATAATAATAATAACTTATTAACTCATAAATTTTATTGTGAAAAATGTTGTGTTTGTAGCATTACTTTAAATCAGTGCCAAGTGGAGACTAAAACTATCAATAAGTCTTAAGCCTTATCAATCTCCAATGATGTAACGTTATAATTGGTGTTAATTAATAATTAAAATCAAAATCAATAATTAATACATGTGAAAGTGATGTTAGTCCAATCATAATTTTTTAGGTTAATAGTAATGAAAGAAACTGTGAAAATTGTTGCGTGCTTGCTGAAACGATAAGGTATAGGACCACATGCTTTATGACCACTCGTCAAATGTGTTAGTTAGGCTAATAAGAACTTCTAGATTTGAAGCTTTTGTACCCTTATCATGTTAAAAAATGACAGACTAGAGGTCAGTTTTTAAATAGCATTACACGTATTTCCACACACACATATTTTCACAAATGTTTTCAAACAACAATTTTCAATTTTTAAACACATATACCAAACGGACCCACATATTAGAGATCAAAGGAAGTTCAAGTTTGGGTCAGTTATAGGATAGCTTCTGACCACTCACCAAATTTTGATTCTCTACCCCTCATGTGACCCATTGGTGTGCTGTCGCATGTAACCAAAAATAAAACCTATACTCCTAAAAATATATGTAATAGTGCTAGTAAGGATCGTTCCCACGGAGAATATCTAGCCTAGTTTTATGCTACGTGAACAAGGAGGGGGGGTGTGGAGTATAATAAAAACAATTTTAAGAAAAAAAAAAAAAAGAAAAACAACTAAGGAACAATTCAAATTAAAGTATCGAAATTAGTTAAAAGAACAAGCCTTGGTCTAAGTCAACATCCACCATTGGAATTTGACAGCTAATCATCGATGCAAGTATATATCAATTCACATTTTGAATATTCATCATCGGAACTATTTTCCTATCTCTCCTTAGTCGTAGTTAATTAGAAAATAAGCGATTTAATAAACCCTAACTACTAAAAACCCAAGACAAGGGCTAAAGGTTTAATCTAATAGCAGCCTTAAGAATTAGAGAGATCGATGAAACTAAACAACACAAACACAAACGGTTGCATTTAATTTAGTTGAGCATTCTTCCTAAGATCTAATAATTCTAATACAGCAAATCATTAAATCTTGGTTGCTTCACAAGTTAGAGAGATCAAACAATTACGGATTTGATATCTAACCTAGCAGTAGATTGCAATGAACAATAAACTAGTAAGCCTCCTAATAATTAAACGAGACAATCATGAAAATAGGCACAGAAGAAAATTCGATATTCAAAGCATAAATTGAACAATAAAAACAAATTAGATCTCACAGATTTATTAATTCCGAGGCTTCAATTTCCTTCGACCAAGTATAAAAGTTTAGCCAAGTAGGGCCATGATGAAAACTCAAAGGAAAAAAATCAGAGAAGAGGGGAGAGAGAGGCGTGTGTCCAATTCTGATTTCTCCTTCCCCTTTTACACATTAATCCCCCCTTTCCCAAGCCTACAAAATCTCCTAAAAATATTCTCCCTAATAATATCCAAATCTAACTAATTAAGGAAAAATATTAAAAATAAAACAAAGTCCTAATATAACTAGGAAAGTGGTGTTTTTCAGCTGGAAATTTCATGCACCTAGATCTGGAAGCTTCAGAAAATAAACCCCATCAGATTTGCGTATTAGAATTGTAGGCAAAGGAACATTCCAAAACGTCAGCAGTGCAGGTGCAGCACTTTTAAGCCCGTTTTCGACCTTGATGCAGCCCATATTTCTTAAAACTCAAAACATGAAAGTTGTAGAGCTTTATCTTGGCGTTCCATAGCATCTTGAATCATCTCAATCAGAGCTTGGATGAGAGAGTTATGCCCAGATTACGAAGCGATGTCAAAGCTATCCAGAATCGCCCAATTAGCTACGTTTTGCACTTAATGCCTTCATTTGCATCCTAAATCAAAATATAAGAATAATGAGTACATTTAGACACCAAATAAATATAAAAGACTAAACATTAAGGGAGAAAAATATGACAATTTGCATTCTCATCGCCCATTATTCTGACTAGATTCAATATTCAAATGTCCATATAGGAGGATAGTTTTCATCCCTATTTGTCCTTCTATCCCAAAGGAATTCATTATAGAATCATATGACTAAAGATATAGAGAACCTCTCTTCTATAAATAGTAGG
The DNA here is from genome assembly GCF_001633185.2 of Quercus lobata. Classification (NCBI taxonomy): domain Eukaryota; kingdom Viridiplantae; phylum Streptophyta; class Magnoliopsida; order Fagales; family Fagaceae; genus Quercus; species Quercus lobata. The sequence continues at coordinate 65,195,498 of NC_044906.1, read as the reverse complement.
GTTTACTGTACATTGCCTTACCAAGAATTAACAAAAATAAGAGAAAGTAAAGGTCAGTTGTCCCCTAGAGCTCCCTTGATCACTTCACTGGAACCATAGTTTAAGTCCACTGAAGTGTTTGGAGGGAACTTTGGTTGTCACCTGACATTGATTAATGAGAAGAGGGTTGGTGGGTAACATATCTTAGGAGCAAATGTCATAGTTGGAACACTCAAAAAAAAAAAAAAAAAAAAATCCCCAACCTTCTTATTATAGTTTAAAAATTAAGGTTAATTTTTTAATTTTTTTAAATTAATTTTCAATGGTAACATTGTAGTTTTGATTGTATGGTTGAGGATTGAAGTTAAAAATGTTAATTTCAATTCTCAACCGCAAGATGTAATATAATTGTATTGCGTGCAATTAATACCTAGACTCAATCTAAATTCTAAATAGTGGGAAAAGAGAGAGGAGGTAGGGTTCGAAACATTGGACACAACAGAGGGTGTGAATACTACTAGGCTATCTCATACCCTGACACTAGTCACAATAATTGTCATTTAGTGTGTGTATATATATATATACACACACACTTATTGGAAATCGCTTTGTCTGAGCATTCTATCACAAACTTGATCAAGACTCTAATTAGTCCATTCGCCAAAGATTTTGAATAAGGTTGAACTTGAGAAGTTCACTTATGGGTTGTATTTTTGGATTTGAATTCTTAAAAGTAAGAGATTTAAAGAATAATTTTTAGTATAAATTACTTATTAGTTATTATATATTTTATTTAACATATGGTGGATTTTAATTTTGAGGATTTTTTCTAACAAAAACATTTATAATATTATAGATTTTAAATGATATTTTACATCTAATTATTTAAGTTTAGATATTAATAAAAATTAAATTTATCCATAAATTTTATGGATAGAAAAAAAAAATTTAAGTAAAAACTGAATTTTACTTGAGTACTGGATGGTACTACTAAATTGAATTGCTAATTATCTCGGATTTCTTATAACAATAAGTAATCAGCAAAAGCTCCTAAAAATCTCAAGTTGTTGCTAAAAAGATAATAAATAAAAACCATATTTTCAATGTCTCTGTCAAAAACTGATAAATTTCATTTATACAGAGTGAAGGAATAATTACAATTAATCCCCTGGTCAAATACAAAACAAAGAGAAAGAATGATTAACCAACAGAATCTAAGTACTAATGAACCACGTGACAAGCACGTGTCTTACTAGTGATCTCTAATAGCAACATAAGAACGACAGATAGTCTTGGTATGAGAGAAAACGACTTGTAGCTTAACTCTGTTCTTCTTCTACTTGTTTTAATTTGCAAGTATAACTGACTCTCTATTCCATTTGGTATTTTGATAGTCTCCTTGGTGCTTTGACCAACCAAAGTTATACTAAATTCTAGATCACACCCTATTTGATTAGATCTCAATCTATAGCTTACTTAAACCGTGCAAATTTTATAATTTATTATACATGGAAAAAAAATCTCTGACATTTGTTATTGAATTTGTCCTCAGAGATGCATTTAATACTACATTATATATTCTTCTCAAAAAAAAAAAAACTACATTATATAATGTTTTCATATATATATTTTAAAAAATAATAATAAATTCAATTTGTACACAAATATAAAAAATAAAAATAAAAAATAAAAACTAAAAAATAAAAATTATGTGTGCCAACCAGTAAATTATTAACCAATGTCTTTTTCTTTTTTGAAAAAAAAAAAATATATATATATATATATAATTAATTAAATATTTATTATTTTTTAACACGTACTTATGTCAAGGATTCGAATCTTTTTTCCCCACTTGTCATAACAGTTGTCCAGCAAAAAAACCTACACTTTTAACACTTAATAACAAGATGCAAAAAAAAAAACAAATACACTTAATTAAGTAGATAATCAAACACAAAATTATGGCTTAGCAAATTGTTACGGCATTCAGTTATACATTTTTCTGTTTTTTATTCTCCAATGAACAATTACATACATTCTTCAACTTGTAAATCTCAAAAACATTTTAAGTAAAGAATCACTTTTTATATCAAACAATCAAGCGATTCTGCTACTTAAAAAATCGACATGCAAGTTGCTGGCCAATTGGTCTGCACGGGACCTTGTTCATGATAGAGAGATTAATTGTTCATCACAACCCTTTGGATGTTATATATGGAAGGTATGCAACGATGCTTGAATTGGAGAGAAACTTCTTGATCCAAGACAGTTAGTTGAACAAATGAGAATTATTTTTGATACTTAGGGTCCGTTTGGATACCGCTGAAAACTGAAAAATACTGTAGCAAAATAATTTTTAAATGTGTGAATAGTACCGTGGGACCCATTTTTAATGAAAAAGTTGCTGAAAAGTGAAATTTGTGGGTCTGTAAACAGTACACGATGTACACTAATTGCCTGAAAAAAAGTTTGAAAGTCAAAATTTGCAGTTACTGTTCATTGAACAGTACATGAACAGTAACTGTAAATCTAAAAAACGCGTGAAAAAAAAAAAAAAAGGTGAAAAACGTAAACGCGCTGGTTTTCAGCGCAATCCAAACGCAGCTTTTAGTGTGCATTTGAATATCGCTTATTTTGTTAAAAACTAAAAACAATAAAAAAAATATTTTTCAATTACTGTTCATTACTGTTTAGCACTGTTTATTTGCCTATTTACACTGTTCATGGGAGCCTGGATCCAAACGGAGCTTTAATTGTCAAGGACACTGCATAGCGGCTTGCTGTGATAGAGTGCAAGCATGGATTTTACCTTTGAGGTAGGAGTGCAAGTCATAATTGTTAAAGAAATAATATTGTTACGGCAACGCTAGAACAATTTTTAGTACTGTTTAACGTCCTCGCCTAGAAACTGTTTCTTTTGGGCTATTTGGTATAAGAGGCAAAGAGGAAATGAGGAAATGAGGAAGGTTGTCTTTAATTTAATCTCATTTTCTTGTAATAGAGCTGCCTTTGCTTCGGCTCTAGGGCACAGTGTAAGGAGAATTTGAATTTTTGGCTTAAAGATACACCTCCATTTATTGCCAAGTTGTTACAAGATGATATACGCTCTATTTAATTAATAAAATCTGTCTCTTTTTATTAAAACATGCAAGTTGCTGCCCTTGGAATTTTTCAAAATTATTTCCAATTAATACAAAACTGATCCTAGCTAGTGCATTTTGTTTCCTTGGAAACGATTTCTAAAAAATTCCTAAACTCATTGAGTTAATAAACACTACATCCTAAAACCCACTCTCTCTCTCTCTCTCTCTTATATATACACACACATACGTACATATAAGCACAAAACTAATCTTACTGAATTTTTCCAACCTAAATTAAAACTCCCCAGAACCAAAATCTTTTCCTTCAAGTTGACACCGAAGTGTGTAGAAGGATTATAGAATACATTGAAAGGTCACTCTTTAACAACTTAATAATGCATTGTGATGTAGGAAAAAAAATCTACAATTTAATTTTTATAATTCATTAATTTTAGAATTTTATGTAATTTTAATTCTTTTAGATTTAGGATATTTATTTTCTTGACTTTGAGTGTTTTTAATATTTTTTAGGTAAAATTAGATTATGTTAGATTTTAGACCCCTGGGACAAATAGTTTTAACCAGTTTTAAGGCCAAGTTGTTAATTAGATCTATTATAAAAGCTTTAAGTTAAACAATCAGGCATACACATCATGCACAATGGAAAATAAATATGTCATAAGATGTGATGACCTAGGAAACCTTATGAAACAACCTGTTCTAAAGGAAAAAACTATAGGAACCAATCCCAATAAGAAAACAGTTTCATTATAAGCAGGAGATATACAATCAAGAATATAAACTCATTCATAGTAAATCTAACTTCAGTTACCTACTAAGCTCTGAACATCACAGACTTCCTTTATAGTGAAATGCTACAATGTGAACCTCTAATCCACGCACTTCAAATCCCATTAAAGATTTAGATCTCTAGCACCCTTTATGACTAGAATGAGACAGCAATTTCTACAACACCGAATCTTGAATTTCTTCAAAGAATATCATCGGTAGAAAATATGAAAAAGCTTTAGGTACACAAACCCCAGATCTAGAATAAGAGGCACAAGAGTCACTTCTCTCTCTCTCTCTCTCTCTCTCTCTCTCTCTCTCTCTCTCTCTCTCTCTCTCTTTTATAGTGTAGAATAAGTTGCACAAAACCCTAGTAGATTGGATGATGGGCTCGGCTTTAAAATTTGCAAACTGATCTGATCTGCAATTTTCAATCGGTCAAGCTTCAATTCGATTGGTCAAAATTTCCAGATTCACACTCTAAATTGCAGAATTTTTCAACAATCTTATCTTCAACAATGAATCACTAAAACTAATTACATGACATGTTTTGCTCGTGAATTGCCAACATAAATTAGATCTATTTTATTTCTATTATAGTTAGGTATTAAATTTGGATTTATTTTAGAATATATTTTCTTATATGTTAAGTTTTAGAGGGCTTTTAAATATGCCTCCAAGTTTGTAGATGATTTTTGAACAATTCATATTCAATTTAATAAAAAGTTCATACTTTAATCTCTTTATTTTCTAGTGGATTTTAGACAATTTCTTCTTGTAGATTCGAGGAACTCTCGTGAATTCAAGGTTATCTTTCAGAAGAAAACGTATTTTGTTTTTTATTTTCTAAAAGTAAATGTGCTTCATTTTTGGTTGCTTCCACACCCGCATCACATTGGTTCTTAAGGTTTAGTTGCCCCAAGGTTTGATTGCCAAATGTCAAAGGGAGGTATGATTTACCAACAACATAAAGTTTACAAACTTTATAAGTTGTATACACTTATTTTTCTTTGCCTTTTGTTGTTATATATAGTCCTAGCATAATCTTCTATAATACCACATGTAAGATTTATCTAAAATATGCTAGTAACTGGAACAAAACTAATCATGAAAAATAACAGAATCTTAATCATGTACCTCTTGATACATACCATGAACAAACTTGAGCAAATCCATAGTTGTAATAAATCAAATGCGTGTACTTGGCACACAACTCATGAGTTAGGGTTTATTACTGAATGAATCATGTAGGATCTCAATCATGTACCACTCTAATCTCCTCCTTTAAAAATAGCTCTTGATGAGACAAGTTAGTGTATTGTCAAAGGTTCCGACTGAAGAATGGGACATAACCTTAATAGTTATAGCGAACATTCACTCATCATGGATCATGTCTAAAATCTTACATTTTACCTCATGTATAAGTCTAAAAGAAGCAAGGCGTAACAAGGCCCATTACTAAGCCACAATATACTATTAGGACCCGCAGACATATTGACTAAGTCACATTCAACTTGTTTTTAGAACATAAAATTCTAACTAATAGAAAATCAACTTTTACATATTCTTATAATTGGTGATAAAACAATGATATATTTTTAATAAAAAAATTATCTATATATTTTAAGAAAAATATCGTCTTTCATAAAATTTTCAAATTCCTTTATTATTTGCCTATTGACTAGATGCTATACAGTCAATGATCCATTAAAACTAACCTAGTCGACCAGAAAGATCTTGGGTGGGCCTATCAACAATGGGTTTTAATTGTTGTGAAAAGTAGTTGGGTGTCAAGTATCGAGATTAAGGAAATTCCAATTGAATAACTCGATTGATTCTTTATATATATATATCACTCTTTTTTACCATGTGTAAGTTATTAATTTCATTGGTTAGGAATCTAACCTTCTCTGCTATGTTTGTTGTCCCTATATTTTTTTTTTCTTGTTTTTGTAACCTAATCTCTCTTAGTGCAAGAGCCTTAAGGTTCACAATTTCGTGGAAAATAAGGAAATTAAAAAAAAAAAAAAAATCATGACTTGGTGGTAGATTTTAAAAAATGAATGGTTATTTTTTGTTTTTTATGAAATTAAAAAATAAAGCATGTGTGCATTTGATATTTATAAATTTAGATGTGTTTTTTTTCCTCGAAAAATCATATATGTGTGTTTGGCTTTACAGAGTAAATTTCTATAGAAATTCATTGTAATTAATGACTCAATCATCCATCTGATTATCTTATATGAGTTTCTTTATTAGATCTTGTTAACAGGTGCTCTTAGGGCATTCTTTAACAAAATCTTTGAGAGATGAAAAATTTACAAGAAGTTTTGCACATCTGCTTACTATATTCCATATAATTTGAATGATACATAGCTCTCCTATTTATGGGTAAGAATAAAGGATAGTTGATTGCATTTCCTTACAAATTGGACTCAACTACCTCAATTGTTTAATAACAACTACTTGACAACCTGTTTAACAAAGTCTGTTAATTTGACAAACTGTATAACTGTAAATTGCCTTGTGACCAACTGGCTTCACTTGATGCTGAGACATCGTTGGCTAAGTGATCTTGTCTTGTGGCTGCTGAATGGAATGACATGTCATCATGTGAGTTGGCTTTGGCTTGGCTGTTGAAATTATCCTGCTTTCATTTCTCATGCAATGAAATCGGGTCAAGTGACGAGTTAATCCCTACCATTAGGATTTTATGCAATCTAAAGCTATACTTTTGCTTTTGATTGCAATTTGTAGTGTGTTTTTGTTTTAGAACAGCGTTCTTCCTTTCTTGTGTATATTTGTTTCTTTAAAAAAAAAAAGCTATATCTTGAAATATTAAACTCTTCCCTCTAAGTTTTCTCTTTAAGGAAATAATATAAAAAATAAAGATTAGTTCCACTTCTCCATCCGTGTGCTAAGGCACTTTCTTGAAATTATAGCCACAACACACAATGATGAAATAGAATATGTGCCTCATATATATGAATTAGTTTGAATTATTAATACAACAGGTCGTGGTTTGTGATGGGTAGAATTGTTGGTTGTTTATAAATGCTACCCTATAAAGAATGCTTTAGTTTATTTTGTGTTTTTTTTTAAAAAGTAAGCCCTTTGCATAGGCATGGCCATAATGTATGCACTTTTTTTTTTTGGCTTGAAGCCATATTAATGTATGCAGTAATATATGCTACATATTAATGATCATCAGGTTAAGACCTATGGTAATTTGTCGAAGAATCAAGACAAACCAATGGTCTTTTAGAATCCCCATGATCATACTAATCAATGAAAACAGTACGTAATTACTGTCACACAATTGACCTAATAAGCAAGTTTGAGATATTTTAATTTGCGTATCAAAACATACATGGACAAAAATTGCAAAAGCAGGAATGACAAAAGCAGGTTCTGCATCACTGCATGCATAACCAGGAATGACAAAAGCAGGTGCTGCATCACTGCATGCTTGGACAAAAATTGCAAGGCAGAGGATTTTTGATCATCTAAGAGAACCGAACATGCAGCACTGCACTGACATAGAAACACGACACAGTGGAAAATTTTACAATTCACAAAATGATGAAATACCCACAAAACATATCTAAACTTGAATAGGAAGCATTAAAAACAGTATTCAAATTGCGCCAAAAAAATTAATGAAATTGACAATGGCAGATTTTTTCTTTTTTTCTTTTTTTCTTGAAACTTTTTGAGTGAGCTTTTGCTAAACTTTAGGAAGCAGAAAAAGCAAGAAAGACGGAACAGACTAGTTCATTGTAACCATGATTTAGGCTATCAAATAAACCTTCATAACTCTTTTGACTAAGAAGATTAAAGATTTACGTTAGCAAGTACTAAACCTTGATAGCTCTTTGAGTAAGAAGATTGACAACCAAGCTAGGCTTTGTTCAAATGTCAGTTGCCACCCAGAGTTCCCCCAAACACTTCAGTAGAGCAGACTCCCCTTCATTAAGGGTGTATAAGTGCCCAGGTGAAGTGCTCAAGGGAACTCTAGGAGACACCTGACTCTTCCTTTCTCTTGGTATGGTTTGGTGGTAAGAAAATGCACACCTTACCTACCATATTTATAATAGAGGTTCTATGTGCTAATTCATTCACATACACAGAAACTGGCGCCCTTATGGAGAAGAGATAGAACAGTTAAAAGATGAGAGTTATCCACGTATACGAATTAAGTTTCCCGAACTGAACCTGGTCAGAATTGTGGGAAGAATAGGAGGGCAGGGAAGAATATTGAGGTGAGTGGCTAGAAGTTCTCCAAAGCTTTTTCTACTGTCATTTCTATGACCTATCCTCTTCAATCTTTTTCATATAAGCAAAGCTTAATTAGCTTAAACATTAGCTTGGCCGACTACTCCAAGAGCACTCATTCATAGACCGGTTACTAGTACATTCAGTTCCAACTTTTTTCACAACACATTTTCAAGACTTTCTTAAATGGTAAATTGTTATTCATATTTATATAGGTCTATTATGTGGTGGTGTTAGAAATGTTTTCAATGGTGCCAAGATAAATATATCAACAAATTTTAACATGATTTATTTTCTATCTGAATTTTTGGTATTAAAAAAATTTCATCAAATCAATTTTATATAATTCATGACAAATTTATCTTTTCGATAAGTCATGTAATGAAATATTTTAAATCAATGTTGTTTTGTTAAATAGATTAAGGTTAATTACATATTAAAGATATGAGTATAACAATAATTTTAGAAAATATATAGAACATATATAAATCAACTAATTTTAAATAATTTAAATGATAAATGTCGCTTTTATATATCTCAATGTGTACAATATAACATAATAGAAATATAATAATGGTAAAGACTAAATAAACAAACCTTTTTTTTTTTGGTCGATGACAAACATATCCCGAATCATTGCACTTTTCTTTATAAAGGAAAAAAAATCCATGCATTCCTATGACTCTAAATTTAAAATTAAAAAATATTTTTCTTTGCAAAAAAAAGTTCCAAGAGAGATTTACTTAAATATTTTTATGAATTTACGTTTAAAATGCTCAAAAAATTAATGAGTTATACATATAGAAATAAAATGAATATCAAAAGGAAAAAAAATGTGATATTAATACTTTTACTTTTTCTTAAATAGGGAAAAGACAATAATGCTTATAATAACAAAAACCAGCTATGTCAACTTGAAGTATAGAAATAATATGTGGAGGAACATTATTCATTCACACAGCATAGTATTATAATCTAGAACATTTAGTATATGCCTAGTCAAACTGTGAGCTAAGTTATTACTTTCTATCATAATATGAGAGTAATGTAATTGAACAAAAAATGAAAACAAATCTTCATATTCTCAACCAATAAACCAAATGGCATCAAAGAACCACCATCATCTATAATAGCTTTCATTAATACTTTACTTTAATTGATCGTTTGTACAGTGTTTTTGTTTATCTAATTTTAAGTGAAGGATGCTATTAAATAAGGACAATATTTTCTTCCAAACAGATGTGCAAACATCTCCTCTAAACTAGTACATGGAGACTTGTAAAACTGTATCCACATATATAATTGAAACAAGTCTCTCATGACTCATTGAACATGTTTTATAACTAAAAAAATACAAATAAATCATTTTATCAATTACCACATAGTAGGATTAAGAGATTTTAGTCAAAACCAATTTAGAGGTAAACTTTTTCATTAAATTATGCATACACCATTTTCCGGTTTTATTATTGGGTGGCTAGCACCTTCAGCCCCTGACCTATTACTGACACTACTATGTATATTATCTACCATTAATTGCAACTTTGTCATTGTCACTTCAAACAACTTGTGAGAAAGTTGTGTTTATAGATGAATAAGTTTTGGGACATGGTTAATTTTGGAATATTATCTCAAAGATTTGATTGGTGGTCAAAAAAGTTGTGGGCCTGATACTTAGATGGATACTCAATATATAGCAGACTTCAAGTTTCTGGTTTTGTCTTTCCCTCTAATTAAAGAAGTCCTTTGGCCAGTGGCAACCAGAATTTTGATGTATATACCGGAATCTACAAAAAATCCAGGTTGATAAAGGTGAAAAGGAGAGGCTGAACAAATAGACAGATTGAAGAGGTAGAGTTGCATGCATATGGCCTTTCATCTCAAGATTATTCTTAAAGTTCAACCTAGTCCAAAGTTCTGTCCAGGTTCACTGCCACGGCTTTGTCTTCTCCATTTGAACAGAACCAAACAACCTATGTATGAAACCAAACCTAGAGACTCACTAGTCACTATAAATACTAGATTTAGACCCATTGTCGTACCAAGCAACCATGAGGTGGTAAGAGTAACACACAGCGCATCAGATGTCCCCTAGAGTTCCCCTGAACGCTTCACTGAGGACTGTACTCTCTTTAACAAGAGAGCATATATATGTATATATGTAATCCTTACTAAAGTGTTTGGGGGAACTCCTGGCGTCATTTGATATATTTATACTTACTCAAAGTGCATGGAGACATTGGAGAGGTCAGAGTCAGAGTCACACACAACAATAATGAGACACTTGTTCTAAGCAGTCTGTATACTACTTGATATTTTTCCATACACTGATTGGTACTTTTGGTAGCTTAGGTTTGAGTTTATGTTGCAATATTGCTCTTGCACGAGGGTAGCTATAAGTTTTGTTTTGCTGCTTTTAGCTTGCTCGTCATGATTTAAGTTTTATTTGTCTTTTCAATTTTTTTTTTTTTTTTTTTTTTATAAGATAAAAATTCTACTTTAACCTAATATAAACGTATATGTATGTGAAAGTTTCGTTCTAGAAATTTGAACTCTGACCCTTCTCTTTCACACCGTACAAGTATTTATATTGATAGAATGATCATTGCACCAAAAGTATGGTGTGGTAATTTTTTTTCTTCTTGAACTATTTAGTCTTTCTAACTTTTTGTTTGTTAATTAAAAACTTGTCAGTCTTTTCTACAATTAGGATAAAGGAATTCTTGGTTTTCTATTCATGTATTACTTTTTAAGCATATTTATTCACCAGTGAATTAGTAAAAGTGAAAGTCTGGATATATATATATATATATATATATATATATGAGTAATAGATAAAAGGTGGTAGGTTTGAAAGTAATTATCCACCAATATTAAAATCAACCACTCTAACAAGTTATATATAAAGTTTTGGAAAAAATTGTTTCGGTAGAAAGACATTAGTAAAAGTTATGGTATAGGTATTATTATTTAATTTGATGCCGTTGTTGCTAGAGAGATTGTAGTAAACATGCTTCGCTATGTATGTATGTTTCATCCCTAGTCTGACTTGTTTTAGAAATGCCTAATATTGGTAGAATTATTACTTTTTGTCGTAATTTGCAAGTTTTCTCTTCTTCCTTTGTTTGGATTGTATCTTCTTTTTTCTTTTTTTGCCCACCTCAAGCAAATTAAGCAATTTGCAAATTCAAGATGCTTTGTGTAATCATTTTGGTGTCATTATTAATTTAAGGAGAAATTACACTTTGACTACTTGTGATTTGTTCGAAAAATACTTTGTTTATCTATGGTTTAAAAATTGACTCTTTACCAATTTGAGGTAAAATGTTTATCAAGCAAACCAGAAGTAGGCAAAATGTTTTTAGAGCAAACCATAATTAGGCGAAATGTAATTTTTTCTTAATTTAATTTAGCTTCTTATCTTTTGTGATTATTTCATTTTTTTTTTCTAATAGTACTCCTTCAGGGTGAATATTGTGAGAAGGTACCATCAGGCATGTACTATATATAAGGATTAACAACAATGCACAGAAGGTGGTGAAGACACATACAAATTTGTCATCAATTTTATCATGGTGTCCAGCGTAGATCATAATTTTTGTAATTAGTACCTGGTCTCAGTGGCTTACCATAACAAATAAATAGAGAAAGAGTTCTTTTCAATTGTCTTACTGTTTTGTTTCCTTGAATCCAGAAAGTCTTAAGGACAAGCTAGTGTAATTTTATGCGCTAAACAGGACTATTGCATATCTTTGGATTCAAACCCATATCTCTATTACAACTTACAAGCCTTAACTCGAATTCTGAGTCTAATACTAATTTGAAGGGTAACCTACTATATATAGGGAAGCATGTCCAGACACAGATACTCTTGATTAATTCCCAATCTTCCAAATATAGTCAATTAGCAGAAAAAAAAAAAAAAAAAAAAAAATTCCAAATTCAATCAACATCATCATATCTACTAATTAGTAATTAAGTATTATATTTTTCTTGTTTTTGGATGATCGACTGAAATTAATAATAAAAAATTTACAATGAATGAGTTCATCCATAATATTCATATTCCACATATACAAAAATATGTCAAAAGCTATGAGACTGAAAATAGATAGTCATGTAACTTAAATAGGGGAAAATTTTAATATAATTGACTTTACACTGGCTCGGCATGTATTTTCATTAAAAAAAAAAAAAAAAAAGTATAATATACATATTCAACCAAAAGCAACCAAGAATATCTAACTAGTAGGCACCTCAAAGCGACAAACAGGACAATAATGGCTCTCATTCAGCTATTTCACTATGCATCCAGCGTGAAATATATGAGTGCAAGGCATGCACAAGGCTTCAGAACCTGCTTCAAACTCTTCCAGACATATGGTGCAACTCTCTCTTTCACGTACACATCTTCTCTTTGCTTCCGAACCCTTAACGCAACCTTCCACTCTCACCCTCTTCAACATCCCCTTCAATGCCGACTTCCTCGCCGGTACCATACCATATCTTCTTCTCTCAAACTCCATTGCCGATTCCCTCAAAGCCCTAGTAAGCCAATACCTCTCATCGTGCAAAAAGTTCTCTTCCACGATAATATCCACATATATAGGCAATACTTTACGACCCATATTAGAAACCCAGTTGCCAATCTTGCGTGCAAAGCAAACCACTTCATCGGCTATACAGGCATGAAAATCTTCGTGGACTTCAGGTCTATAACCGAGAAGAATCGATATTTCTCGACACGAGTAGTCATAGCTCTTGAACATGTCCAAATCTAAGAACACACCTTTGGTGCTAGAGACTTGACTTGATCCGCTGCGTAATAAAACAAGATTTCCTTCGCATGTTCGGTACCGTGTTCGGCGTTTTACTTGTACAAAGAACTTGACATAAGCTTGAACCTTCGATGATCGTTGCCATGAATCAACGTGGTCGAGGTTGATCTCTGGCTGCCAGACTCGATTGGATACCCGAGGATTAAGTTGAACGAATTGCATATTGATTAACAGAAAGAAGAAAAGAATTTGATCTATTCTGAAAAACACTGAGTAAACACAGGTTTTATATTGTGAAAGTATTCCTAATCCGATTGTTAATCGGAATAAGAGTAAAAGTCGGTTTCTAATAGTTTGCTTTGTTCACTGCTCAAAAGGGGTAACTTTATTTTTGCTAAGGGCGGCAAATTAATATATTGGAATATATTAAATTATAAAAATTATATATATTTTAATATTAATATATACCACATGGTAATAAAATAAATAAACTTTCATTACATTATCTTATTATATTTTCATCAAACATATTTAAAAGGAAATATAAAAGAAAAAAAAATTATAACTAATGTAAAATCCTTTGTTTTTTTAGACTGAATTAATTAACTGCCTGATTGACAAATGCAATACCTTTTTTTAAAATTGGTAGTAAAAGAAACAGCTAAGGGTTCAAACTCTAAACAAAAATTTTCAGTTTCAAATTATAATATTCATTAATTAAAAAAATTAAATTCTTACAAGTTTGAGTTTACAATGGCAGTGTTAAATGAAAGGCTTTGATCTGTGCTGCACTGTGATTTGAGTGCTTGTGGATTTGTGCTAAATGAAAGGCTTGGATTTGTGCCGTGTTATATAATACTGATTATTTTATGTTTAAATCTACTATATTTGGATTTGTGCTGTGATGTGAGTTATAGATATTTTGTGTTGATTTTTTGTTTTTTTGTTTTTTTGTTTTTTTGGACCAAATTAATGGTGTGGGTATAATAGTGTCGCTGCCTGAAATATTTTAATATATTTTCATAATTTATCTTTATTAATAATAGTTTGAGTTGTTCAATTATAATTAAGAGGTACTTAAACACAATTTTGTCTAACTGTTCATACTACCAAAAAAAAAAAAATAGTTACATAATTAGTTTATAAAATTATATATTTAATTTCCATTTCAAACTGTACATAGTTGAACCTTTTAAAAATGCTAAAACAATCACTAGTACTCTCCCCATCTCAATAACATCTATGCAGTGTGTATTTTGCGCCATAGATGAGAAAAATGAGTTTTTGAGTGAAGAAAGTTCAAAATTAATTATAAATGATTGTAATACCATAAAAGAATGTATGACACAACTTTGTTGGGTCAAATTTAATTTATGAAATAAAGTATTTTCTTTGTTTAGTTTTTTTTGTACATAAAAATTCAGTTATATTTAATTTGGCCCCCTCTAGAAAAAATTCCAGCTTTGCCACTAGTAAAACAAACTGAATTGAATACATTGGACATGCATGGGTATGAGGGTATCTCACACCTTCACACACTCTAACTTAATTCCAAAACTTATCTTTGTTGAAAGTAACTTGTTTCTTCTTATCCATGGACTTATTTTTAAATAAAATGAATTTTTTGTTTCTTGTTTTGTTTATACATTAACAAATATAAAATAAGTGGCGACATTGCAGTGATTACATTGCCAACTCCACTGTGACCAAATCCAAAAAAAAATCTTTTTCACCAAACTCTTTATTTAAAATATAAACCTTTAGGAGAGCATCATGTATGTCCTGGTGTCCACAAATCGGCAACTCACTAAGATCAATCCAAACAAAAATTTTTTTTCAAATTCTCTAATTAAATAGAGATTATGGACTACAGTAGAGAAAATCAAATTAGATTTCAATTGGATTCTCAATTTTGAATCAAATGTCCCATCTAATTTTTGATTTTTGTAACAAATGAATTATTGAGTATAAAAATCAAAGAATCCAAATCCAATTAGATTTTAAATTGGATTTTAATTGGAGTTCAATTTTATTATATATATATATATATATATATAATGAGAAACCATTACATATTTTAGAAATGTATGGTTTAAAAAATGTGTAAGCTATTACCATGTATAATTTGAATATCTTTTCAAAAAAATGTATAATTTGAACCGTGTAATTATGATTGTTTTTAATTGTACATGTGTATATGAAAGGGATTATACACTAGTGTAGCCATGATTTAGGTACACAAATGAATGCTAATATGCGCCAAACAAAAATCTTTTTCACCAAACTCTTTATTTAAAATATAAACCTTTAGGAGAGCATCATGTATGTCATGGTGTCCACAAATCGGCAAGTCACTAAGATCAATCCAAACAAAAATTTGTTTTCAAATTCTATAATTAAATAGAGATTATGGACTATAGTAGAGAAAATCAAATTAGATTTCAATTGGATTCTCAATTTTGCATCAAGTGTCCCATCTAATTTTTAATTTTTGTAACAAATGAATTATTGAGTATGGTAGTTTCTAAAGTCTTAGGATTTTATGTATTTACAACTCTAATTTGTATTGTTGGCAAATCATGATCAAAACAATGTGTTTAGAAGTGTTTTAGTCTAGCTCAAAGTTGTACATTTATGTAAAGTTAGAATCGAGTTAAAGTAGGAAAGTATTGTGCCTTTCGGCCTAGCTCGATCGATCGAAAGACAGGCTCAATCGATCGAAACTCGGGCAGGATGATTTTCTGCAGATTTTTCCAACTTAGCCCTAAGTATTTTAAAACGTTTTTAAGGTTTCTTATTTGTCCTAAGTATAAAAGGCAAACCCTAACCACGTTTTACTGTTGCTCATAATTGCGGTTTGTGTAAATCTCTTGTGAGATCTAGAGGAGTTTTCCTTTACACAAATTTAGGGTTTTCAAGGAGAAGATTTATCTATACTTTGATGATTAATTCAGTTGCTGCCATTGAAGTTTAAAGAAAACACAAGCGGGTGTGCTTGTATCTGGTGGTGAATCCAAGAAAGAAGGAGTCTGTGTATTCGGAGCTTGCACATGGTCGTGTCAGTAAGTTCTACTGGTTGATAGCAATAAGAAGTCGAGCGTGGGGGCTTGTAAGTCTTATTGTATGAACTTTGATTCTTTCAAAATAGTGGATTCAAGTTTACCTTGAGGATAGCTAGGTCAAATCCTCCCCAGATTTTTACCGGTTTGATTTCCTAGGTGATCATATCTTGTGTTATTTATTTTCCACTGTTTTGCATGATTTGATCTTTATTATTGTGATAACCTATACTTGTTTAATTGGATTAAGTAACAAATTGGCTAATTACCTAGGTTAAATCAATAGTTTTAAGGGGTCTAAAAACTGTCAAGTGGTATCAGAGCAGGTAGCTCTTTTGTTATTGATCCTTTGATCACTGAGCTGATCCTTGACCCCTGTTGTCATGGAACACAGACACTCTCTAGTTATTCCTCCTCACTTTGATGGGAATAATTATACTTATTGGAAAGTAAGGATGAAAGCATTCCTGAAATCCATTGATGAGAGAGTGTGGAACTCCGTTGAATACGGATGGGAGAAGCCCACTACTCCTGTTAGTGAGTGGGAAACTTCTCAAAAAGAAGCAACTGCGTTTAATAGCAAGGCTATGAATGCGATCTTTAACGCTGTTTCTATAGAGGAATTTAAGAGAATCTCTAATGTTGAGGTTGCTCATACTACTTGGAATATCCTCCAAACTGTGCATGAAGGCACAAAGGCTGTCAAAATCAATAAATTGCAGCACAAAAAAAAAAAAAAAAAAAAAAAAAAAAAAAAAAAGGAAGCAAATTTTGCTTTGTACTATTCTTGGTTTTTGAAAACAAGGTTGGTCAATTTATTTTGACATTACATGTCTTTTGTACCTTGTTTAGGTTTGATGAGCTTACTTATTGCACTTTACTAGTTGAAGCTTTGTAGTACATGTTGTGTGGGAAAGATGTTTAGGGTTTTTGATTATTCTGTCTTAATCTTGAAGTCACATGTTTTTGAATGTTTGACTTGAAATTTTAGAGAAATGCATAAATAACCATCTCACCACTGTTCACTAGCCAATCATGAACACCTTAGTGCATATCATAAGATTTTGTGCTTGAGAAAGTGTAGCACATGTACAAAAAAAACATAAGGTGAAGCCTCGGTTTAAATTGCTTAATACTTAAAATTGGTGTGTACTATTAGGCTTGATGCCAAACTCATATGACTTAAAATTGGTATGTATATTATGAGGCATAAATACAAGAAACTTACATGATTGTAAGCTTATGATCTAGAAGATGTGGGAGTTATATGATGTAACTCTTTAGGTGATAGTCTCTTTTAAATTATTTGTGATGAATTTTGTAGACTTTGTGATTGATTGCTATTCACATATCACCTCGCATGTATCTCAAGCTTTTCCTAGTTGCACACACTATACAAATTACTCTTTGCTAAACTTTGTACATGTTATTGTGTGTGTTTATGGTCTGACCAACCAAGTTTTTGCAAATACTTTGAATTTTGTGCGAAATTAATTTGTTGCTTGAAAATTTGTGGAGAATGCAAGAAATTTTGTTTTGGGGAATTTGGGCTTAAAATTCTTGTTTTTGAAAATCATATCATCTCATTCTCATGCATTATTGTTCTTAAATTTGAATGCTTTGAGTTGATTCTAAATGTCTTTTTCAAAAAACTGTGTTTTTCCTCAAATTTGGTGAGCCTCTGCCCATTTCGATCGATCCATTCTGTTTTTCGATCGATTGAAAATTTTTAATTTTGTTAAGAGAGAGCCTCTGTCTATTTCAATCAATCGAAACTGTTTTTTGATCGATCGAAACTCGTGAAACATGTTTTTTTTTTAAAGTCAGATTGGACTTTTCAAAGGCACTTTTTCAAAAAGTTTTTCAAACTTTTCTCTCTCTCCGACTTGGCTAAGGCTCCACCATCGATTTTTTGTCGTTTTCCTCCAAGATTTTTGCAAGGTTTTTGTCCTTGAGGGCCGGTAAGTCTCTTTTGCCCTTCCTTTTGCATTTTATTTCTTGTTTTCATGCATTTTTCATGCATTGTTGTGGGTATTTTCGGCACTTTCTATATATTGGGGTTTTTGATGATTCAAACCTGTTTTGGTGAAATTGATCAATGGGTTTTTGTTCTAGAATGCTATAATGATGATTCTTGTAGTTTAATTTGATCAATTTTGTGGTTTTTGAAAAATTGAAATTTCTAGGGTTTGAAATTGTTCCAAATTGGGGATTTTGTCTAATTGGGTTAAATTGATGAAATTGGCTTGTCAAACTGATGTATTTGGTCATTAATTTTTGAATTCTATCATGTGTGATGATCAATTCGTCAATATTTTTCAAATTGATCAAGTGGTTTTTCAAATTTTGGGGTTTTTGTGTTAATACCTCTATGTTCAAGCCAATTTTGTGAATTTGAACCTTTTGGACTTAATTCACTGCATTAGAACATGCATCATACCATTTAAATTTGTCATGCATCATATAAATTTTAATTCTATATTTTTTTGTGCTAACTTGCAGTTTGTCCTTGGTTTTGTGTTTTGTTCTTTTGCTCTGTGTTTTGGTCCTTATCCTTGCACCATGCCTAGGAAAACTAGAGCCAATAGGACCCCTTCCACTTCCTCTGTGTCTCCCTCTAGGGTTGAGGAGTTTAAGAATGATAAGTGCAAAGAGGCCTTTGAGAATTTGAACCGTAAGCATAAGATTTGGGCTGAGCGAGCTGTAGTCTTAGATGAGTTTGATCCGGCCATTAAGGCCAATTTTGAGTCTAGAGGTTGGTTGCCTCTCTTAGAGATAGATCATCCACCCCCGACCACCCTGATTAGAGAGTTCTTCTCGAACCTCTCTTGTCACGTCTATGATTCCGACACCCTTGTTAGGAGTTGGATACGAGGTGTTAAGTTCCCCATTACCCATCGGGTAGTGGCTGAGGCTCTTGGAGTTCCGGTTGTTCGGGAGCTTGACTATCCCTATGATGAGTCACCCTCTTTAGATGTTTTCATGTCATACATCACTGAGTCATCTATCCAGTGGGGTTCTGATTTTCGGATCACGTCCGCTGAGCTTACCGAGATTGCCTATCTTTTCTTTAGGATAGCGTGTCATTCGTTGTGGCCTATTTCTCACTTCCACACCATCCCTCTAGAGCGATGTGTGTTTTTGTATGCCTTTGTTTCTGGAGCGTCTATCAGTTTTTCTCACTTGTTCCTTCGTTCTTTGAACAAGGTTCATAGGAGTTCTGCCGTAGGGCATGCGCTTATTCATCCTATTTTCATTCATAGGATTTTGCTCTTTTTAGGTCTAGATGGTTTTCCGTCTGGTGAGCCTGTTCATGTTGTTGCTCCCATAGGTGCCACCTTTCTTCGTCAGAGGGCTGCTCACTTGCGAGTTGCTCCTTCCCGTCCTAGAGGTGCGTCATCTAGTGATGTTCCCCCTCCTCCCTCTTCTACAGGTGTTGATGCTGCTGAGATATCCGGTGCTGCTGCTGATGATGATGTTCCTCCACCGACTGCTTCAAATGATTCAGACATTCGTCGCACATTGGATCATGTCTTGACCGTTCAGGCGACTCATGGACAGATTTTGGTGGACATGCTCGATGAGATCCGTGCCTTGCGTGCGGAGTTGGCGCAATTTAGACCACCTCCCTTTTGCTGATGGATTCTGTTTGCCCTTTGGCATTCCGTCACAAAAAGGGGGAGTACTTTGTAAAGTTTTTGCTTTCAGGGGGAGTATATGTTTTTGGTTGGAGCTTATGGAGTTTAGATTGTATCTAGGTGCTTCACTTTGTACTTTACATTTTTAGCTCTTGCCATGTTTTTGATGGGATATTCATGTTAGGGGGAGTTTTATGTTTTGTTGTTACTTTATATGTTTCTTGTTTCAAACTGCTTATTGATTTATATTTATGAGTTATTCATTGATATATGTCTATATTTGTGTGTTGTTTGAAATCAAGAAGTTAATTTGTTTACTTGTATTGTTTCCACACATGCATTATGCATTTTGTTTAGTGTTTCAGGAAATATACAGGTTGATTCAACTGAGCTGCTGTCTACACTTGCAACTGATGGATAGTAGTTAGGATTGAATTTGTTTTATGAGCATTATTTTGTAAAGGGCTTTTTATTTTGTAAACTTTGAGCTTCTAGTTGTGTTTTGTCACGGATTGCCAAAGGGGGAGTTTATTAGGTTCTAAAGTCTTAGGATTTTATGTATTTAGAACTCTAATTTGTGTTGTTGGCAAACCATAATCAAAACAATGTGTTTAGAAGTATTTTAGTCTAGTTCAAAGTTGTGCATTTATGTAAAGTTGGAATCGAGTTAAAGCAGGAAAGCATTGTGCCTTTTGGCCTGGCTCGATCGATCGAAAGACAGGCTCGATCAATCGAAGCTCTGGCAGAATGATTTTCTGCAGATTTTTCCAACTCAGCCCTAAGTGTTTTAAAACGTTTTTAGGGTCCCTTATTTGTCCTAAGTATAAAAGGCAAACCCTAGCCACGTTTTAATGTTGCTCATAATTGCAATTTGTGTAAATCTCTTGTGAGATCTAGATGAGCTTTCCTTTACACAAACTTAGGATTTTCAAGGAAAAGATTTATCTATGCCTTGATGATCAATTCAGTTGCTGCCATTGAAGTTTAAAGAAAATACAAGCGGGTGTGCTTGTATCTGGTGGTGAATCTAAGAAAGAAGGAGTCCGTGTATTCGAAACTTGCACGTGGTCGTGTCAGTAAATTCTACTGGTTGGTAGCAATAAGAAGTCGAGCGTGGGGGCTTGTAAGTCTTATTGTATGAACTTCGATTCTTTCAAGATAGTGGATTCAAGTTTACCTTAAGGATAGTTAGGTCAAATCCTCCCCAAGTTTTTACCGGTTTGGTTTCCTGGGTGATCATATCTTGTGTTATTTATTTTCCACTGCTTTGCATGATTTGATCTTTGTTATTGTGATAACCTAGACTTGTTTAATTGGACTAAGTAACAACTTGGCTAATTACCTAGGTTAAATCAATAGTTTTAAGGGGTCTAAAAACTGTCAAAGTATAAAAATCAAAGAATCCAAATCCAATTAGATTTTAAATTGGATTTTAATTGGAGTCCAATTTTATTTTATATATATATATATATATATAAATATATAATGAGAAACCATTACATATTTTAGAAATGTATGGTTTAAAAAATGTGTAAGCTATTACCATGTATAATGTGAATATCTTTTCAAAAAAATGTATAATTTGAACCGTGTAATTATGATTGTTTTTAATTATACATGTGTATATGAAAGGGATTACACACTAGTGTAGCCATGATTTAGGTACACAAATTGTTGGTGCAAACACAATAATAATGAAAATAACACAATGTGAAACTGAATAGTACTTCTGAATATTATTAATTCAATGAGAAAAATTACACAATACTATTTGGACTGAGGCGCGGCACTCGCTCTCTTTAAGGAGATTCAAGCCCTTGGTTGACTAATCTTTGTAACCGGTGCAAACCTTCTCTGATTTGTCTCCCTCAAGATACAATAGCCCAACAAATGTTGTATGGTTAGAATAGCTTCTACACAAAGTGTTCAAGCCCAAAGCTCCACTAGAAGAACACCTTTCTTTGGCACGAAATTTCTCAAGTATTTAGGAATATTATTAAATTCACTCTCTCACACAATACACTTTGCTTTTAACTATTTTCTTCATTCACTCTTGATATAAAATTAGTCCATAGCATAACCGTATATATAGTCTTCCAACCCTTCACAAAACCTACATGTTTTTTATTAATTTAGAAAACTTCTCTTAATTTATTTAATCTAACTTACATACAAGTAACTCTTTCTTTAACAAATTATAACTCAACTCTTTATTCATCTTCAGTTATTTTGAGTTTCAACATATTTAATTTAAAATGTACGAACACAAATTAATGCTAATATGCTTGATGCAAAGAAGTGCAAGTCATCAAAAAAATTTTAAGCAAAGCAAGTCATTAATTTAAGAAAAAGAAACCTTGATAACTCTTCTAACAAGGAAGATTAATTAACCACTAAACTAGACTTGTTCAAATATTAGTTGCTACCCAGAGTTCCCCCAAACACTTCAGTAGAGCAGAATTCCTGTTCATTATGGAACTAAAAAGAGCCCAGTGAAGTGCTCAAGGGAACTCTAGGAGACACCTGACTATTCCTTTCTCTTGGTATGGTTTGGTGGTAAGAAATTGAACACCAAACCTACCATATTTATAAAAAAGATTCTTTGTGCAAATTTATTCATATACACAAAAAGTGGTGTCCTCAAGGAGAGGAGATGGAACTGTTCGTTTTTAGACCCCTTAAATCACAACCAGATTAACCTAGGTAATTAGCCAAGTGATTACTGAGTCAAATTATCAAATCTAGGTTAACACACATATATCATATTATTGTAAAAATGCAGAAAATAAAAAACACAATAATATGATAACCTAGGAAAACCAAACCGGTAAAAAACCTAGGAAGAATTTAACCTAGCTATCCTCAAGGTAAAACTGAATTCAATATGAAAGAATTGAAGTTTACACAATAGCGACTTAGACCACTAACATCCTATTGCTACCTCAAGTAAGAAACTTACTACCACGACCACGTGACAACTCTGAGTCCACACTACAACAAAATGTATTTTCAGTGACGAAAAAATTCATCACTAAAAGTCCAGTTTTTCGTCACTAAGGACCTTTAGTGACGAAATTCGACTTTTAGTGATGAACCTCATTTCATCACTGAAACCCCGTCACTAAAAGTCCTGGTGACAAAACATTTCGTCACTAAAAGTCCGATTTTATTTATTTTTTTTTTTTTTAACTTTTAGCAACGAAAACTTTTCGTCATTAAATATTTTCCTCACTAAAAACACTATTCAGTAACGAAAATATTTCATCACTAAAAACACTTTAGTTTATTAAATTATATTTAGTGACGAATAATTTCGTCCCTAAAACTATGTTCGAGTACATATAGTGACGAAAAAGTTCGTCACTAAAACTATTTTTAAGAAAATCCAGATAAATATAGCGACAAAAATTTTTGTCACTAAAACCATTTCTTACCAAATTTTGCTACATTTAGTGACGAAATATTTCATCACTAAAACAATTTTTTGTTGCTATATTTGTGACGAAAAAATTCGTCACTAAAACTTTTTTTATTTTTTTTATTTTTTTCATGGCTTTGATATTAACCTGTAACCTATCATTACATTATTAAAACCTCACATTTGAATAACACATTTATTTCAACAACACATTTATAAAAAAAGATCCATACATTCCACAAGTAAAAAATAAAACAAGTGTCCAATTCAAACTCATTCCGTACAATAATTGTTTGCAATACATACAATAACTCAATATGTTTTATAACAATACAAAAAGGGTAGCATAATATAATTAGAACTAACAGAAGATGTCCTCATATGTCTTCAAGTAATGCTAAAAGTAAATCTCCTAAAAACCACCAATAAGAAATCTGCACAAATATAAAAACAACACTACATTAAAATAATAAAGTAAAAACATTAACTAAGTTATAAGAAACATTTCTAACAATGCATTAAGAGTAGCCACACCAATAAATTAAAATCACAACTCCTAATGTATAAGTTGTAGAAAGCAAATATAGATTTTCAAGTGTAATATAATACAATTAGTTTCAAATAATGCATTATAAAAAGTAATCACACCATGTAGTGTGGGTCAATTGCTAAAATAAAGTACTAACCAAAAAGTGTTTTAACTTGAAGTTGAACCACCCCCATAGGTAAGAGCATCATCATAACCCTTACTCCTCAAAAAGTTAAGAATATTCTTTTGGACCTCATCTTGCTTAGCTCACTCCTCTTGGTCCTTAGCTCGCTCCTCTTGGTCCCTAGCTCTTGCCTCTTTGAGCTCAATTATCTCATTTTCTACCCATTGGATATACTCCACCGAGAAATTAGATGAGGCAGAAGGCCTCATGCCAAGTCCTTTTACAATACCGAACTTCTTCTTAAAAACCAAGTTTGAGATCTCCTCTTGTGTAAGGGGAATTGCATTAGGATCTTGACAATGATCCGCTTGCACTTTGAGAATATGTTCCTATCATTTGAAAGAGAGAAAGAAATAAAAAATCACAACATTAATACTACATATATTATAGCTTTACAAACATGATAGGGATGAAATGATACACATACATATGTCGCTTCATTCTCATGGTGTATCCACATATTTGTATTTGGATTGAAATGAATATCTTTGAAGATTTTTGCTAATTCAGAAACTTGATCATCATTATTATTTGTCTGATTAATTAACATTCAAGTGTTAGATATATATACTTAATTAATCACAACATGCAAAATACTAAGGTTTAAGAAAATGAAAAAACACGCACTCCTCATCAACCCTAACAGCAAGTTCCTTTGTCCCGTATCTATGTTTACCTGAAGTTTTATTCTTATTTTCAGAGTTCTTTCTTGATTTTTTCTAATAAACAACATTCAATATATTTATTAGATCATAAATAAAACAGTATACATTTACTTCATCTAAGTATTAATCTAATCAATTGACAACATAATATAGTAAACATTGGACTATAAATAATTGACAACATAAATAATTTACCAGCCAATCCTCATTGGTCCATCCCATCAATGAGTTTAGTCCACTGCTTCTCCGTGGCATTCATTTGCAGGTGACTTCTTGCATAATCAGCACCATGAGATTGCTTGAGCTTTTTATAAGCCTTATGCAACTTGTAGGAGTTGGAACTCAACAACCCACCACCCGCTTTCTCCAACACAACAACCCACCACAAATGACAACTACCTATCTATCATTTCTCAATCAAATTTCTCACCTAAACCAAACAAAAATTTCT
Source organism: Quercus lobata (assembly GCF_001633185.2). Classification (NCBI taxonomy): domain Eukaryota; kingdom Viridiplantae; phylum Streptophyta; class Magnoliopsida; order Fagales; family Fagaceae; genus Quercus; species Quercus lobata. The sequence continues at coordinate 65,170,650 of NC_044906.1, read as the reverse complement.
AGAATCTAAACACAGCTCAAATATTACCCATTTGAAGACCCAAACCTCTAATAAGTTTAGAGTAAACATCTCTGGCTTTATCAAAGTGAAGACCCAAAACTGAGACCCAAAAACATTTCACAACAATTTCAGCTAACCCAAAAAGGGTACCATCAAAGTCACCAAAATGCTATAACAATCACCATTCCACAACCACAACCACCATTCCAGTTCACAAACAACAACGGCATAGCCCTCATCCAAAACAATCTATACAAAATGAGAACAATTTCTATATGGGATTCACAACTTAGACAAATCGTCCCACCACAGAGAACAAATCCTAAACAAGAAAAAAAAAAAAAAAAAAAAAAAAAAAAAAAACACTAACATCAAGCATTTAGAATCATTAAACAAAATTAACATCAAGCATTTAGAATCATTAAAATTAACTCAAAAGGAAAAAAAAAAAAAAAAAAAAAAAAAAAAAAAAAAAAAAAAAAAAAACCCATTAAGCGTCACCAGAAGCGTCGTCGGAATCGTCGCAAACGACGTCTGAATCATCGCGAACGAACGGCATCTGAATCATTGGAATGGCGTCTGAAGCGTCGCGAACGGTGCTTGAATTGTCACGACTGGCATCTGAATCGTCACGAATGGCGTCTAAATCGTCGCGAACAACATCTAAATCATCACTATTAGCGTCTGAATTGTCAGGATTTTGTGTGGGTTTTGCTCGGAGAGTGCTGATCGGGTTGATGAGCGTGGGGTGGAGGAGTTTTGGGAGGCGAAGAGGCGATATCGACGAGGAGAGTCGATATCGCGTCGGCGAGCTCAGGCGACAGTCTGGTGGAGAGAGGGAGGGAGAGACTTAGAATCGGATGAGTGAGGGAAGTGAAACAAAAAATAAAACTTATTCAGTCTCAAAACTTATAGTGACAACTTATATGTCGTCACTGTTGGCTACCTATAGCAACGGAAATTAGATTCGTTGTTGATAATAATACTGATTCTTGTGATTTTGTTTTTAGTGACGACTTATTTTCGTCACTATTTGTCATATTCAGCGACGAAATGTGTTTCGTCACTAATAGTGTTCTTAGCATCACCTTTAGTGACGAAAGTTTTCGTCACAAAAAACTTAAACTTTTAGTGACGAAATAATTCGTTACTGTAGATCAATTTGGTTTCCCGCCTCCACTTTTGTTTGGCACCCTGAATTTAGCACACCGTATAGTGACGAAATCTAAATTTCGTCACTAAAAATTACTATTTTTTTTTTTATATATAATGACGAAATATAAATTTCGTCACTATATGGTACTTTTTTGTGACAAAAAAATTGTCTTCACTAAAATTCGTCACTATAGTTACATTTTGTGCATGAATCTTTCTTGGATTCCCAGCAAGTACAAGCACTCTCACTTGTGTATCTTTAAGCTCTTGATTTAGTAATTGAATTGATCACCAAGTTCTTGACATAATCTTGAATCTTGGAAACCCTAAGTGTATGTGAAGGCAACCACATCTCACAAAAGATTCACGCACACAGCATAAGGAGCAACCTGAAACGTGGTTAGGGTTTTCCATTTTATACTTAGGATAAAACATAAAACCTTACACATCAAACGGGCTTGGGCTGAGTTGGAAATTTTGCATAAAAAACAATCTGCACGTCTTTTGACCGATTGAGTCTAATTCTCGATCGATCGAGCCAAGTAGATTTACACAATAAATCCTGCAACAACTCGATTCCAACTTTACATAAAAAGCATATACTTTGAGCAAGTCTAAAGAAGACTAAAACGTTTTGATCATGGTTTGCCAACATTACAAAATAGAGTTCTAATAAATTAGTTCCTAATTCCTTAGAACCTAGCAGGAAAAATTAAAAATAAGAGTTATTCACGTATACATTTCTCGAACTGAACCTGGTAAGAATTGTGGGTAAAATGGGAGGGTTCGAAATATTGAGGTGAGTGGCCAGAAGTTCTCTCCCAAGCTTTTTCTATTGTCATTTATAAGACCTTTCCTCTTCTATCTTTTTCATATAAACAAAGCTTAATTAACTTAGACATTACAATTAAATCTTGAAGTCTAAGCGCATTAGCTTAAGGATGGCAAGATAGAGTAATGCTAGCTACAGTTCCAACTTTTTTCACTAACACATTTCAGGAGTAATGGGAGAGATGAGAACTTTTTTTTATCCATAATTGTCAAGATCACTGCATAGCAACTTGCTGTGATAGAGTGCAAGCTTGGATTTAACCTTTGAGGTAGGAGTGCAGGTCATCATTGTTAAAGGCGATTCTAGAATTAGTTTTTACTATTTTATCATCCTTGCCTAGCTAGAAATTGTTTTCTTTTGGACCATTTGATTCAAGAGGCAAAGTGGAGATGTCCACGATTCAAAAAGGTTGTCTTTAATTTAATCCCATCTTCTTGTAATCGACATGCCCATGCTTCTTCTCTTTTTTTTTTTTTTTTTTTTTTTTGGTGCTAAATAAAAGAATGGGTAGGAGGGCAATCGATCTGAGTTGTCATCTTCCACCTAAGCATGATCATAATAACACCTTATCTGTTGGGTTTGGGCCTACCCGAGCAGGAGTTCCGGATAACCCATATCTATATACCTAGCCTCATCAAGGACACTAGTCCCTTGCTTTAGCTCTTGTGCACAGTGTAGGATGAAAATGAATTGTTCGCTACAGGATACCCCTCCAATTATTGCCAAGTTATGTTACAAGATGATGTATATGTAAACTCTATTTAATTAATAAAATTTATTTATTTTCATTAATATTAAAACATGCATATTGTTATAATAATCCTTAATTCAAGAAATTAATTTTTTTGGGGGGAATTTTTTAAAATTATTTGGAATGAATACTGTAAGGACTCAATTTGTAACGACCCCAAAATGATATTGGGTTCGCATGTTGAGGGCCCAAACAATACAATTTGTAGAGCGTGGGTTTGAAAGGCTAGGCCTTGGTCACCGAACGGTGGTTAGTCGTGGTGTTCATACAAAAGTAAGCCATGTTCGCTCAAGGAGTCATTCTCCTCGATACGGTCTGGGAGGCTCTGATTCTTGGCCTTTTTTCCCAGCCCCTCTTTCCGGATTGCTCGCTTCTCCTTTTATATTAGCTTGTTCCCCTCATCCTACGTCCACGTGTAGGTTCGACTTTCCAGGACTAATACTTGTCCCATCAGCCCATACCCAAAGTGGTTAGGGGTGGTTGTAAAAGCTGAAGAGCATGGTTTTGTCAAGTGCAGAGTATTTAATGGCAATAATGGCAACTTTCCCTTTGTCCTTTGTCGCCATACTGTCCAGGGGTCCTTTTTCTATCAACGCAGATATTTTGGGTTTTTCCCAAAACTGTTCCTATACCGTTCTTGCCTTTTCTTCCAAGAGGGTCTTGGGGACGCCGAGGACAGAGTCATCCTCGGCTATGTCTCAAGGTTATTTGGACTTTTATTTTATGTCTTCGGCTATATCCTACCTCGGCTCGGGCCTTGGGCCCTAAGGTAAACTAGGCCAGGGTCACAATTTCTATGGTCCCACAAATACATATGTGTAATTCTAGTGAATTTTTCCAACCAAAATTAAAATAAAATAAAATAATCCTAAAAAACTAAATCTTAATCCGTTTCCAGAGTTAAATAATTATCAATCTTAATTAAATTCAACTCAAACTTGCATTTTCCCCCCTCAAGTTGATGCTGAAGAATGTGGAAGGATTATAAGACGCACCGAGGTTGACTGTGATGATGTAATAATTAATTTAATAATTATTTAAAATATGAATAATTATTTCAAACCCGGACCCTTCAAAGAACCGTAATGAGTAGAGGTTCAAGGTTTTTAAGGTCGAACTGAGGTTGAACCACGTCATGATGTAATAATTAATTTAATAATTATTTAAAATATAAATAAATATATTAAATTGATAAAATAGAAAATTTGACTAAAATAGTCCAATTAAATCTATTTTTCATATCAAATAAACTCCAAATTACACATTATTTTTTATGAAAAAATACACGTGCATATATATATATTCTTTTTTAGGAGAAACTCATATGATTCATTAAACAAGAAAAGGAGTACAACAGAGGCCAAAAGCAAACACAGAGATCAACCTAGGTCTGATTGAATCAGATGAGCTACATTTGGAAAACTGGGCAAGCTCATAAGCAAACCTGTTGTAGTCCCTTTTCAAGTGATGAAAAAAGCAGTTATTAAAGGAAGGTTTTGCAAGCTAAATTCCTTGCACCTGTTTCAAAGATGACATTGGAGAGTTCCATTTCCTAGGCCAAAAGAACACCCTGCTCCATTGCAAAGAATTATGTATAGTCAGCTAGGTAATGTGAAGGCAGCAGTTTGTTGAGAGCTGCTACAACTCTTCCTTCCTCTTCTCGAATAACCACACCAACCCCAGAAATCTCAACACCCTCTGTGGAGGTCACGCAATCTACATTCACCTTGAAAGTACTAGGAAGAGGCACTGACTAGCCCATATTGATTGGCTGCTTAAGGGGAAAATCCATACGATGGTATCTTGGAAGTCCTCGACAAGGTTCTTTGCCATCTCCCAGAGTTGCAGGGGGGTTAGGCCATGCTCATTATGGACTAGCAAGTTCCTATTGTACCAGATTGGCTAGGAGATGGTGAAGAAATACTTGAGGTGCTAAGTGGTGGTGCCAGTGAGGATTTGGTGGGCAAGTTCAGTGTAGTCCTTTGCTTCCAGCAGTGATCTAATAGGGTAATCTTGCCAAAGCGACCAAACAAAGAGAGCAGAGTCACAAGAAAATAAGGCATGAGTTAGGCTTTCAGGCTCCTTACCACAGGCAGTGTGCATGCCTTTTGTTTTCATGTTTTCAAACGTTGGCAAACCATTCATGCATGCCCTCCAAGAGAAGATTCTGATTTTTTGGGGGAGCTTTAATTTCCAAAGTTTTCTTTAAAGCTGGGCATTTAGGGTCTCCAGATGTGCATTTCCCTTCTTCCATAGTGTTTAAGAGTTTGGCAGTAATGTAGTAGGCACTTTTGACTGAGAACTCTCCCTTCTTATTCCCGGTCTAGATGAGTTTGTCCTCGGGCAGATTATGGTTCAAGGGGATTTTTAGAAACTTGTCTGCTTCAATTGGCAAGAAGAGAACACTAACGGCATTGATTTTCCACCGCTTTATCTCTGGGTCTATGAGGGAGGAGACCATCGAAAAGTCATCAAGGGTTTGAGGGGGGGTGATGACCTTGTAGGTTGAGGGGGTTGAGAGCCACTTGTCTTCCTAAATGTGGATTAGTGTTCCATTGCCAACTCTCCAACGTGTTCCACTTCTTATGACTTCGAGGCTGTTGAAAATACTCCTCCAAGTATAGGAAGGGGTGCAGCCTAAGTTGGCAGTAAGCATATCACTGTATGAGAAGTATTTTGCCTTAAGGATACATGCTGGCAAGAAGCCTGGATTTGTGAGGATTCTCCAAGATTGTTTTGTAAGCAAGGCAAGATTAAAGGCTTGTAAATTCCCAAAGCCCATACCACCAAGGGATTTCGGTTTTCACATCCTCCTCCAACTAATCCAGGCTATTTTTTGTTCTTGTTGTTTGTCCCCATCAAAAGTTCTTCATCATTCTTTCAAGCTCTTCACAAAGGCTCTTTGGAAGTTGGAAGCAACTCATTGTGTAGGTGGGGATGGCTTGGGCCATTGGCCTTGATGAGAATTTTCCCGTAGAGAGCAGTTTACCTTTCCAGTCAGTCAGCTTCTGACCCACTCTCTCTTTTATCTTGGCAAGAACAAGTTTCTTTGACTTGCCAATGATAGAGGGGAGACCAAGGTACTTTGAGTGCCTTGAGTCTTGCATAGGCTCAAGAATGTCATGAAAAGTAGGGTGCAAGTTGGATGTCAAGTATGTCAAGTATCGAGATTAGGGGAATTCTAATTGAATAACATGACTCCATCGATTTTTTAATTGATATTATATATATCACTTTTTTTTACCATGTGTAAGTTAATGATTTCATTGGTTAGGAATCTAACCTTCTCTGCTAAGCACGTTATCTCTATCTTTTCTTTTCTTTTCTTTTTTTGTTTTTTTGTTTTTTTGCAACCCCTTCTCTCTCTCTCTCTCTCTCTCATAACGGAAATCATTTTTTTTTTCCATAACTTGGTAGTTAGATTTGAAAAACTGAATGGTTTTTTTTTTTTTTTAATGAAATTCAAAAATTCGGCATGTATACATTTGATATTTATAAATTTATATTTTTTTTCCTTGAAAAATTATATGTGATTTTGGCTTTATGAAGTAAATTTGTATAGAAATCCGTAGTAATCAATGACCCAACCATCCATCTGATGATCAAATGCGGGTTTCTTTATTGGATCTAGTTAATGGTGGTCTTAGAGAATTTATTAATAAACTATTTAAAAATATATTTTATACCACTTCTGTGAGAAATTTAAAAAAAAAAAAAAAATGTCGTAAAATAAGTTTTTTTTTTTTTTCTATTAAAAGTTTTTTAAAATAATTTACTAACAAACGTCCTTATTAACAAAATCTTTGAAAGAAAAGAAAATTTTCGCAAGTTATGCAGAGAGAGAAGAACGAATAAAAGCTGAAGTGGCTTACTATATATACTCCATACAATCTGAATAATACATTGCTCTCCTATTTATAGGTAAGAATAAAGGATAGTTGATTGCATTTCTTTACAAATTGGACTTTGATAACAACAACTTGACAATCTGTTTAACAAAGTCTGTTAATTGACTAACTGCCTAACTGTTAATTGCCTTGTGACCGAAACTGTCTTCACTTGATCATGCTGAGTCATCGTTGGCTGAGTGATCTTGTCCTGTAGCCAGGGGCGGCTTGATGCATTTAGGGGCCTAAGGCGAAAATTGACCATCTTAATTTAGATGCAAAATTACTACTAATTAACATGAACTACATAGAATTTTTTTTTTTTTTTGGAATTTTTAAGACAAAAAAAATTTGACAAAATTTTTCATACTTGTTGATATGGTAGATTGATAGTGGTAAGTAAAACAGTGGTGTTAGTGGTAGATTTAGATGAAAACTAGTAAAAGTTTGCTAATTAAACTCTTATTATTATTATTATTATTATTTTTTTAGAAGTGCAACATTCACAATATTTTTTACAACAAATCCTAGATTTTAAACCGCTTTTTGTTTTTTATTTGAAAATATCACTATAATTATTTTTTTGCCATCAACAATAAGCTGTAACAACCTGCTACTTAGCATTAGTTGTAAAAGTGTTGTAAAAAATATTCTAGACGACGTTGCATTTTTCTCTATTTTTTTATTTGTTTTTCATCTAATAAAAAAAATTATTTTATTTATTAATTATAAATAATCCTATTGGTTAAAATTTGGGGGCCTTTTTTTTACTTGGGGCCTTAGGCGGTCGCATTTCTTGCTCCACCATAGAGCCGGCCCTGCCTGTAGCTGCTAAATGGAATGACATGTCATCAAGTGAGTTAGCTCTGACTTTGTCTTTGATTGCAGTTTGTAGTGTACCTTGTATGTATTTATTTCTAAATAATAATAATAATAATAATAATAATAAGCTATAACAGAAATATCAAATTCTTCCCTCTGTATTTTCTTTGTATGGAAATAATATAAAAAAAAAATGAAGATTAATTCCACTTCTCCATCCGTGTGCTAAGGCACTTTCTTGAAATTATTGCCACAGCACACAATGATGAAATAGAATATGTGCCTCAAATGAATGATTAATACAACTATTCACGCATTTGACCTAAGCAAGATTGAGATATTTTAATTTGTCTATCAAAACGCATACAATGGCACCTTAAAAGATGCATGACCATGAATGACAAAAGCAGTTGCTGCATCACTGCATGCATGGACAAAAATTGCAAGGCAGAGGATTTTCGAACATGCATGCGGCACTGCTATATATGACATTGCAACACAATACAGTGAATAATTTTGCAATTCATAAAATGCTGAAATACCCACAAAACATATCTAACTTGAATGGGAAGCATTAAAAAACAGTATTCAAATTGCACCAAAAAATTAATGAAATTAACAGTGGTATATATATATATATATATATATATATATTTTTGAAACTTTTTAAGTGAGCTTTTGCTAAACTTTAGGAAGCAGAAAAAGGAAAGATCTACGGAACAGGCTAGTTCATACTTCATACTATCCATGATATAGCTAGGCTATCAAATAAACCCTTTTGACTAAGAAGATTAAAGATTTAGGCCAGCAACTACTAAACCTAGATAACTCTTTGAGTAAGAAGATTAACCACCAAGCTAGGCTTTGTTCAAATGTCAATTGCCACCCAGAGTTCCCCCAAACACTTCAGTAGAGCAGTATTCCCCTTCTTTAAGGGTGTAATAAGAGCCCCGGTGAAGTGTTCAAGGGAACTCTAGGAGACACCTGACTGTTCCTTTCTCTTGGTATGGTTTGGTGGTAAGAAAATGCACACCAAACCTACCATATTTATAATGGAGGATCTCTGTGCTAATTCATTCACATACACAAAAGTGCCCTCATGGAGAAGAGATGGAACAGTTAAAGATGAGAGACATCCACGTATGCGAATTAAGTTTCACGAATTGAACCTAGTCAGAATTGTGGGAAGAGCAGGAGGGCAGGGAAGAATATTGAGATGAGTGGTCACCAGTTCTCCCAAGCTTTTTCTACAATCATTTCTAAGACCTATCCTCTTCAATCCTATTCATATAAGCAAAGCTTATTTAACTTAAACCCTAACCCAGAGCTTGGCCGACTACTCCAAGAGCACTCATCATAGGTCAGTTACTAGTACCCTTTTTTTCTTGGGAGGGGGGGGGGTGTTGAAGTGGGGGCTATTAAATAAGGACAATAGTTTCTTTTAAACAGATTTGCAAAAATTCCTTCCAACACATACATGGAGACTTGTACAACTATATCTACATCTATAATTGAAACAAATCACATGACTCGTTAAATATGTTATGTAGCTAAAAAATACAAATGAATCATTTTATCAATTGTCACATGGTAAGTTGAAGGATTTTTCCGCAAAAAAATTTGAAGTAAAACTTTTTTCATTAAATTATAAATACGCCAATTTCAAGTTTTATTATTAGGTGGCTAGCCCCTCACCCCCTGGCCAAATACTGACACTCCTATATATATATCTAGCAAGTTTGTCATTGTCACTTCAAACAACTTGTGAGAAAGTTGTGTTTATAACTTTATAGATGAATAAGTTTTGGGGCATGGTTTATTTTGGAATATTATGTCCAAGATTTGATCGGTGGTCAAAAATGTTGTGGGCCTAGTACTTAGATACTCAATATATAGTAAACTTCAAGTTTCTAGTTTTGTCTTTCCCTGTAATTAAAGAAGTCCTGTGGCGGCCGCAATTTGATGTGTGTACCGGAATCTACAAAAAATCTAGGTTGATAAAGGTGAAAAGGAAAGGCCCCGATTGAAAGGGTAGAATTGTATGTGGCCCTTCATCTCAAGATTCTTAAAGTTCAATCTAGTACACAGTTCTGTCCAGGTTCACTGACAAGGCTTTGTCTTCTCCATTTGAACAGATTGAACTTTCATCTCAAGATTCTTAAAGTTCAATCTGGTACAAAGTTCTGTCCAGGTTCACTGACAAGGCTTTGTCTTCTCCATTTGAACAGAACCAAACAACCTATGTATGAAACTAAACCTAGGAACTCACAATAAATATTACTAGGTTTAGAGCCATTGAAGCGGTAAGAGTAACACAGCACATCAGATGTCCCTTAGATTTCACTAGGGACTCTCTTTAACAAGAGAGCATATATACATACATGCATATATATATATATATATATATATATATATGGGTTGAATTCAAGTTACACCTGGTGTAACTCTAAGCAATGTTATACCACTCAATATTTTTTAATTGGATAAATCCACCGTTAGATTACGTTATCTTTGTATATTCTTCATGCTTGCAAAATTTCGAGGTGATCAAAGATTAATAACCATGTCATCAATCAATTGTTAAAATTCAAATTTTTGTAGTTTAAAATAATGCATAAAAGATGAGTTTATGAATCAAATGGTAAATAGCATCCGATTGATATGAAAATTGGTATGCATGTTAAGAACATGTAATTCAACAGTTGAATTTTCAAAATATTAATTCAATAACAAGTTATTAGGTGGTGTAACATTACTTAGAGTTACACCAGGTGTAACTTGAACCCAACCCTATATATATATATATATATATATATATATATATTGTTAAGGACATATTTTATATAATTGGCTAATTCTTTAACAAAATGCACTTTACTTGTAATTGGGTAGATTTAAGATAGGTTTAGTACTCCAAGAAATAAGAGTTCAAGTCAAGTGTTAAATCCATGAAGATCTAACCAAGAAACAAGTAAAGAAAGAGTTGTTCACTAAAGTTCGACAAAAGTCTCGACAGAATCTTTTCTATCGAGATTTAATGTTGAAGTTCGACAGAAGCTCGACACTAGCTATTTCTGTCGAGACTTACGGAATCAGAATTTCCAAATCTGATTTTCAACCCAAGCTGATGTGTATGTGTTAGGTTTCTTTTCTTACAACCCTAAACATATATAAGGCTTATTTTAAATGCTGTCACACATGCATTGAGTGACTTAGTTTCTTATTCTCTCTGAAAAAAGCTACTGCGTTTTTACGCCAAAGGATTTTATAACCAATGAGCTTCCTAATCTTCATTGTGCATGAAGTGAAGAACTTTGCAATTAACAACCTTCTTCAAGTTACTAGAGTTAGTCACATACTGGAATCCGTGTATCATTAGTTAGTCACGTACTGGGATTCGTGTATTAAACAGAAAGAGTATCACTACAAGATCAAGTCCAATTCAATATTGGAGTGAAGATTCAACTGTAGGTTGGTAATTTGTGATAGGCCAAGGGTAGTTGGTAAGATTCTTTTTACTTGTAATCACTTATTTATTAATTAGTGAATTCTTGGAAGTGGTGATTTTAAAATCTGCCGGTGGGGTTTTTGCCTTGGTGGTTTTCCCCATTTGTAAACAAATTACCATGTCAAATTTAATTTCTGCTGCATTTAGTTTAGTTGGTGATTTGTTTGTGCTACCACGTCATTGCATGTAATTGAACCTAATTAATTAACATGGGTAATTAATTAATTTGTAAGGGATCAATACATTTTTGCCCTATCATATATGTATGTATGTATGTAATCCCTACTAAAGTGTTTGGGGAACTCCTGGTGTCATTTGATATATTCATACTTACTCAAAGTGCATGAATAGGTCAGAGTCAGAGTCACACTCAACAATAATGAGTTCCTTGTTCTAAGCACTCTATATACTTGACATTTTCCCATACACTGAATCACTGATTGGTACTTTTGGTAGTTTAGGTTTGAGTTTATGTTGCAATCTTGCTCCTTATGATGACTTAAGACGTTATTGGTCGTTCCAACTCTTTTTTTTTTCCTTTAGTTAGTCTTTCCAACTTTTTGTTTGCTAATTAAAAACTTGTCATTCTTTTCTACAATAAGGAAAAAGGATTTCATTGTTTCCTATATTAAAATGAAATAAAATAAAATAAAATTCTTGCGTTGGAAGCATATTTATTCACTAGTGAATTAGTAAAAGGGAAAGTCTAGAATACACAACTTTTGCTAGGATTTATTAAACTTTTGCTAGTGATTGTCCACCAATATTAAAAACAATCACTTCAAAAATGATGTATAAATTAAGTTTTGGAAAAACATTGTATCGGTTGAAAAAACATTAGTAAAAATTATGGTATATGTATTATTTGGTGCCGTTGTGGCTAGAAAGGTTGTAGTAACTAGTAAACGTGCTTTTCTAAAATGCCTAATATTGGCATAATTATTACTTTTTGCCCCTTTGAGTTATCTACTCTTTTGTTTTGATTTTTTTTTTTTTTCCACCTCAAGCAAATTATGCAATTAGTAAATTCAATATCATGTAATCAAGTAGATTTCATTACTAATTTAGTTTTGCTTCTTATCTTTTATGGTTATTCATTTTTTTTCTAACAGTACTCTTTCAAAAAAAATATTTTATATCAAATGATACCACGTCATCCATATCAAAATACGATAAATGAGAAATATGTGTGCAAAAAAATAATAAACCACTAACACATGTCTTTCATATATTAGTGATTTAGTTATTTTTTGGTGACATGTCTTACATATTTTGGATTTTGATACCGTTGATATGGTATTATTTGATACCAAATACCTTCTCTACTCCTTGAGGGTGAATATTGTGACAAAGTACCATAGGCATATACTATAAGGATGAACAACATTGCAAAGAAGGCGGTGATGACACATATACAAATTTGTTACAGTTCATCATGGTTTCCAACGTAGATCATAATTCTTGTAATTAGTGCTTGATTCTCAGTGGTTCACTATAAAAATATGATAAATAAATAAATAGAAAAATATTTTTTTTTCAATAGTCTTACTGTTTTATTTCCTTTAATCCAGAAAGTCTGAGCAGAAGCTAGTGTAATAATTTCATGCGCTAACAGGATTGTTGCATATCTTTGGTTTCAAAACCATACTTTTATTACAACCCTTAACTCGAATTTTTTTTTTTTTTTTTTTTTTACAACAAAGAAATTCTACTCTAGCCTAAGTGTAAATGTATGTGAAGATCTCTCTTGGAGACTTGAACTCCGTCTCTTACCCCTCCACACCCCACAAGCACTTATACTTGTGGAGCGACTATCACACCAAGGGTGTGCGGTAGTCTTAACTCGAATTCTGAGTCTAATACTATTCTGAGTCTAATACTAATTCTAGAACACCAAATCAATATATGAAAGCATGAACAAATAGGAGTACTCTTGAATAACTACCAATCTTCCAATACAATCAATTAGCAGGGAAAAAAAAAAAAATCTTCCTTATTTAATCAACATCATCATATCTACTAATTTAAGTATTGTATTTTGTTGCTTTTGAACAATTGGCTAAAATTAATAATAATAAATAAATAAATAAATAAAATTACAATGAATAGAGTCAATCCATAAAATTCATATTCCACACACAAAAATATGTCAGAAGCTACAAGACTTCAAATTTGTACAATCGATTAGCACATATCTTGATTCAATACGTTAAAGGAATAGATAGCCATATAACTTGAATAAAGCAAAATCCTAATATAATTGAATCTACTTTGACTCAAAATATATTCTCATAACAAATATCTAACTAGTAGGCATCTCAAGGCGACATACTGGGCAATAATGGCTCTGATTCAGCCACTTTCTATGCATCCAGCATGAAATATATGAGTGCAAGGCATGCACAAGGCTTCAGAACCTGGTTCAAACTCTTCCAGACATATAGTGCAACTCTCTTTCACCTACACACTTTCTCTCTGCTTCCGAACCCTTAACGCAACCTCCTCCCACTCTCACCCTCTTCAACACCCCCTTCAACGCCGACTGGCTTGCCGGTACCATACCATATCTGCTTCTCTCAAACTCCAATACCTCTCATCGTGCAAAAGGTCCTTTTTCACGACAATATTCACATATATAGGCAACACTTTACGACCCACATTAGAAACCCAGTTGCGAATATTGCGTGCAAAGCAAATTACTTCATCAGCTATACGGGCATGAAAATCTTCATGGATTTCAGGTTCATAACCGAGAAGGGTCGATATTTCTCGACACGAGTTGTCATAGCTCTTGAACATATCCAAATCAAAGTACACACCTTCGGTGCTAGAGACATGATGTGATTGGCTGCCTAATAAAACAAGATCTCCTTCATGTGTTCGGTACAGTTTTCGACGATTTACTTGTACAAAGAACTTGACATAAGCTTGAACCTTCGATGATCGTTGCCGTGATTCAACGTGAACAAGGTCGATCTTTGGCTGCCAGGCTTGACTGGATACACGAGGATTAAGTTGAACGAATTGCATATTGATTAACACAGAAGAAGAAAATAATTAAAAAAACCTTTCTTCTCTCCTATGCGTCTAACCCTTTCTCTAAAATACAATTCAATTGACAAGAATATTATGCCTATTAACCAAAAAAAAAAAAATTCAATTGACAAGCCACTAACTTAATATATATAATACACTAAGTCTCCTAGGTTGAGTAGGAAAAAGTAAACTTGATAATTTTTGGAATAGGAAACAGTAAACTTGTCTTGGACGAATTCTAGACCAAGTAGGAATTGGTTTCCTAGGCCAACAAAATAATATTTTTTATTTTACTAGTCAAATTAGTATTCTTTTAATTATGTATTTGTGCTGAACGTAGTCAACGAATTCAGAGAGTTGGTTAATAGAAAAATTGAGTGTTTTGGACAAAAGAGTGCATCTTGATTTTCATTTTTCTTTTGTGGGTACTGTTTACGGTCTATGGAAAAAAAAAATCCGTCATTTTCTTCCTTCTTTGCAACTCCAAAGTCCAAATCATACCTTTTCCCTTCCCCTATCAAATCCTAAAAACCCTAGGTACTTTCCCTACAAATAGAGATAACAATTCAAATTCTAATTCATTCCCCAGACACCCTAATTCTTTCTTTTAAAATCCTAAACCCTAAACCCATAAATTCTGGTAACCTTAAACTCACCACAAGCACATGTAGACAGGTTTTCTGTCAGTACTGGCAAACCACGATTAAATTTTTTTTTTTTTTTTTCTTCACTTTGGAACCCACATCCCTAATGGTAGCTATAAAGCAACTCCTGCACCTAGACAGCAGAAAAGGAATTTATACACAATATAACCAATTGGTTGAAACATAACTTCCTTCTGAATATCTGCTTTAGGTTTTGTTGATCATTTTTTAGACATGGCCTACCACCAGCAATAGATTCAACACAGCTAATATTAGATTTAAATATCTTGAGGCGTCCATTAAATTTGGTTATCAGGAGGTTTGGTTTTCTAGGGCCGAAATTTAAAAACTTAGAGATTCTTCCTCCTGAATTTTAATATTTGATTGCCGTAGTTCACAATTCATTAGCTATTAGAAGATTGGTGTATTTTATATTCATATTAGTACAGTAGTGAACCTCGTTTGTAGAAAAAAAAAAAAAAAAAAAAAAAAAAAAAAAAAAAGATAAAACTATATAAGCAAGAAAAAGGAATAAAAATTGTACGGCATAAGGGGCCCCAAGCCCACTTGGGCCCTGAACTTCGACCCAACGGTATGGCCCATGACCCCAACCCCTTTATCCAACTCCAGACCCCAAGCCCTCTAGGGCCATAGGCCCAAGCCTCATGCTAGCTTAGAGCCCATTGGGCAAATACTCTAAATCTATACACATCGTGTTTCATCACCTAGGCTTTGTCCGGTCAATTACATCCCTAACAAGACAACGACTGCTCGGGGTACTACCTCTCGACTGCCTAGCAGTACCTTAAGGAGTATTGCCACCAAGCGGCTTTTCTGAGGTGGGAGGCAGTTCCAATGCCATTCCTCCCACTCCCACCTAAACACCCACTTAAGGATAATAACATTGGACCTCCTTTCCACTCACCACAAGAGTAATCATAACTCCTCCACTAATTTTGGGCTATAAATATGAGAAGCTAAGGGAAAAAGGGGGTTGAAAAAAGTTCCAGAAGAAACTAAGAATAAAGGGAGCGAGAGAGCAACAGAAGAGCAATAATAGTGAGAACAGAGGAGTTCATAGGGAGAGGTTGCTTTGTTAAGTCTTTGTGTTAGGAACTACCTAAGATAGGAAATCCAAAGCCCACACTACAAATAAATTGTGAGCCCAAGTGAGAGCCAGCCCATCAACCTCATTTTTGGCGTGCATAATTGGCGTCGTCTGTGGGGATCTTCTACAAAGCCATGGTTCAACTAAGACTCACACTCGGGAAATGTCTGAAAGACGTTTAGGGAGTTATGCTGAAAGTGGTTCGGTGGGATCTTTTCGGGGATCCACTTGGCGAGAATGAAGGCACAAAAGGCGTGAAGATAGGGACCGTGAGCAAGAAGAAGAACAGTTCAGCCTTAGAGAAGGGTCGTACCAAGCACACCGGACAATGTTGGGTGCTTCGAGGCATGGACAATTTGATGATAGAGATGAGGAACTTGAGTGGTTACATAGGCTGGTGAGGGATTTGGAGTTAGAAGTGCGATGTAAGCGCCGGAAAAGAGGCCGAAACAACTAAGAAAGGGGATCTACTAGTGGGGGAGACCACTATGGGATTGGGTCTAATCAATCCAGTTCCCGTTGACATAAGGATCGTTCACATTCACAGGAGTCCCATCGATACCGGGACCAATCACATTCACGAAAGTCCCGTCGACGTCGAGACCATTCACGTTCACGAGAGTATGTAGACCGGGATTCAGATTCCACTGAAGAACGACAGCCCTGTAATGCCACCATAGATGCTATGAGCCGCACCTTAAGTAGAGCTGCTCGGTTGCCGATCTTAGACGATATTAAACGGGATCCAATTCCGAGCAAATTTGCGCGCCCACCATTCAATTCCGACGATGGGAAAACGAACCCGGTGGAGTATGTCAGCCATTATATCCAGATGATGTCTCTGCATACTCACAATGACGCGCTAATGTGTAAGGTGTTTCCCTCAAGCCTCAGGCCCACTACTTTGAGATGGTTTAATGGGTTACAGAAGGGTTTCATTCATAGTTTTGCCGAGTTGATCTAAGAATTCGATATCCGGTTTGTAACCTGTAGCGAAGTACTGCAACTAGTAGATGCATTACTATCCATGAAAATGAAGGTAGGAGAAACACTTCACAATTCTGCTAGTCGGTATTGGGAGCTTTACAATGAGATCGGTAAGGGCAACGAGAAGATTAAGGCGAGCACCTTCAGAATGGGGTCGCCCGAGGACTCTGAACTACGGGAGTCGTTGACGAGGAAGCCTCTCAAAGATATGAGGCAGTTCATGAGGCATATTAAGGAGTACAAATGCCTAGAGGATGACCGGCTGCAAAGTAAAGGTAAGGCCCTGCTAATGAATCATCCATGGCAGGGCGGTTTTCAGTCAAGGCCCCGAAAGGATTTAAGGATACAAGATTCGGAGATACAAATAAGGGAGGTGAATGTGACATTCAAGGAGCCGATACAGGATCGTAGACCGGATCAAGAACGAAACGTATTTCCAATGGGCGAAAAAGATGGGGGGTGACCCATCCTGAAGAAACTAGAATTTGTACTATACTTATCACAGGGATAAGGGGCATACCACCGAGCAATATCGGGTGCTAAAAGATCATCTAGGGCAATTAGTGAAAGCGGGATATTTGAAGGAATTTGTGGTGGATTCAGGGAACCGAGGTACCGAGCAAGGTGCTCAGCAAAGGGGAAACCCTCTCCCACCCCCATTAGGAGTGATTGAAGTCATTTACGCTGCCTCGAGGGGTACTACTGTGACAAAGGGGAGAGGAGTATTAACTGTAGTGCCTATAGAAGATTGCTTGGGTGTGCAACCCTCCGAAAAGAGGATGAAGTTTGCTCGGAAGCCTATCGCTTTCAACGACAATGATCTAGAAGGGACAATTTAGCCACACGATGATGCGTTGGTGGTAACGGCCCAAATAAATGGTTTCGTAGTAAAAAGGGTGATGGTAAACTAGGGAAGTGGGGTCAACATGATGTATCTGAACCTATTCACTGGGCTCGGACTAAAGGACAAGGACCTCTCAAAGTATGATACGCCTCTAGTCGGGTTTGATGGCAAGGTGGTGATTCCCCAAGGACAAATTTCCCTTCCCATAAATATGGAAGGTAAGGAGGTGGTAGTAGCATTTATAGTGGTTGCTTCATTTTCTCCATATACGGTGATTCTGGGAAGGCTATGGATTCACGCAATGGGGGCTGTTCCGTCCACCCTGCATGTTAAGGTTAAGTTCCGTACCAAGCAAGGTATTGCTGTAATAAGGGGAAGTCAGCAAGTGGCTAGACAATGCCTAGTTGCTGCGGTTGATTAGAAAAATGAGCTGGCCGATCAGAGAGACCCATCTGAGGAGGTCCCCTTATAGCAATTACAAGAGCCCCAAGAGGGAAGGAGGGCTAGTTGTGCTAAGGAGTTGGTCAAAATAAAGATATTACCCGACATTGATAGATGTTTCCAGGTAGGAGTAAATATGAAGGACGAAGATAAGGTGGAGATGCTACTACTCCTTATAAAGAATGTAGACGTATTTGCTTGGAGCCCATATGAAATGCCCAGGGTAGATCCCGAATTCATAGTCCACAAGCTTAATGTAGACCCATCATTCCCTCCTAAGAAGCAGATGCCAAGGAGGTCAGCTAGGGAACATGTTGAGGTAGTTAAGTTGGAGGTTAAGAGGCCAAAGGACATTGGGACGATAAGGGAAATTTTCTTCCTGGAGCGGGTGGCCAATACTGTGGTGGTGAAAGAAAAAGAATGGAAAGTGAAGAGTTTGTGTAGATTTCATGGATTTGAACCGAGCATGCCCAAAGGACCCATTTCCTATGCCGAAGATCGATCAATTGGTAGATGCCACTTATAGACACCCGAGGATGAGTTTCCTAGACACCTTTCAAGGCTATCACCAGATTGCCCTAGTCGCCGAGGATCGAGAAAAGACAACATTCATCTCACCTGACACCAACTACCATTATACCGTGATGCCTTTTGGGTTAAAAAATGACAGGGCCACATATCAACGGATGATAACCAAAATGTTTCGGGACAAGATTGGGCTTATGGTTGAGGAATACATTGATGACATGGTGGTGAAAAATAAACAGGAGGCATGACATATAGAGGATCTTTAGAGGGTGTTTGAAGTACTGCGGCAACATAAATTGCGCCTTAATGCAAATAAGTGTTCTTTTGGGGTGGGGGCTAGCAAGTTCCTCGGGTATCTAATCACCAACCGAGGGATAAAAGTCAACCCCAATCAGATAGAAGCCGTGAAGCACCTTAAACCGCCGAGCAATCCGAAGGAAGTGCAAGTGTTGACTGGAATGTTAGCTGCCCTTAATCGATTCATTTCGAAATTTGCCAATTGTTGCCATCCATTCTACCAACTTTTTAAGAAGTGGAGAGTATTCTAATGGAATGAAGAGTGTGAAAGAGCTTTCCAAGACTTCAAAGAGTATTTGATCCAAGCACCCATGTTAACAAGCCCAAAACTCGGGGAGGACCTATTCACATACCTCTCGGTGTCTAATCACGCCACAAGTGTCGTGCTTTTAAGAGATCAAGGAGTGCAAAAACCCGTGTATTATATCAGCAAGACCCTGGTTGACGCAAAAACAAGGTACTTGCCCCTAGAGAAACTGGTGCTGGCACTAATGCATGCCACCAGGAAGTTGCCTCGCTATTTTCAAGCCCACACCGTATATGTATTAATCGAATACCCTTTATAGTCACTGATGAAAATATCTGACTTCACGGGCCAGATAGCTAAATAAGGGACCCGGCTTAAATCCTTTGATATAAGGTATAGGTCAAGAAATTTGGTGAAGGGCCAGGTTTTGGCTGATTTTGTAACAGAGTTTTCCCCTGAAAGCGAAATGGAAGTAATCTGTCATGTGGATTGTTGCCCATGGAAAGTGTTCGTGGAAGATGCATCAAGTGCAATGGGGGCTGGAGTCGGGATTGTTATTATCACTCTAGAAGGAATAAGGCTGGAACATTCTTTTAGTTTGGGGTTTAGGGCCTTTAACAATGAAGCTGAGTATGAAGCCTTACTTGCTGGATTGAGAGCCGTTCCGATATGGGTGCATAGGAAGTTGAGATTCACTTTAATTCCCGACTGGTGGTCAGTTAGGTGCTGGGCAGTTTTGAAGCCCGAGATTCTCGAATGAAGGAATACTTGTGGGTAGCGAAGCAGGTTATGGGTTAGTTTTCCAAGGCCAAGGTGGTCCAAGTAACTCGGGGGTAGATTAGGCATGCGAACTCTCTAGCCACACTGGCGTCATCGATGACAGAGGATGTGCCTCAGATGATCAAAGTGGAGCTTATAGCACAATCGAGTATTAATGTCGTGATAGGCGTTGCAGTGGTTTTAACACCCGGACCATGCTAGATGGACCCAATTATCAATTTTTTAGCCGAAGATCAAATACCGGATGATGAGAGCGAAGCTAACAAGGTACGCTGAGTAGCCAGTCGATATTGGCTGTCAGCAGATCACAAGTTATACCAAAGATCTTTTGAGAGGCTGTAGCTCTTATGTTTGCACCCGAGAAGGTCAATGGACTCTTAGCTGAGATACATGATGGGGTGTGCGGCAATCATGTGGGGGGACGCTCACTGGCACACCGAGCGATGACTCAGGGATTTTGGTGGTCGCAGATGTAGAGGGATGCTGCTGAGTATGTACAAAAGTGTGAACAGTGCAAAAGGCATGCCCTCTTGATCCCCCAACCAGTAGGTTATCTGAACCCGATCAACAACCCTTGGCCCTTTGCATAGTGGGGGCTGGATATTCTTGGCCCGTTTCCCCAAGCCACGGGCAATCGGAGGTTTGTCCTAGTAGCCATAGATTACTTCACCAAGTGGGCGGAGGCTGAGGCATTGGCTAATATTCGAGACGTGGACATCAAGAAATTTGTGTGGAGAAATATAGTCACAAGGTTTGGGGTGCCAGACTCCCTCGTATCTGATAATGGTTTGCAGTTTGATAGTAAAGTCTTCCGCGAGTTTTGCGACCACCTTGGCATCAAGAACAAATATTCCAGCACTCTTCTAGTAAATCCAGACACAAGTTATACCAAAGATCTTTTGAGAGGCTGTAGCTCTTATGTTTGCACCCGAGAAGGTCAATGGACTCTTAGCTGAGATACATGATGGGGTGTGCGGCAATCATGTGGGGGGACGCTCACTGGCACACCGAGCGATGACTCAGGGATTTTGGTGGTCGCAGATGTAGAGGGATGCTGCTGAGTATGTACAAAAGTGTGAACAGTGCAAAAGGCATGCCCTCTTGATCCCCCAACCAGTAGGTTATCTGAACCCGATCAACAACCCTTGGCCCTTTGCATAGTGGGGGCTGGATATTCTTGGCCCGTTTCCCCAAGCCACGGGCAATCGGAGGTTTGTCCTAGTAGCCATAGATTACTTCACCAAGTGGGCGGAGGCTGAGGCATTGGCTAATATTCGAGACGTGGACATCAAGAAATTTGTGTGGAGAAATATAGTCACAAGGTTTGGGGTGCCAGACTCCCTCGTATCTGATAATGGTTTGCAGTTTGATAGTAAAGTCTTCCGCGAGTTTTACGACCACCTTGGCATCAAGAACAAATATTCCACTCCGACCTACCCCTAGAGTAACGGCCAGGCAAAAGCCATTAACAAAACAATTATGAACGGATTGAAGAAGAGATTAGAAGGAACGAAGGGAAAGTGGGCTAAAGAGCTGCCAAATGTCCTATGGGCATACAGAACAACACCAAGAAGGTCCATGGGGGAAACCCCATTCTCCCTAACATACGGGGTGGAGGCCGTCATACCAGTCGAGATAAACCTATGTAGTGCACGGATTACAGGGTTTGCCCCAACCCAAAATAAAGAATTGATGGTGAAGTGTCTGGATTTACTAGAAGAGTGCTGAGAGTCAACAATAATACGACTAGCCGAGTATCAGTAGAAGCTCACCCGGCAATATAACCAAGATGTGAAGACTCGAGAATTCGGTGCAAGGGATTTGGTGTTGCAAAAAGCGGTAGGACATATGCGAGACACTAATGTAAGGAAGTTAGCCCCAACCTGGGAAAGGCCTTATAAGGTTACTGTCATCGCGAGCGTAAGGGCATACTATTTGTACGACTTAGACGAGAGACCACTTCACCAACCATGGAATGCCCACAACCTGAAGAAATTTTACCACTAACTGTCAATACATGGGGGTACGGGTTGAATGTAATGTAATATGTGCATATCATTAATCAATACAACTGTGATGTTTATCCATGTAGATTTATTTGTGTTTACAATTCCATTACCCACGATATGTTAGCCCTGGTCAGCTCACACGAGAAGTACTAAGACAATATGATCTAAAGACAGAAACCTACTTCTCGGTTCGATGTTAATCACCGAGCAGATGGAAACCTAATTTCATCCTAAGGACAGAAACCTGCTTCTCGGTTTGATGTTGATCACCGAGCGGGTGGAAACCTAATTTCATCCTAAGGACAAAAACCTACTTCTCAGTTCGATGTCAATCACCGAGCAAGTGGAAACCCAATTTCATCCTAAGGACATCGAGCGAGTGGAAACCTAATTTCATCCTAAGGACAAAAACCTGCTTCTTAATTCAATGTCAATCACCGAGCAGGTGAAAACTTAATTTCATCCTAAGGACAGAAACCTACTCCTCGGTTTGATCTCAATCATCGAGCAAATGGAAACCTAATTTCATCCTAAGGACAGAAATCTGCTCCCCGGTTCGATCTCAATCACCGAGCAAGTGGAAACCTAATTTCATCCTAAGGACAGAAACCTGCTTCTCGATTTGATCTCAATCACTGGGCAGGTGGAAACCTTATGGTAAATTATTCTAAGGGCAGAAACCATTCCCCGGTACAATCATCATCCCCGAGTAAGTGGAAACCTTATGATAAACTATTCTAACGGCAAAAACCTAACCCCAGTACGATCATCATCCCCGGGCATGGGGAAACCTTATGGTAAATTATTCTAAGGCAGAAACCTGACCTCAGTTCGATCATCATCCCCAGGTAGGTGGAAACCTTATGGTAAGTTATTTTGAGGGCAAGAGGAAACCTTACACTAGAAGCTATTCAAGGACAGAAATTGCTTCCCGGTTCGGTCTCTACCATCGGGCAGATGGAGACCTACGTTGAGCCATTTCAAGAATACGAACAGGCTCTTTAGCACTATTCTAGCCACCAGGCACGCAAAGAATGTGTCCAATTATTCGGGGGTGCAGAAAGGAAAATAGATATCAAATGTGGTTTTTATCGCCAAGGAGCCAATTCTTTTTGGATAAAGACGAGCCCTTTTAGACCGATCCCGGTCATCATACATGCCCAAATACAACATTTACATTCGAAGATAAACAAGTAAGCTATTTCAATCACCGTTCAGAAGCAAACCGAGATTAAACCACCCGGTCACTAGGAGAATACATAATAAGGAGAAAATAAAAGAACATGATGAAAGGAACAACTTAGTATGAAAAATTCATAAATATAGCAAATGTTCAGCAACAGTACCATAATCAAATAAAACCATCACAGAAACTAAACCAATGTTCTGTCATCACCACCCGATGACTGTGGGAAAATTAAACCCGGAAAAATAATTGTTCTATCACCACAACCCGATGACGTAGGAAAACTGCATGAAAATAAAGAAATTACTTAAACCAAAGAAAAGCAAAAGGCAAAAACTTAGTTCGAGAATCAAGTTGAAGGGTCTGCAGGCTAAAATCAGGCAACGTCCTTAGGCGGCTGCTGAGTTGCTAAAGGCAGCTGATGTTGAACATCCTCACTAGGCTAATCACCAGCACGAAGGTTGCTGGTGACTTCCATGTCAACTTACTCCACATGGGAGTCAATTGCCTCCACCAACTCCCTCATGCTAGGAGTCTCTTCCTCATCGATAGCACCATGAGGGTTCTATACGGCAGTAGGAGGATCCAAGAAAGGGATTTGATTGGGGTTCCTTAAAGAAGAATCCTCGGGGACCCCCATAGCTTGTAGGGCAGCCAACCACCCCTCCTCAAACTCGAGTTTCCGAGCTTCGCAAACCACTGGTTCCGCGGAGTTTTCTGCGTCAACAAATCCTTCATTATACCATTTAGTTTCACAAGCCTCCAAAGCTGCTTTCAGATCAGCTAACTCCTTGACCTAAGTAAGGTTAAAACTCTTGACTTTCGCTAGCTTGAGCTCGGTCTCTACAGCCTTCACCTTCAGCTCCGAGAACTTCTTTTCCGCCAACGCCTTGGCCTTCTCGAATGTAGCAACCTTCTTTTCCGTGATCTCGACAGCCTGGGCCTTCTCCTGCGCAATCATCGCAGCAACCTCCTTAAGGGCCTTTTCCCGCTCAGCATCCTCGTAGAGCTCCTTCAGCCTCCCGTCAAGGACGTGGGTTAGTTGTGCGGCCTGATAAAGAAATAACAATAAGTACAAAAGCAAAAGTGATGTACATGTATTGAAACAAATAGGGAGCAAAGGGACGAAAGTTTATCACTATGGTATACCACATTAACTGCCTGGCCAGTGACTCATCAATCTCGTCGTCGAAGACGCTAATGTCTTCAGGCAGGAGAAGGTCGTGCACTAAACTCTGGGCAACGCGCCCCCCTCACCTTGGGCCCATACCCTTACACTAGCTGACGTAGGAAGGGGCTTGCCATCGA
This sequence comes from Quercus lobata, assembly GCF_001633185.2. Taxonomy (NCBI): domain Eukaryota; kingdom Viridiplantae; phylum Streptophyta; class Magnoliopsida; order Fagales; family Fagaceae; genus Quercus; species Quercus lobata. The sequence continues at coordinate 65,146,280 of NC_044906.1, read as the reverse complement.
AGTGGAATGTAGGCTACCAGCTCACCTCGGATCATGAGGTGGACGCCACGTTCATCCTGACCTGGGCTGTAGGTTCTCGGATAACAATCCCCCAGACATCCAAGGGGGAGTCCTTGTGGGCGCATCACCCAAACCTCCTTGAGTCTGCTCGGTCCAGCGTTGTCTCTTCCGAGAACGGTCGGAAGGAGGAGGTAGAGGAGGAGTTGGGTCTCTGCCTCTGGGTTCCTATTGCTGTGGGGCTAGCCAAACGCCAGGTACAAAATGGCCAATAGTCATTGTCTTTCTAGTAACCATCTCGTCACCGGGATTAACTTCGGTTCCTGAGGAGTTAACTGATTCAGCCTCCGTCGACTCGGCTACCTGAACGGGTGCTTTGGGTTTAATAAAGGCTTCAAGCTCAACAGGCACGTGTACTTTGCGGATTTGGGACACATGTTCAGCTGAAGCATCCCTTACCAATGCAATTTCGTCCGAGGCCATGTACCGTGGGCCAAGATCACGTGCTTCGCCTACAGTTAGTTTTGGGGGGAGGAAATTTGCATACCGAACATCGATATATGAGAGAAGTGGACTATCTACTAACAGAGCTTGACTAAATGTTTGCTAAGTGGAGTACAAAGGGTCAACACCAAGGATCAAATGTGATGCTCAAAGTTATCCATCCAAGTGAAAGAAAATCTCTGACCTAAGCACGAAGTTTAGGTCCCGAACGTGCACTACTCTAAGGTCTAGTTTGAACCTTTTGCTTTCTGCATAGACAATACAAAAACTGGTTAGTGACCACTTGATCAAAATAACAGTAAGTACAAATTAACAAGTAAAAGATACTCGGTACTGACCAACATCACGTGGCGAGAGTGGGCAAGGGAGCTTATCGGCAAGCCAGTTGCCACTCACCCGAACGAAAGTCAGGTAGGCATGATATGAGCCGTACCCGTATTTCCCTAGTCTTTAAATAATAATATGACCTAATGTTTCCACATAAACTATACATAAAGTTGATGTCATGATAATTCAGTTGCAACCCAACAATTAGTTCAACCTACTAACGCAACTCACCACTCGATAAAAATTAGGGGGGAGTTGGTTGGGACAAAGGCCGTAAAATCTAAGGGTGCTTATAATGAGAGGGTCAACGGGAAACCTAACCCCACCCTCAAGGATAGCCATTAGGGGAAAGAACATAGCGTTTAAACCCCAGCGCATGTGGATGTCAATATCGCCTTCATAACAGTAGGCGATATCAACATCTCCAGGAACGTTGTAGGCCACTCTAAAGCTAGCCAAAGACGCTTCTAAACATAGAAGATAGGAATAGCCCATTCCTAAACTAAGATTCCTGAACTAAGATTAATGGAAAATTGAAAGAAGAAAAAAGAGTAGAAGAAAAGATAACTATTTATAGGAGCCAATGGGGGAGTAAATAACATTTAATAAATGAGAGGCGGGAAACCCTATGAATCTCCATGGTAACTGCCACGTGCGCCGCCTCGGTTCACTAACCGTCAGATAATGATGACAACTAAACCAGGCAGCCAGATACAGTGCATCTTTTAAGGGTGCATTAATAAGCCTTTCAACCGCCAAGTATCTACCTATTGGACTTCCCGAATAGTTTGTCTTTGTGTCCTTGATTCATTCTCAGGGACCAAACACAAATCAAGGGGGGGCTAATGTACGGTGTAAGGGACCCCAGGCCGACTTGGGCCCTAAATTTTGACCGAACGGTATGGCCCATGACCCCAACCCCCTTGTCCAACTTTGGGCCCCAGGACCTCTAGGGCCATAAACCTAGGCCTCATGCCAGCTTAGAGCCCATTAGGCAAATACTCTCAATCTGTTCACATCGTGTTTCATCACCTAGGCCTTACCTAGTCAATTACATCCCAAAAAAGACAACGACTACTCGGGGTACTGCCTCTCTACTGCCTGACAGTACCTTAGGGAGTATCACCACCGAGCAACTTTTCTAAGGTGGGAGACAGTTCCAATGCCACTCCTCCCACGCCCACCTAAACACCCACTTAAGGATAATAACATTGGACCTCCTTTCCACTCACCACAAGAGTAATCATAACTCCTCCACTAATTTTGGGCTATAAATATGAGAAGCTATGGGAAAAAGGGGGTTGAAAAAAGTTCCAGAAGAAACTAAGAATAGAAGGAGCAAGAAAGCAACAGAAAAGCAGTAATAGTGAGAACAAAGGAGTTCATAGGGAGAGGTTGCTTGGTTGAGTCTTTGTGATAGGAACTACCCAAGGTAGGAAATCCAAAACCCACACTACAAATAGATTGTAAGCCAAAGTGAGAGCCGACCCATTAACCTCATTTTTGGCGCGCACAAAAATAGATAAAGAAAATCTTAAAATAACCAAGTATTTGCATGTATGAAGAAAAAAAGTAAACAAGTCAAAGGAGTACAAGGAATAGGAATACAAATATAACAAACAGAAAGTTTGATGGGGCCACCTACGCCTTTTGTGATGGTGTCACACGACAACATATAGCAGTCCTTGACAATATTGCTAATTCAGTAAAGGCTTTCCGATAATACTTAAGTGCAATTTCAAGAGCCCAACCATCAATAGCAAATGCCACATCCTGCTCAAAACATTAAGGTAGAAAATGAAATTATAAGAAAAAATCTATGTTAAACAAGGTACTGCTTGCTCAAAGTTCCAAAAAAAAAAAAAAAAAATCTCTAGTTCAATTACATATAGAAATGCAACAGACCACAATAACCATCACTGTTGCCACCGACTTTGTATTGCCAAGGTCAAGTTGCAAGACAAACTTATTTTCTATTTCAATAATTTTTTCAAACTAAAGAACCAACGAAGACCAAAGAAAGCCCTCTCCATCTCCATGTTGGGCTTTGTGGAGCCTAGTTTTGTTTGATCCGGTTTGATGACCCGACCCGACCCGAATAATGTTGCGTGATTTTTAATGGGAGATTTTCTGAGACTCAGTCTATGGAGTGGAGGCTTGGGCCATTAAAAAAAAATTAAAAAAAAAATTGGCCCGTTTTGTGTAGAAAACGCAATTTAGTGATTAGATTTTATGGTTGCCGTGTTTTTAGAGAGAGAAGAAAAACTGTAGCCACATTTTTGTATTTTTTTCCTTGATAATAGTGAAATCCCTGCAACTCCGTGGATGTAGGCAAATTGGCGAACCACGTAAATATTGTCTTGTGTGTGTGATTGTTTTCTTTGGCGTGTGTTTTCTCTATTTTTTTGTTTCTCACAGGTTGGGATTTCGGTTCAATTCCCTACACTCCATCTACTACTCTTTGTCCCAACGTCTTCTCGGTGCAAATTACCATACAAAAGAGTTTTCTTTCATGGGACACTCTAAAGGCCCACTTGATATTAAGTTTAAGGCTATTGAAGGCTAACTATATAAAAGAATTTTCTTTTTTGGGTCAATCTGATGAGTTATTTTTGTTATCTACCCTCTCTCAAACGCAAAACCAAGCACGACCATCGGTGCCCCTCTCTCAAACGCAAACCCAAGCTCGACCATGGGTGCCAACGTTTTCAATCTCCTACCCGGCCTCCATATCAGACCATTCTCTCTAAGTATTTCTTAATTAATCTATGACTAATTTCTTTTCCTATTGTCTTCAATTAGATTTTCTGTCAATTTAGAGATTTCAATTCCTAACCTTTTTTCCTCTATTCTTTTTTGTTGAAGTCAGTGAAACACTAATAGAAAATCAAATTCTACCAGTTTAATAAGAAAATATTGTGGATATGGATGTGTTTCGTAGTAGAGATAGTATTGAAGAGCCTCGCAACCCTCAAAATCTGACAACAATCCTACAAATTTTGCTTTATCTTCAAATTCTGCTTTATTTTGCTATTTAGGGTTTTTTAGCATATCCTATTTAGCTTAGCTTAACCGTCTGTTTGGTTGAATAATTATTTGACTACCTAAAACGCCAACCATCTTAGTCTCCACTCAGCCCTCTATTTTTTCCTTTTCAAACCTTCTGCCTCTTTTGTACAAGTTCAGGTCTTTTTCATTTTAACTTTTATTTAGTTTTAGTTTCTGCTTTAGTTTTAATTTAATAATTTTTGTCAATTGGATTTTAGTTTGAATAATACTGATTTCTAAAGTCAATTTGGATTTTAAGAGTGCGATATGTACCCACGAATTTGTAAACTTGATTGCTTTTCTATTTCTTTTCTTTAATTTAGATATGTCTCTAACACTGCTAAAGCACTTCTCATTATCCCTAAAAATCAAAATTTTTGGCCAATTCCTGTGAATTACATTTGGGTCTTAAAAAAAAAACAGTTTTATCTTTTTAAGCCTTGGTATTGAATTTAGGTTGCGAGTTTTTTATTGTAGTTGTTTTTATAGGTTAGTTGAATGGTGGCTTAGCATGCAAAACCAAGATTAGTGCCATTACATAGGGACAATGTGCCATTGCGGAGGCTTTGCTACTGGATCCTATTCTGCTTTGCAGAGGGTCAGGCATTTGAAGTTGAATTTAACTGAGCGCAAGGACATAGTGTTTGCCCACCAAAAACATAAATATACTTTCAAACCATTAAATATTGAACCATCACTCTCTTTTATTCTATTGTTCTGTTTGGAAAGTTTAATACATAGAACATTTATAGATATACTAAAAGTTCAACATTTATATGTCTGCAAATTACATTTACAAATATGCAAAGACAGTAGAGTGTGCAACTGAACCAGCTATCCACAGCCTTCACTTGCAATTTTGAAATAACGAGGCAGAAGCAAAGCAAAAGAAGGCATAGCCATCAGTTTCCACTTTCAAACTTTAAAAAGTTACTTTATTTTTACTATAAATAAAAAAAAATAAAAAAATAAACCCTTACTTAATCTCATTTCTAACATCTTTTTACTAATTCTGCTATATGATTTTCATGAATAGAAGGTAATAGAACAACTTAATTTTATATGCACTCTTCTTAAAAAAATTATTTTATATACACAATCTATTTGATAAAATTCCTGAATGATATTTTGTTTGATTCTAGAATTCTTCTATATGGAGAGTTGTCAATTGGAAGGGAAATAAGGAGGGTGATCTTAGTATAGGAGTAAAGTAATGCTCCCTAGTGAAATGCTGATGGAGGTTGAGACCTTTCTTACAACTCAGGTACTACCATTTCCTTTTTCTTTTTTTAATTTAGAATTATGGACCTTGATTGATTATTGAAGTATTTTGTTTCTTTTAGAAGCACACAAACTCTTCAGGTAATTTTTAAAACAAAAAACAAAAAAATCATGATTTGTTTTTATATTAATGTTATTGTTTTGTGGGAGTGTTCAATTATCTCTATACTCTTAAGAGTGATAAAGCTAAAGCTTGATGAACAATAAGAGAACAATGGAGTTCTAAGTTGTTTGTAATTATTGTAATGTTTATGAAAAATTCATTTTTTGTGATTGCATGTTTGTTGTTGAGGACTTGAAGCAATTAGATGGGATTATATATTTATGGTTAGGATAGGCCTTATTCATAAGACACTACAATCCTTTGGTTAATATACTCCAAATTAAGTTTCAAACTATGACTAATATACTTTTGCAAAAATTGGTATAATGTACAAATGTTTTCCTTTGTTATTATTAATTTATTCACATTTATGCCTTAAAGTTGGACATTGATATTAATTTTGCTGCTTCTTACAGGTATTGGAAACAGTGTCTACTATGTTGATAACTTTGCAGTTAAGGACAGGACATCAAATGCTCTAATTTAATGTTCAAAGGTCTTTTGAATTTTCACTAGATGATAAATCTTTTGAGTACTTAAAATGCCCCATAGAAAAGGTAATTCTTTCATTCTTTTGACGTAGAGCTTCTATAAAGATGGGGATGATCTTAGCACTTTCAATACTATCAAGTTTGCAACTCAGTAGTTCACCAAGTAATATTCCTACAATAATTTGTTGTTTTTTTAGCTCTTAAGATTTAAATTTTAAGAGTAGTTACAAAATCTTTCGAAAACATCACAACTCTTTCACATGTTTCTCTTTTTTATTTTAGTGACTATGTTGATAGGCCAAAAACGTATTGACCCCCTGTGATGAATTAATTGATTAATTAGCCAAGTTTATTAATTAATCAAATTAATATGCAAATGCGTGGTAGCACAAACAAATCACCAATTAAACTAAGTGCAATGGAAAATAAATTGACACGGTGATTTGTTTACGAATGGGGAAAACCAACACGGCAAAAATCCCACCGAGTGATTTTAAGGTCATCACTCCCGAGAATCCACTATTATCATAACAAGTAGTTACAAGTAAAAGAATACCAGTACCTTATACCGACCTACAATTGAACCCTTACCTTAATACTCAGTGGGACTTATTCTGTAATGACAATCTCTCCTTATAATGCACGGCTCCCAATACGTGACTAACTAATTGCGCGGATCCCAGTACATGACTTCAATCACCAACTAGAGAAAGTTGTTGGCTGCAACGTTCTTTAGTTCATTCATGACGAAGATCCAGAAGATGCTTGGTCACAAAACCCTACGATGCACAAACACAACAACTTCTACACAAGAATGATGAACTATGACAAATTCTGTCTCTAGTCACAATTTGCTTGAACAAACTTTGCTCAACACTTGTGCAACTTGTGTACACCTTTGACGGCCCTTAAAATAATCCTTTTATATGTCTAGGGTTGTGAGAAAAGAAGGCCCAAACACATAATCACGGATTAGAGTCAAAACAAACTTGAAAATCTGTTTTTCATAAACCTCAACAGATAGCCATCTGTCGAACAGCTGTTGAGAAGCTGTCGAGCCACGAGGCTGGAATAGCTCTTCAAGCTCGATAGATACTGGCTATTGAGCTAGCTGTCGAGCTTTAATGAACTTGCACTTTTAGCTTAAATCTTGGACAGACTTGCATGGCTTCAACATTTGATTTTGAAACAAAGTTTCTTGAAGTATTAAATACATCCTAAATCTACCCAAATACAAGTAAAGTGCATTTTGTCAAAAGATTAGCCAATTACATAAAATAGTGACATATGTTCCTAACAAGTGAATCACATATGTCCTAACAATCTCTCCCTTTGGCAATCTATGACAAAACCACAACAAACAAATGAACATATACGAGAATTCATAAATCACTCAACTCATATTCATTTGTTGAGTACAATAAAATCTATCTTAACACAAACTCATGAAAAACTTTGCAAGAAGAGAGTTTATGGCAAGTAGACTTTGACAACCTATATTTCTAAAACACTTTAAACAAAACTCATCAAGGCATCTTTGTGTGAAACAGAAATAATAGATTGCATACACATAATAAGAAACATGTGCATAAAGAGAGAAAAGAAACAACACATGTGTAAGGGTAGGTGAAAGAAACATACATCAACATATAAAGAAGATAAGTACAATGTAAGTCAATAATGGTCACAAGACCTATGAATGTATCTAAAGTAGAAAGAAAATAAAAAGATACATGTAATCCTCACTACATCCCTCAGATATCAACACTCCCCCTAACAAAATGGTCATATACTAACTCTCCCCTAAAGAATGACTAACTCATATCCAAAACTACTTCCCCTTTTTGTCACAAGTGACAAAAGGTAAAAGTGTCAAGTAGACATCTCATCGATAAAGCTAGCATCTCCATCATCATCATCATCATCGAAAGCATCATCGTCATCACCATCATCATCATCCTTAGCCTTAGAGTCAGAAGCCATTAAAGGAGGTGGAGGAGAAGCCTCAGGAGCAAAGCCACCCATGACCGCCTGCCACCGTGCAATACGGCCAACACGAATGTTCACTTGATACAGCTTTGTAGAGAGTGTATCAAGGCGAGCATCCAATCGCTGAAGCTACATCATGATGTCTCCTAGAGTCACATCACCCATAGAAGAGGAGGGAGCGGATGTGGATGGAGTAGATCGAGATGGAGCCAAACGAGAGGAAGGAGCTGCTAACCTAGACTGTCTCGACCTAAACTGCACCTCGCTACATTTACCGGTAGCGTAGTCTATGGCACACATATAAGAAAAATAGTCAGATGCTAAAAAGGGAACAGAAAAATGGCGTAAGATCCTCGTGATAGCCGAAGGAAAAATGAACTTATTACGAGACGTCGAATCCCTATAAACATCTAAGATAGACAGAATAAAGTAAGAAGGAAAATCTATGGTAAGATGCTCAAGAAGGGACAATAAAAATCGAGCATGAGGCTCTGTGATAGAGTTATAGTGAGAAAAATGGTGAAGAAAAAAAGTCATAACCATGTTCAAAAACCGAGAGCCTTTTGCAAAGTCCGAACAGTAAGTGAATTGACGCTCATCCCAATCAGAAGGGTGCTCATAAAAAGTAGATTTAAGCTCATCTTTGGACATAGTTCTCAAATGCTCACAACTAAGGTAGTCAGGAAACTCTACCCTCGAGACACGGAGCACATCGGAGACCAACTCCGGTGTGATAACAATGCCCGTACCTCGAATGCAAGTGTGAAAGAGAGATACTAAAAAATCAAATCTATGCATGTTGGAGTAAAACTCCTAGATCAACACAGATGGACATGTGACTGGGACGTCACACAATGACTCCCAACCTCGACTGTGAATGACATTGCGTAGGTCAGTGTCAGCGAAGTTCACCAAAATAACTCAGCCTTCAGAATGAATGCCTCGTCGAGAAAAGTTCTCTGAGAAGGCCTTACGGGCATCCTCATCACGAAACCAAATATGTGATGGAGTAGAATCAGAAGACGAAGATACCCCAGAAAGAAGAGGGTTCTGGGAAGGAGCAGACTTACGTTTAGGTGCCATAGACACGACTAACGTAAATAGAAAAGAGAGGGAGAGAGAGAGACAATCAGAAAAGTCCCAACACATTTCAAATATAACAAGTATATTGAAAAGAGAGTACATATGCATGGGAAATGCATGAACATGTGACATGCAATATAAAAAGCATCATGGGCTCAACCAAATCCAGTCCTACTAACACACAATCAATTTGCACACATCTAAATGCATGATAATACTGTTATAATGCTTATGTAATGCAATGTATAAGATTTTAAACTAATTTAAGCAAAAACCCATCCCAAAATTTCAACAAAAACTCATCAATTTTGAAAAACCCCAAAATTTTTTAAAAACCCCAAAACCTAGGTTTCAAAACATTAAATGCATGTAAATGAGAGATTAGAAACTCACCAAGTGAAAAAAAGATTTGAGAAAGCTTGAAAATCGCTTGTGAGTGAAGTTTGGAGTGAGTGAGAGAGTTTTGGGAGGTGAAAAGACAAGTTTGTCAAGAGAGAGATTGAGAAAAATGAGAGGGAAATCGCGATTTGCGCTTAAATAGGAGCCTAGTAAATCTTTCGATTCGCGATTATAGTTTTTATTAAACATAGCAAAATTGGACTTGATTAGTCAGCCCAACCTAAATTCAAATTTTTCAACAAATATCAATTTGTTGAATTGACTCTTTCTTATCATAAGTGAATCCAAATCAATAATTTTCACATCAAGTAATTTGCTACATAACTTACTAAGTGGCAAATACTTATTTTAAAAATAAAAAGAGGAATCCATGAGATAAAAATACAAATCGACCCAACTTGATCTGCAAACCCAACCAATTTCTCAAAACTAGACGTGACAAACGGGTAGAATTCACATTAAAAAAAAAAAAAAAAAAAAAAAGTCATTTGGGAATAATATTCCTATGCAGACTAGGTCCAAGAGTGGTATTTTTATGCCTCATCCCAAATTATGTTACAATGCTAAGTTAGACTATAGCTTTACAGAACCTCCTTCTTATAAGGTTGCTTCCCAGTACCCTAAGTGGTGTAAGGCTATGGATGCTGAGTTCCAAGCATTGTAAAGGCAACAAAAATGGTCTTTGGTTCCTGCACCTCCTAATGATAATCTAGTTGGGTGTAAATGGGTTTATAAGTTGAAGTTGAATAGTGATGGCTCTATCTCAAGGTACAAAGCCAGATTAGTGGCCAAAGGCTTTCATCAACAAGCAGGAATTGACTTTCATGAAACTTTTAATCCTGTCATCAGGCCTGCAACTGTGAGGTTTGTTTTAGCTATTGCTGTTAGCTGCAATTGGAGTTTGAGGCAGCTTGATTTCTCAAATGCATTTTTACATGGATACCTTAAGGAAGATGTTTATATGCAGTAACCACTAAGCTATGTGGATTCTCTTCATCCTTCATATGTGTGCAAGCTTCATAAATCCTTGTATGGTCTTAAACAGGACCCTAGAGCCTGGTTTAAGAGATTCACCTTCCACCTTCTTCATTTGAGATTCACTGCTTCTCTGGCTGACAGTTCTCTCTTCATCTTTCAGTCTTCAGGCACCATTATCTACTTGTTGTTATATGTTGATGACATTATTGTTACAGGTAATAGTTCATCTCAGGTTGCTCATCTCATCACTGCCCTCAATCAGGTGTTTGAACTCAAGGACATAGGTCCCTTAAGCTATTTCTTAGGGATTCAGATTTCTCATACTAAGAATGGCATAACTCTCACTCATACTAAGTATGCCTCTGATGTTTTACATAGGTTCAATATGGAAAATTCAAAGCCGGTGAAGACTCCTTGTTGTTCCTCTTCTCGTTTGGTGCCTCATTCTGATATTCTCTTGTCTAATCCCACTGTGTATAGAAGTATGGTGGGTGCTCTTCAATATCTTACATTTACCAGACTCGATCTGGCCTTCAGTGTTCATCAACTTTGTCAATTCATGAGCTAGCCCACCTCAGTTCACTTGGAAGCTGCTAAACGTGTCCTTAGATATCTCAGGGGCACTTTGCATCATGGTATTAGCTTTTCCTCTAGCCCCTTGTCCCTCACTGCCTTCTCTGATGCGGATTGGGCAAGGGACCCTACAGACAGGCGCTCTACCATAGGATTATTGGTTTTTCTTGGTCCTAATCACATTTCTTGGTCTGCCAAGAAACAACCAACTGTTTCACGCTCCTCCACTGAAGTTGAGTGTAGGGCCTTAGCTACCTTTGCTGCTAAACTTTCTTGGTTACGGATTTTGGTCAAGGAGCTTAAGATTTTTCTTCCCTATGTTCCTGTCATATGGTGTGATAATGTGTCAGCTATTACTCTTTCTGCCAATCCAGTATTTCATTCCAAGACCAAGCATTTGGAAGTTGATTATCACTATGTTAGAGAAAAGGTTCTTTGTAGAAATCTCAAAATTGGGTTTGTGTCTAGTAAAGATAACATGGCAGATATCTTCACCAAGCCTTTATCTGCTCCTCCTTTTCTTTTCTTTCATTCCAAACTCCTAGTGGATTCTTCCCCCTATCGTTTGAGGGGAGATGTTGAAGATGAAGCTCAAGCTGCTCAAGGTTAAGGTTTAGGTTCAACAGCAAACACAACATTTGAGGTTATAACTGTTAAGGTTATAACTGTTGTGGTTATAAGTAATGCGCATCGTTTCATTAAAGTTACAGATGACGTGCACTATTTCCTTAAAGGTACAAGTGATGCTTTGGTTATATGACTAGTGTTTCTTCTTCATGTATTAAACAGTGTCGTCTTGGGCTATTCAAATGATTCGTTATTGTGGCGCGAAGAGCAATTATGGCTAAGTTGGGGTTTCCGTGAATTTAGGTGCATAGTTTGGATCCAATCTATTCTATTATAGCTGTAATTGTAACTATATATATGAAGGTGCATCTCTGATGTAATAAAGCTTTTGTATTTGACATTTGTTTCTCTCAATCTCATTCTCTCTCTCTTCCTCTATCTTTCTCTTTGTTCTTCTTCTTCGTTGAGTTTTTTCTCTGTGAATCTCTTTAATTACTGTGTAATAAAATTCTTCACGCATAGTTGAATGATCATCAAAACTCACATGAGTACCTTGGTCCTTATAGCTAACCTAAAGGCATTGTACTCCTTGGGAAGTCCTTTGAGAGTGATGTGAAGCAATTCTTCATCATCCACAATTACTCTAACAGCCAACAATTTATCTCTAACAACTTTTATCTTCTGCAGATATAGATCTACAGAATCAACTCCCTTCTTGATATTATGAAGCTCACCCTTAAGTTTCATAACATGTGACCTGGAAATGGAGGAGAACTTGTTTTCCAGAACCTTCCAAACCTCTAATGCTGAAGAACACCCCACAGTGAGTGCTAGAATTGAAGGAGTAAGGGTAGAGCTCAAGAAGGTAAGCAAAGCCTTCTCTTTTGACTTCCAAACCAAGAAATCAAGATTCACAAAAGCAGTATATGCACCCGAGAGATCTTTGAGATATTGATCAGGAATCAATTACGGTTCTTCAATCAACTCAAACAGTGAATAAGTTTCTAGCACCATTGTTATCTGATGCTTCTAAACTATGTAGTTTGTATTGTCCAGCTTTATGGTCATCATGTTGGCCATATTAGAGAGAAGGAGTGGTTGATTGAGTACATTCACTGAACAGGTTGAAGAGAACAATGATGATGAAGATGCAGCCATTGTTGAACTTGTAGCTGCCATTGTTGTTGAATTTGTAGCTACTATTGTTTCAGTAACAGATGGCTCTAATACCATGAAGAATTTTATTACACAATAATCAAAGAGATTCATAGAGAAAAACTCAATGAAGAAGAAGAACAAAGAGAAAGATAGAGGAAGAGAGAGAGAATGAGATTGAGAGAAAAAATATCTTCTTGATTGAAAGAAATTTCAAATACAAAAGCTTAATTACATCAGAAATACACCTTCATATATGTAGTTACAATTACAGCTATAACAAAATAGATTAGATCCAAACTATACGCCTAAATTCACAAAAACCCCAGCCCAGCCATAATTGCTCTTTGCGCCACAATAACGAATCATTTAATGAAACGGTGCGCATTACTTATAACCACAACAATTATAACCTCAAACAGTGCATTTGCTGTTGAACCTAAGTTGAACCTGAACCTTTACCTTGAGTAGCTTGAGCTTCATCTTCAACAACTCTTTTTTATTATAAGTGAATTCAAATTAATAACTTTCACATCAAGCAATTTGCTACATCACTTAATAAGGCTGTGTTTGGTTCGCGTAAAATCATTTCCGGAAAATATGCTATTTTCCGGAAATGCTATTTTCCGGAAAGGAAAACGTTTTCATGTGTTTGGCTGTCACAAAATTCATTTTACGGAAAATTAATTTTGGTGTTTGGTTTGTTTAATCAATTTACCAGAAAATACATCAAATCCGGCGAAACGCTCGTCCGACGAGCGTCCGACGAGCGGCGCTCGTCGATCGACGAGCGCGCTCGTCCATCGCGATCGTCGATCGACGAGCGCCGCTCGTCCATCGCGATCGTCGATCGACGAGAGACGAGCGCGCTCGTCTGTGCTCGTCGATCGCGATCGTCGATCACGTCGCTCGATCGACGATCGCGATCGTCCACTGCGCCGCTCGTCGGCGCGATGCGATCGTCGGACGAGCGGCGCGATCGTCCCTCTCTCTCTCTGATCTGGGCTCTCTCTTTTCTCTCTCTCTCTCTCTCCTCTCTCTCTCTCTCTCTCTCTCTCTCTCTCTCTCTCTCTCTTTTTCCGGAAATGAAATGAAGTGAAAATGAAGGCAGATTCTAATTTCCGTGGTCAAGGCTTCAAATTTCGGTCAACAGGAAAAGGATTTCCGGAAAATAATATTTTCCGTCACAGCCAAACGCTCCATTTTCCGGAAATTGATTTCCGAAAATCGTTTGAAGTCGATTCAAACGCACCCTAAATGGAAAATACTTATTTTAAAAATAAAAAAATAAATCTATGTGATAAAAATACAAGTCGACCCGACCCAATCTGCAACCTGATTGACTCAATTAGTTTCTAATCCATTTAAAATGACCTATTTTTCATCCAAATTCTACCCATTTGTCACATCTAGTTTTGAGTTTGGAAATGTATCAAAACACATACACCAACTATATTTGTATGTTGATCAAATAAAAGGAAAAAAAAAACATTTGCTATCTAATTTATGGAAAAGTTTGGAGAAAATTTTAGTCATTTTGGAACTTTTAGGGGTATTTTTTTTTTTTTTTTTTTTTTTTTTTTTTTCAATTCTTGAGTTATTTTATTCATTTTGGAGCTTTTGTGGTTTTTTTTGATATGTTGGTCATTTTAGAGATTTGGGGTATTTACATCATTTTATAGATTTTGGGAAATATTTTAGTCATTTTCAATAATTAAAGGCTATTAAGGTGGCTTGATATTAATTATCGTGTCTGCTTCATTAAAGTTTTTAGACATTATACAATTGAATATTTCATGAATAAAAAATAATTATGTTAAGGTTTAAGATTTAGGAGTATTGCCTCTCCAAAAAAAAAGGATTTAGGGGTATTTTTTCATTTCCAAAATTTAAAGAGGATGTTGCTCGGTTTGAAAGTTTAGAGGGAGAATTGTAAGCTATCAAAACATAAAAGAACAAAAGTGAATAACCCCCAATTTAATGCATTACTCACCATAATTTGACAAATTCTCAAAATACTAAATAGGTTTTCAACTAAAAGTTTATTTCATAAAAGCTCTACTACTAACAAGCACTAATAAGATTGGAGTAGTGTACTGTTGTTGTTGTTGTTTGAAGCTCACTATTCTTTGAATTTTTTTTATTTTAATTATGTGATATGAAAAATAGTTGGTGTAAAGATGAGAATAAAAATTCCTATTGGATATTGAATGTTCCACTTTGTACTCCATTAATTACAACTTGTCATATTTTCTTTTTCTTTTTCTTTTTTTAATTTCTTATAAAATAATCAAAGTTTAGAATGACAAATATATATGATATTCGGTAATTGATGCAACACAAAGTGAAACACTAAAAATATGTTTGAGGATTTCTATTGGTAAATATTAAGGTATACATTAAATCTGACCTGCCATAATTTATGTAGTACAAAGTGGAACACTAAAAATAGGATTGAGGATTTTGATTGGTAAAGATGAAGTTCTACAGTAAATCTGTATAGAATTTAAAGCAAATCATGAATGTATCCTTCAACATTGATTTAAGTTATCAATTAATTAAAAGGATGGGCAAGAATTAGATAAACCTTATGCATTCAAATCTTAACACAAAATAATAAGACATCCTAAACATGTTTAACTTTGTACAATTTGTCGAACCTTGAGCTATGACATTTTACCTCAAAACCAATTGGTGATGAGGAAGACACACTCAAATCTTTTTGGCTTTCAACTTCACATCACGCGGACCTGTTTTTAGAGTGGTTGTAGGGAGTCAAATTGTGGTCCCCCAACAAGCCCTCCCTTACGATGACACTCTCGTGACTCAAACTCATGACCTTAGCTCTGATACCATTTGTCGAACCATAAGCTATGTTATTCCACCTCAAAACCAATTGATGATGAGGAAGACACACACACTCAAATCTTTTATGACTTTCGACTTCACACCACGCAATCTTATTTTTAGAGTGGTTGTAGGGAGTCAAATTGTGATCCCCCAACATAATTAATTACAAGACATGATAAGATTATGACTCTAAAATGTCTTGAAAGGGTGAATAATGATTTGGCCATCTGATATTAGATCAAGGATTTTGCTTGAGGTGAGAGGTGGCATGGAGTTAAATCTAGCAACTATATTAATCTTGGAGAGTTTTCCTTAGTTTCTGAAAATGCCTAACTTTAGTCCTTTGATATCATCGGAAATATTGTTTTATTGTCAATATCAAATCAATAACAATTCTTTATAATGCTTTTACATAGAGCATTTCGCCAAACAAGACATCTAAGGTAATTTGGATGCATAGATTCCTCACTCAACAATCGGTCGTTATGAATGCACAGAAAGTTCAGTTTCCATTTACAATTTCATTATTTTTCTTCAACTATTTCTACTGGGACACTTCTTGCATGAGTTTTATCACCTGGGTTCATGGGAAATTGTGTCACGAAACATGCTCAAGATCCCAACCGTCCAGTTGGGATTGCAAAATCTTCAACTGGTTTGCTATTGAACCATTTATTCATTGATACAGAAGTTTATTTCATGATTTGAATACTTTGTGTGATACTCTACTTTTAATACTAAAATTTAAATGCATGATTGCTTTTGACTTACAAGGAGCTGTCCGTGGGCGACAAATCTATCATCATGAGAAAACATCTAACTTATTTCAAGAAAGGACTAATATGGATTCTTCAAGTATGAAGAAAGGTATTTTTTATTTCCCCCTCTTGTTGGCTTCAAATGTTTTTGGTTATCCTTGGATGCTACCTTCCTCGTGGACTCTGAATTATGTTATCTTTGTGTTTTCTGGTGATGAAAAACATAGGAAAATGAAAGACATTTACCACTTGAGAGGAATTCATCTATTTCTTTAAACATACACAGAGGTAAATATATCTATATATATATATATATATATATATATATGAATGGAGTTTTCTGTTCTGAGTCTAAGAGTTAGAATTCTTGTTGGGATTGTGAGTACGAGACAGAGAAAAGAGAAGCAGAAGACAGAAACATGATTAATGCAGTTTGGCATGATGGCCTACATCTACAATAAAAGCCTTAAAGCAACTAAATCTATACTATATAGAACTGTATGTATAATGTATCCCAATGTAGGATATATAGTGTGTGTTTGGCTCTAAATTAAAAAATCAGTTCATTTTACTGTTCAACTTAGTTTTACTACTTTCCACGGGCCCAACTACACTTCTTAATACTATTTATGGGTCCGATTGTACTTCCGATTATACTATTTCAACTAACTTTTAATTTTATCTATAATACTTTTAACAAAAGTTTTCAGTTTCAATAAAATAAACAGATCCCAAATAAACCTATAGACACGCTCATCTAAGGCTAACTTTAAGATTGTAGTACTTGTACCAAGTAAGGTTAGAAGTAGGTTTTTTTTTTTTTTTTTTTTTTTTTAATCTAGAAGTACATACCCATAGGCCTATAATGAGATTTAGCTTCTTAAGCCTTAATATATCTAACACCTCCTTCCCCAGCCTTTCCTCGAACTTAATGTTTTTTTTAAGAAGAACCTCAAACTTAATGTTGAGTTGAACCATGAGTTTGAAATGTAAGATCATAAATGTAAAATATGACCAAGTTGGACCAAATTGTATGTGCAGAGGATTGAACTCAATGTAGAATGAAATAGCCATGATATAGATTAAAACGTGCAAGACAACTTCTACAACAACAAATGATGACAGTCAATGGCAGATGGAGGCCAGAAGATGGCTAACATGACTGGAGAATGGTTCCACCTATGACTAAAGGACGGCTATTATGGCCAAATGGTAATTTCCATGGCTGAAGGATATGGTTGCACATGTGGCTTGGGGACATTGGAAGAGGAATAGTAACTCGAGGATGGCATATACGAGATAGACATTAGAACAGCGGAGATTGGTGATGAACAACGGTCGGAGTATTACAACACCATCAACCAAAGGAGAGTGGCACTGTTTACTAGAAGACATCGACTGAAGATAGGCCGTGCTCAAACACTTGAACAAGTTAAGAGTAACCTTTGAGGAACTAGACGGGGGCCTGACCGCAAAAAGCCCCAAACAACTACATTTTTACTATATAGAATTGTGTGTTACAATATACCCCAATGTGCAGTATATAGGAGCTAACCCCTAGACTAACCCTATAATCCTACTATTTACACAAGAAGTAGGATTTGGACTACTTTGCTTGCATTTATGGCTCTTAACCTTTAATATCTCTAACACTAATCATAGTCAATTTTGTGTATATTGGTGCAGAAAAGCTTAGTTACCAAGGGCATGGTTACCCAATCATAAGACATTGGCCTAATATGAATGTGAATACGAAGTATGACTTTCTTCATGAATACAAACTCAACTGCTTTTGCTATAGTGTCTTGAAAGCTGCCACCCAAAAATTCGGTCGTAAAAATTTACTTGGCCAAGGCGATTTTGGTGATGTTTAAATTGGATTTATCAATCACTGCACCATGACTGCCGCAAGACCAGGTGGTGGATATGCAGTTGCAGTCAAGAGGCTAAGAAAGAAAGGAACACAAGGCGACAATGAATGGCTGGTATTTTTCTATGACTCTTTCTCTCCCCTCAAAATTTGACACTAAGGCTTAGTTGTTAAGAGTATATTGTTCTCTCTCTATCTGAGACTATGTTGCCCTGCAGAATGAATTGAAATTTTTAGCCAGATTAAATCATCCAAATGTAGTGAAGCTCATAGGTTACTGCTCAGAGCGTGAGCATAGAATATTGGTTTATGAGTACATGATTGGAGGAAGCTTGGAGGCCCATCTTTTGAAGGGTAAGAACTAAGCATTACAAGATTGCAGCCAACATGCCACAAACATGGAGACAGTCAAAAATTGATGATATTGAGCCTGAACTGTCAAACAGCCTAGACTTAGGCCACATAATGCTCTAATACTAGTAGGAGTAACCTTGAGTTAATCATTGCCATATACAGATGATGATACAGAGCTGAATTGGAGAAGAAGAATCAATATAGCACTTGGAAAAGCCAAAGGTTTAAATTTTCTTCACACACTTGGGAGGCCAGTCATTCATCGTGATGTCAAGGCCTCCAATGTCCTACTAGATGCTGAGTTTCTGTCATTGGTCACTGGTGCTTTTTCAGTCCTTTCAAATTAAATCAGTCTTTATGCATTACGTTTACATGTATCTTATAAATACGTGCTTGGCTTCTCACTGTGACAAGGTGTTCACTTTGCAACATTAACCGGTTAAGGGTAATATATTGCAGGGCTTCAATCCAAAGCTTTCAGACTTTGGACTCGCCAAATATGGACACCAAGGTGACCAGTCCCACGTCTGCTCAAGGATACTTGGCACCAAAGGCTACCTTTTTTTTTTTTTTTTGGTTAAATACCAAAGGCTACTTCGCTCCCGAGTACATTGGGACAGGTATTCCTTTCATAAATGGTAAAAATGTTATAGAAAGAATCCAAAGACACTTCATAGAGTAATGGTACATAGCCTGTTGTGATTTGAATTTTGAACATCACTTTCAACTGGGACCAATGACACCACTTTTATTATGCATCATTCACAAAGGATCATATCAATCATTTTGAAAATAATTATGGGCTTAGACTTATAGTTTGATGTATCATACATACATACATACATACATGAACTGATGTTTCTTTATCTTTCCAGGGCATTTGACACTAAAAACTGATGTATACAGCTTTGGAGTGGTACTCCTGGAGATCTTTTCAGGAAACTGTGCAGCCAAGAAATATTCAAATGGGCTTGAGGGTAACCTTGTGCAGTGGGCTAAACCATATCTTAGCAACAAGCTGGACATCCGTAGTGTTATTGACAAGAGAATTGGAGAGAACTTCCCAGGGGAAGGAGCTCAAGAATTTGCTCGGATCATCCTCCAATGCCTAAGTACAGATCCTACGGGCCGACCAGAAATGAGAGAAGTTGTAGCTAATTTAGAGAGACTAGAAAAAATATGTGAGAGGCGGAGCAATCATAACAAACCCATAACAAACTTCCATGGGACAAAGGGATGCCACATCTGATAATCTAACATTGTTCACAATTGCAGATATTAGCCCCTAGGCCATACATCAAGGGCAAAAATGTAGTGGGTTGAATAGGTCTTAGATTCCAAAAGAAAAAACTGATAATCACAATGTATCTAATCCATCCTGAGTTAGATGGTTGAAGTGGAATAGACTCCACATGATATGTACGGTAAGCGACCAATAAGCAAGTGGTATCACCTCAGTATACAATTTAAGCAAACAAAACAAACTGTAATCTGCATCTGTATAACAATATAGACGTTACTTAAGTTGCTATTATGTATACAAGGACATAAATCGGATTTTAAAGAAGCTGTGCACTCAGGACATTGTTAAACAAGTAGGTTAACACAACAAACAAGCTACCAATTCAATATAACTCAAATTACTCAAAAATCAGATTTATGTCCTACTACATCCCATATGAACAAGTGGTAACTACAAGTGGTAACTATTAATTCAATATAACTCAAAATTGTGCCAAGAGACATGCCCGTACTACATCCCATATGAACAACATAATATGGAAGCACATAAAAAATTTACAGATTCAATGCTCTTTGTTCAACGTACTCGAGGAGATTGACGATAGGATGGTAATGGTGATGCACCAGGTGTTAAATTTCGAGGAGAATTGTGTGGGCGCATAGGGGATTTTCTGACAGGTGCGCCTGTATGCTGCTCTGATTGGGAGGTTCTGCCTGCATTTTTGGAGTTTTCAAGCTGTTCTAGGGTTGCTAATACCTCTGCCATTTTAGGTCTGACTTTAGCTTCAGTGCTTAGGCACTGTAAGGCAAGGGTGGCAGCTGTATAGGCTCCTTTCTGGGGGTACTGGCCCTCCAACTTTGTGTCCATAATCCGGAACAATTTCCGTTTGTCACCCAAATAGGGTTTTGCCCAGTCTACCAGATTCTGCTCAATACCAACTTTTGACTTATCGACAGCACGTCGTCCAGATAATAGTTCTAGCAACACAACTCCAAAGCTATAGACATCACTTTTTGCTGTGAGCCGACCTGTTCAATAAAGAAAACTTCAGAAAAATTTACCATGATATTATAATATACAGAATGAGTTCATACTTCCAATAGAGCATTGAGCATTAGCAACATTCCACTTGTACTGAACACTTCTATTTGATTACTCAGACACTATTTTTTCTCTCCATTTTCCACAGACCATTCTTCTGCTTCAACCACAGGTTGCCAAATAAAAATAATGACAAAACTAATAGTTTCCACTTTATATTCTTTGTGCTAAGTATGCAGAATGATTATATTTGGACATTACACTTTTAGAATGCAACATCAGGGGTTGAATTTTGTTTCTCTTTTCCCTTCTGAATAATTTTTTTTTTACAAAAACAGTAGATTTTCATAAGATCAATTTTCTCCTAAAACAACATATTCAGTCCAGAGATCATTTTGAATGGTACCAATAGTGCTTAAAATGGATATTGTACGGACCTGTAGCAACATATTCAGGTGCAGCATAGCCATGAGTGCCCATGACTTGAGTAGATACATGAGTCCTATCACCAGTAGGACCCGCCTTTGCCAAACCAAAATCAGAAAGCTTCGAATTGAACTCCTGCATCCCCAATTCAATTAATTTAAATAAATAATGAAATAATGTTGACACAAACTACTTTCAAAGAAATAGAACATTGTCCTCTTAATTTAGCATACCGCATCCAATAGAATATTAGAAGCCTTGAAGTCACGATATATGACTTGTGATTTTGCCTCATGAAGAAAACAGAGCCCTCTAGCAGCGCCAGTGGCAACTTTGATCCTTATTGCCCAAGAAAGTGGTTGTGGCCCTCCTGTAGAACACAACACAGCATCAAGGATCACAAACTATTCTCATAGCCACACTAAGAACATCCATAATATCCTAACATCTCATTTGAGACCTATACTGAGAGTTATATTAGAAACTATCACTAGTAAACAAGAAGACGTCTAAGAACTCATCTAAATTATATTTGAGCCAAAGTGGTGGTTTGAGTGTCAAGACAGAATTAGGAAAAAATAATATTTATAACTACAAGAAATTTGATTTTATAATTTCATACCAAACTAAATGAAATAACAATTTGGCCTTTCAAGCTTCCCAGGTAGTGTTCAAAATTTTGAGCATAGTGATAAAATGACTGCTGATGTAGCCATTCACCCTAGCCCCTTTTCGAAGACTTGCAATCTATCCAGCCTCATCCCTAGACCCAACGGCTCCTCCTAGGAAATTTTAACACTTTGCAAGCACAGTTTTACTGCTTTCCTGATATAACAGGGTAATCTATTCCAAAATAGAAGATGACAGCAAATTGACAGAATTGGTATATTGGTTGACAGACATTGACAAATGCTAACCCTCTGTTTGGATGCCAAGAAAACTAGGAAGAAACTTGTAATTTTGCATCTTTGCTACTATGTTAGAAGGAATAATCATCTCAATTTGGCACTAAAAAAAATTTAAGCAGAATTTTTTTTTTTTTTTTTTTCTTCCCTAAGGACCCTAACAGATAAAAGACCTGATGTCTCATTATTATGAATAAGCATAAGAATCCAGTAAATGTAAACATAAGTAAAACATAGTACAAGCATAATTCCCAATAAAATTACTGGAATGCATAACTCACTTCTAAATAGATGATTCTCTAAGCTCCCTTTAGGCATGAACTCATAGACCAATAGCCGGTTCTCGCCCTCCAGACAGTACCCAATTAGCTTAACCAGATTTGGATGATGAAGTTGGCCAAGATAATTAACTTCAGTCTGGAATTGAGATAATATCAGTAATTAACCATGAATAATAAGATTGCAAAGAGGAATCTAACTCCCCCACCAACCCCCCCCCCTCCCCCCCGATAAAAAATTTATATATATATAAATAATATATAAGGATAATAAAAATAAAAAAAGAGACCTACCAACCACTCCTTATGGCCTTGGAAACCCTCAGATTTAAGCTTTTTGACTGCAACAACCATTCCTGATCCCGGCTTTGCAGCTGAAAAAGTGTTTTCATCAATCCATCCTTTGAAAACATAACCAAATCCTCCCTCACCGAGAAGACTGTCCGGGCGGAAATTTCTGGTGGCGTTCTTTAGCTCATTGAAAGTGAAGGGTTTCAAATTTGGAGATGATAATATTTCACCTTCAGACCTTGGAGTAGGAAGACTTGAAGCATTGCTCGTCTCACTGAAAGTTTGAATGGTCAGACTGGAAGGACCTGATGAACGGCTGGTTTTGCTTGATAATTTTGAGACTGCTGACCCTGGGAGTGGAAGAAAGAGTTCTTTATTGCAATATCAACATAAGAAAGCAGTTTCTACCACAACTCAAGAGTCATTCAATCTCAACCTCATAACCACTTTGGACTATTCCTTTAAGCAAAAAGACTTCAGTTCAAACTTCACTATGATAGAGACATCTTTTTGCAAAAGTTGATTCTATTACAAAATGAATTATACTCTTATCTCATATAATTCCTTAATTCATTTCCAGGAGGAAGTGCTGGTAAACGTAAACAACCAATAATCTTTTGTAAACCTTTCATCCACCACTTTTTCCAATGGTTAGGGAATCATAAAGTGTGACTATGTTTTTATGGATCCTATGTATCGTTTAAGTAATAAAATTCCTTCCTAGTTTTTGTACATAAAATCGCCACATTTTTCCCTTAGGTCTCATTTGCTACCACCGGAATCATTTTGGAGCTTGGACTTGGTCAAAATGTGATGTGAAGACTCAAATTCACATGCTCAGTAGCAACCAAGTGTGAAATAAATATATGAAAATCTTTTAAAAAACTATTTGATATCAAAAGCTATAACCAAATTGAGAAAGTCTTAAAGCATACAGCTAAATCAGATTCTCCAGACAGCTCATTTATGAAAATCACTCACATGGTAAACCAATAAGGAAATATTAGATAGATCACTGGTCAACAGTTCCTAACCCCAAAACTAAGACTTACCAGAAACACTCAAAAATTCGCCACCATTAGAATGACAAATTATTAAAGTAAAGCAGATAGATATTATAACAACCAAATAATCTAAAACCCCACTAAAAAATTCTATCTTGACCATGATTTAGAATAAAAAAACATCTACCATTTTCTGAACATTGATTACCAGAAAATAAAACCATGGCCAAAACCCAGAGAGAAAATATTCACATAACGCTTACCAAATATTCTTGCTTTGTAAACACCATGCAAAAACAGAGCTCAAATTCACTT
The DNA here is from genome assembly GCF_001633185.2 of Quercus lobata. Classification (NCBI taxonomy): domain Eukaryota; kingdom Viridiplantae; phylum Streptophyta; class Magnoliopsida; order Fagales; family Fagaceae; genus Quercus; species Quercus lobata. The sequence continues at coordinate 65,122,450 of NC_044906.1, read as the reverse complement.
ATCAACAAAGCTCAAAATATTTAACCCTGGCCGCCCCAAATCAAAAACAAACAAAAAGAAACCCCCAAAACTAGTAAAACCCAGTAAAACAAACCCCCAAAAAAAAAATTCACAAATTTTAAGCCATAAAGATTCTAATAAAGTCAATTATCCTCCAAAACTTCAAAAACCCACCTCACCAAAAAACTTGCACATAAGAAAAAACCAATCTTTAATAGAAAAGTCATACCAAAGCATTAACTACTATCAAAATAGAATGGATTATAAGTTACCAGAAGTGGCATGAGAGCTCTGAGCTGTATCTACTTTAGCTGAAGAATCTAAGCAGTTTCCCATAGAATATTTTCTCTCTCTCTCCCTCTCTTACAAGACACAATCTTTGCTTGCTATCCTCAACAACAAAACATCATAGATTATTATGAATCCTCGGAAGAAACGAAAAAATGAATGACCCAGAAGTCTCCTTGTAAAGCTAGCTTTGTTTGTCACTAACTTGGTGGAGATTACTGAGAAAAAAAAATGGGGTTTTGAATAGGAAAAAGAATTAAAGAAGAGGAGGAGAAGAAGAAAGAGAGGCAGAGGAGGAAGAGTCGAGGAAGGAAACTGAGGAGAAAACGCAGAGAAAGAAGGTTGGTTTTGGCTTTTGGTTTTGAGTGTCGTTGTAGACGCGAGAAGCGCGTGGGGTCTTTGTTTGTTTTTGTAATTGATGGTGTTCACCACCATTGTTTGTAATTTTGTAGGTGAATTTGCTTGTATACCCCTCCCTTTGGCTTTGTCAACATGTACCAACTTTTTTTTTGAGAAATAATGAATGAAAGTGAAAACCATTGCGAAACAAAAACCAAGGACACATAAAACATGATTGACATGTTGTCCAAAGTTTCTTATAAAAGATATTAAGCAATACTGAGTTACAAGGCTATAAGCTATGTTTTTTATATTTTCTTAGATTGGATTCGATCTAAGAAAAGACTTTAATTAAGTTAAATAAATTTCAAATTCACAAAAAGACTTATTAAGTAAACGATATGCGGGTTTTTCTTAAAGTGAATTGTCATTTCCTATTTTTATTTATGTTTAAAATATTTTTTTAAATTACTTATCTCTATTTAAATTTAAGTATCCATAGAGATAAGCAGTAATAATCTGAAATTATTTAAATTTAGTATTTTTTTTATTTTATTAAATACGATACGGTTGGATTTGATTCATTTGAACCTATCTAATCCATAACGGTTGTTATTTATCGTTGGTTGTTTTTACTATCAATAACTATAATAACTAATAACTATATAAAGAAATGGGGGGCGAGTGAAAGTCAAAACCAAGTTTAATAATGATAAGAGACTGATATTGCTTCAATTGTTTCTAATAAGGGATTAGATTTATATATATATATATATATATAAACTCCTTAAAAATTGTAAATTATTAATTTCATGGGTAGTTAAATTCACTTCATTAATAATTTTTTCTTTATGTTGTTAGTGGTGATTGGTGAATACATTCAAACATAATAAAATAACTATCCATTTCATTTTTAGGAAGTCAGAAAATAAAAAGAAAATATATGCATAACTATCTCTATCTAGATGTGAAAGAAAAGCACCTATCATAAAACTCAAATTTTAATAAGTTAATAGGAAGTAATGCTTGTTTATGGCTCATGCATCATGCGTGCTATATATCCATATGTTATTTCCATTATTTTAAACAACTATAAGTTGACTAAATGGCTAAAAATCTAAAGCTGTAAGCCATGATGTTTATATTGATGAATAATGATGATATGATGTTTTTAGAATTATTCTTATTGAATTTTTTAATGTTGTGTTTCCACATCATAGCACGTTTTTTATTTTTATTTTCAGAACTATGCTTAGACAGCAAGTGATTCACTCAGCATCCACAAAGTATGACATAAAGGTTATTTTGCTTCATTGTTTTCACATTATAGATAGTTGTTTTTCAAGGTTTATGCTTAGACGGCAAGTGATGATTCACTAAGCACCCACAATTTAGGAACATAAAATGTTATTTTGCTTCTTTTGAATCTAGCAGCAGCAAGGAAAACAGACACAAAAATAATATATATATATATATGTATATTTATATGCACTTAGTAAATAGAAATTTCACATGTAAATTCTCTTGGATGATCCTTTGTCCCACTCCAAAAAAAAGTAATTCCAATTAGACTTGAAAAAATTTGATCCAAAGTTCCAAACCCTTTAATCCGGCCGACCACACATAAGAGGGGAAAAAAGAATGAATAACAGGAATAACAGCCCATTTTTTACTCATCTTGAACTTGACCTGTCACATCTACTAAGCATTTGTTATAAAAAAAAAAAAAAAAAAATTAGAAAAAATATTGACTTATTTTCAATGTCTAAAGTTATATTAGATTTTTTATATTGTAAATAAAAAAAATATTAATAATATTAGTTGTCAACTTTCACGTACAATTTTCAAATATATATATATATATATATAACTAACATTGAGTAGTATTTTTGTAAGTTTATTATAAATTTTCTTCCTAACTATATTTTTTTTTTTTTTCTTTAACTAGCGTGTTCAATGTGAGTTTGTATTAATATATATATATATATATTTTTTTTTTAACTTTTTAGTTTATTTCCTTGTTTACATTTTTTTGTAAAGCCTTAATTGTTTTTTAAGTACAACATACTATGTCCATCTTTAACATAATGCTAATCCAAAATGCACAAGGTGTTATTTTACAAGTGATTTAACTTTATTTTTTTGTTTACATAAAAAAATAAAATAAAATAAAAATAAAAACCTACCATACCAAGTTAACCCAACCCATCAAATACAGAATAAAGCTGATAAGAATATCCACTTGTTTTACTCTTTTACGTTTATGATCCAATACCTAGTCTACTAATCTAACCTAACCCATTTGTCAGGTCCAAAAATAATATTGATAATTGTTAAAAATACTCTAAACTGAATTCATTATAATACGTAGTTCAATATAATTAAAATGTTACAATTTCATACTTTTTGATAAGGACGTAGGCCATTACATCGAATCTAATTAATTCTTATTTATTCCCTCCCATACCTAACTTTCATTCATCATCATTTTATATTATTTTATTTTAGAAAAAAAATCAAATCAAATAAAATAGTCGGTATGGGGGTATTTTGGAAACAAAATTGGCAGCGTCATGCTTGGTTAAGCAAGCAAAAAAAACAAAGAAAGAAAAAGAGAAAAAGAAAAATCCTCCGTCAATTTCTCATAGGTCCCAAGCATATCCTTCTGTTTCTGTGTCACCACGAGCAACAAAAAGATAGGGTTTTCAAGAGAGGCATCTGGCCAAAGATTTGCCCATATATTAAATACGATATATTACTAATCCCTTGACCAAAATTCTTTGCATGGGCAATGTGGATTCACATTGGGCCTACCATCACAACATAGTCAAAAGCTAAGTCTGAACAGGTCTAAACAAACTGTATTTTGTTTATACTTTTATCACTTTTTCCTTTTTCATTTAGACTGATAATTAAACACTCCGATTCTGTTTACGAACATAACTATTTTTTTACCTAATTTTACAACTTGTTAAATTGTACTCCTATAGGTGAGCAACGTGTCGTAAAGCAGAAAATGTCCGCCACTCAAAGTCGTAAAAGTTAATAAATTGTGAATTGAGTACTTAGAAGCAAATAAAATCTGTAAAGACAAAAATCAATTATGTGAACATTAAGTACCTAATTTTATGACTTGTTAAACTATACGATTGTAGGGGGGCAACGTGTAAAGTGATGGATCACTCAAGGTAAAAAGTGATTCCACCACTCAAAGTCGTATAAGTTTATAAATTGTAAGATTGAGTGCTTTAGAAGTGAATAAAATTTGTGAAGACTAAAATCAATTATGTGGAGATTAAGATTGATAGGACATACATTTTGCTGAATTCATGAATGTGAGAACACAGAATGCAAAAGGTCATGGTCGCACAGACCATGGTTTAAGAATCTAAATTAACGTTGGACTGGACCCCAAATCATCAAACATCAATAGTAGAAGCAGTGTCTCCCAAGGTAAAGCTCTCATAGTACCACAACGTTTGGTGCCATTTCTTTTATTAGGAAGTAATGATTTTTCATTTAACACAAGGTTTTTTTGTTTAATGTTTAGCTTACTTTTTCACAAAAATTAGCTTTTAGCTTAGTTTGTTTAAGAACAACTTGTACAATAATCTCATGTGCTTTACTCCACATTTAACAAAAATGAAAAATCAATGTTAGGACATATGTGGAACTTGTTAGAACATATGTCATGTAACATTTGCTAATCTTTTGACAAAACGCACTTTACTTGTAATTGGGTAGATCTAAGATTTGTTTAATACTTCAAAGAACAAAAGTTCAAGTCTAGTATTGAAGGCATGCAAATATGTCCAAGAAACAAATGAAGAAATGTTGTTCATTAAAGTTTGATAGATATCTCGACAGATAAATCTATCGAGGTTTAATGTTTAATTATCGACAACTTTCAACAGAAGTTGTAACTATTGAAAATTACAAAATTCAGATTTTCAGATCTATTTTTCACGCATATCCAAGTTATTTGTGTAAGGTTTCTTTTCTCACAACCCTAGACATATATAAGGATTATTTTAAGAACCGTCAAAGGTGATACAAAGTGATGCAACTTGATGCAAAGTGATTATTCACTAAAATTGTGACCAGAGACAATTTGCTCTAATTATTCTTTCTCTTGTAAAAGCTGTTGTATCTTTGTGCCAAGGGTTTTGTAACCAATAAGTTTCTTGATCTTCATCGCCTGGATGAGTTGAAGAAATTTGCAATTAACATCTTTCTCAAGTTGGTGTGTTAATCACGTACTGGAATTCGTGCATCAATTGGTTAGTCATGTACTTGGAGCCGCGCATTAAAAGGAAAGATTGTCACTACATTGCAATTCTAATTGTGTATTGGGGTAAGGATTCAACTGTAGGTTGGTATTAGGTATTGAAATTCTTTTTACTTGTAACCGCTTGTTTTGATAATAATGAATTCTCGGGTTTGACCTTAAATTCACCTGATAGGATTTTGTTTCGGTGATTTTTTCCATTCGTAAACAAATCACTTGTGTTAAATTTGATTTCTACTACATTTAGTTATTTGGTGATTTATTTGTGCTACCACACTTATTGCATGTAATTGAATATAATTAATTTCACTTGACTAATTAATTTGACAAATTACCAAAGTGGTCAATACATTCTTAGTCTATCAATCCATATAAGTTAATGCCAAATGGACAAATTAGCCGATATCGATCATCGTGGGGTTCAAGAAATACCTTGATCATTTAAGCAACAATAGTCAATAAGGATTTTTCCGTTTGCCTACCCAAAAATAATGGCAAGACATCTTATACATATGAGATGTCTATCGCACCCCAAAAAGATTGAATTAGGAATTGACCTAAATGCTATTAACACTATGTTGATGTCAAGTCAAGGTGGCAGAAAGGACAAGGATTCATCTCAAAATTAAAGTATTACAGAAACAACAGTGCTTCAATGAAATTTACTTTACCCATTTGAATCAAAATGCTTTTTGGATTAATGAATATTTTATTTTACCAAGAAGCAACGAATATAATGTTGTGTATATATTAAAGTATATCCAAAAGAGTTCTTTTATTTCCACAAAAAGATTGGACACATAAAAAAAAAAATTTATTTAACTCAATTTTTAGCAATTTGACTATGTGAGACAATATCCACCAAATACCCAAAATAGATTTATTTTATTTTATTTTGTTTATTTATACTTAAAACAAAGGGTATGATTAACCAATTAAATAAAATTCAGTACAAAAGAAACAATAATTTCTATGAAACCCACGAAATAGGAATATTCCAGTATTGTTATTGTCCCAACAGAAACATTAATTTCAGGCAAAAAGAGTTATATCTTTTGTTAAAAGTAGCTAGAACTGTGATGACTACTGAATAAAATCCTTTTACTTTCTTAATAATAAAGGTATTCGTTCGCTATCCAAACTCAATTTTTTGTCTAAATCTTCATGAAAGAAGAATAAGTCAAAACTTTTTGTTTTCTGTTAAGAATTTGGGACCAGTTCTTTTTTCTATTTCCTTTTTTATTTTTTATTTTTTATTTTTTATTTTTTATTTTTTATTGAAGGGTTAATTATTAATTAAATTTATTTTGTACACAAGTTGGGTTCAAAAAGCTTATTTCCAAGCTGAGTTACATATTTCAATTTGGTTTTTTTTTTTTTTTTTTTTTTGAACAAGCTCAAACTTGTTCTTTAGTTACTTAATAAATGTATTCTTTTTTCATATTGAGTAAATATCATGATTACAATTTTGTTAATCTCATTAGAGAAGTATAATAAACATTATATGATAAATAAAATTATAGTTGAAATTAATTATATCATTTTGTGTGTGTATATCATTTTGAGGAAAGAACATTTGAAAAAGTCCAACCATCCATCCTATGATAGTTTATGGACAAGAGTGATGATCAAGTCATCTTCTATTTATAACTTGCTATATGAACATATGAGAAAAATGATGTGAAAAAAATTGTGGCTCTAAACTTTTATATATATATATATATATATATATATAAAAAATTTGATAGTTGTAACTGGAATGATTTGAATCATGAATATACAATTGAAAACTTCAAAAAATACTAATCAATTGACTTACAAGTTTCTCATGCTGCTACCTCACCATTTATGAAGGCGTACTTGGTCATCTTCCTGACACATGCCAATATGCATGCTACAATATGCTTTTTGCTTAGTTTGTTTAAGAACAACTTGTACGATAATCTCAAGTGCTTTATTCCACATTTAACAAAAATCCATATAAGTTGATGTCAAACAGACAAATTAGCCGATATCAATCGTCTTGCAACATGTTAAGTCAAGGGGTATGGAAGCCCATAGAGTTGAAGTCTTGGGGTTCAAGAAATACCTTGGCAATTTCAGCCGACATTAAGGATTCTTCCCTGTATACCTAGCCAAAAAAGATGGCAGGACATCTTATACATATGAGATGACCCCAAAAGATTGAATTAGGAATTGACCCAAATGCTATGAACACTATAATGATGTCAAGTCAAAGTGGTAGAAAGGACGAGGATACATCTCACAAGTGTTATAGAGAGAACAGTGCTTCAATGAAACGTGCTTTACCCATTTGATTCAAAATGCTTTTCGGATTATTTAGCCAAAAAAAAAAAAGCTTTTTGGGTTAATGAAAATTTCATTTTACCAAGAAGCAGCGAATATAATTTTGTTATATATATATATATATATATATTAAAATATATCCAAAAGATTTCTTTTATTTGGACAAAAATATTGGACACCTAATTTTTTTTTAATAAAAAAAAAGTTTTTATTTAACTCACTTTTTAGCAATATGAGTACACTATCCACGAAATACCGAAAATATTTTTTTTATTTATACTAAAACAAAGGGTATTTTTAACCAATTAAATCAAATTCAGTATAAAAGAAGCAATAATTTTTATGAAACCAGCAAAATAGGAATTCCATTATTCTTATTGTCCCAACAGAAACATTCAAGCAAAAAGAGTTTTAACTTCTGTTAAAAAGTAACATCCTTTTACTTTCTTAATAATAAAGCCTATGACCTTTGTATTTGTTCGCCATATTCCATCCAAACTCGATTTTGTCTAAATCTTCGTTAAAAGGAGAATAGCCATTCACCAATTAAAGAAAAGGCTGTAGTGTGAACAAGTCCAACAAACCGGGTATTCAGAATTTAGGATCAGTTTTTGTATTTGTTTTTTTCTTTTTAATAGGAGAATCAGTTCATTTAATTTTATTTTAAACACAAGTTGAGTTCAAATTAAATCTTATTAATATGCTAAGTTAAATATTTCTTCTTTTTTGGTTGAACAAACTCAAACTTTATTCACGAGTTATTTGATTAACATATTCATTTCTCATATTAAGTAAATATCATGATTAAAATTTTGTTAATCTCATCAAAAATCTATACTAGAGATTAATAAATAAAATTATAGGTGAAATTAATTATATAATTTTTTGTTTATGCATATATATCATTTTGAGAATAGAATACATTGACAAAGTCCAACCATTCATCCTACGACAAGTTATGGACGAGAACGACATTCAAGTTGTCTACTATTTATAACTCGCCACCTCTCTATTTATGGAGGCGTAGGTACCTGGTCATCTACCTGACGTATGACAAAATGCATACTACAACATCGATACCATATGGCTTCGGGTATTGACGGTTAGGTTATTTTTCCCACTTTCCACTGATGTTTATGTTTACACTTGGCATTTCTAGCTAAGAAAATGTGGCCCTAAGATCATTTTCTGAGATGACTAGTTGACTTGACCAGACCCCTCCTACACGGCAAAGCCTGGTTCTAATGATTTGGATGTGTGTTCGAATCTAGACTTCTTCCAACACACATTAATTAAAGTCTTCGTAACTCACATGGAAACTGTACATAAGTTAAAACCTCGTCAAGGTCAGTTTCATGGGAATTTTCCATTTCCATATTGTGGGCGACGATCACATAGAGATGCCTTTGTTCATAGGGTTTTTCTATACTCACATTTTCTATTTTGAGACATGATATGTCTATAATAGTTGTTATTGATTTTAATTTGAACTTATTGTTGAAATTATTTTTTTTACCTATTAATAAAAACCTGTCAATTAAAATATTTATTGTGAAAGTACTGTAAAAATATCGTGAATATAACATGTTCCTTCTATTTTAGAGTCAGAATAATAGGGTAACATGTCAAAAAACAAATAATAATAATAAATAAATAAAAACCAATGTCGGTAATAAAAAAAAATATACCATGTATCGTATACATAAAATTCGACGGACACATGCACCAAATCGCACACCATGTAGGAAATGGCAACATAATTTCCTTTTTTTTTTTCTTTTTTTTTTTCTTGTTGGTGCTGTGACAACTGACAAGAGACGTAAAGGTTCAGAATTGGCTTAGAACATGAAATTCCAATTATTTGGATTCAATTTCAGGACCCTCTCCAACCTTGAGTGCACAAATGACCCACGGCTTTTGAGTAGGTATACAGGTGAAGGCAAGTCTTTTAGGGATGCAAAGTGAGCCTCGTTTGACGATTAGTTTTGGACTGTCCCAATCCTATTAAGACAAGTGCACATGGTGGTGGTCTGTTTGACAGAGTAATCGACCAATTTGTCGACGCCAAGTGTCTAAGGTAAAATAAAATAATACAAGGCAAAAGAGAAAGGAGAGAAAGTCAAATTCTTGTTTTAACTCACTCGGTTAACTTGTACCTGACTCAATAAGTTAAAGAAGAGTGTGTGAATTTAGTGGGAACTCTTCTTGTCTTTACATATAGCTAGCTGGTGTGGTTTTGTTACACTTGCATGGTCAATCTTTTCCATGGTTGCAAAAATATATAGTATATAAGAGATAGTGGTGCTAAAAAGCTAAAAAACTATTTTTAGCACCACTACATATAAAAAAGAGTGTTGCAATAATGGAGTTAAAGGTAAAATTTTTATCTTCATTGCTAGATGCTTGCTTGCTCTCCATCCATTTAAAATAATATTTGTTTGTTTGTTTTTTTTCTTCTATTCTTCTATTCTCCAACCGCCACATGCTTGCTTGCTCTCTCTTCAGCTACATTGCTATCAACTGGTTCAAGCTTGCTCCATTGCAGACCTTGTGCTCTCGCCTCCAGTTCCACAAGATTTCGGCTCTCAGCCTTATCTTTTGCATGTCGGTGGTCGCCGACAACGTGTCCTTACGCTATCTTCCAGTGTCGTTTGCTTATTGGCGACGTGTCCAGAGATACAAAGAAATTCTTCTGCATTTTTCAATTGGGGAATTGGGTTTTTCAATGGTAGCAATTTGAGTTCGTTTCAGTTAATTGTATTTCTTTTTTTAGTATTTCAATCCTAGAGTCCGTAAAAATGGGTGCTTTGCTTATTGACTTTTTTATAAAAAAATTTCAATTGAGGAATTGGGTTTTTCAATGGTAGGAAATTTGAGACAGTTTCAGTAAATTATTTGTTGTTAGTAAATGAGGGGATTTTTTTTCTGTGTTTATTGAAGTGGATATATTATTTTATTGTGATATTTATATTATTTTATTATATTAAAAGTTAAAATAGATCTGCTGTTGCTGGATATTTTGTAAAATGAGTAGGTAAAATAAATAAAGTAACTTTTTATGGTGTCAAATAACTAAATTTTTAACTTCACTGCTGTAAATGTTCTAACCTTTACATACAGGTCAAAAGTCATATAGTTCAACTAATAATAAATAAATAAAACTTTTATTGATAAAAAAATAATAAAATACATATAAATATTTGAAAATGATATATAACCATTAGACAAAATTATGTAGCTATTAGTCATTTGGCAAAGTCCTTTTTTTTTTTTAATTTAATATGTAATTTTTAAAAGTGGGATGAGAGAAATTGAAACTTTGATTCTCCTTTTATAAGGGAAATCAAACAATGCCTATGAGTTAAAAAGATTTTGGCCATTAGGCAAAGTTCTTTGTATTGGGTATATACATACGAGTGAAGTCACACATTAAATAATAATAAAAAAAATAAATAATTAATATAATATAATTGAACACATTGACCACCTACTCCTTCAACTCTTATAATAGTCAAACCAGTGAATAATGCGATTTTTTTTTTTTTTATAAACATGAATAATGCGAAATCATTTAGCATAGAAGAGACTAGGACATTGATAATAACAAAATTTTGGCCATATTTTAGAAAAGGGCCTTGTAATTGGACGCTTGCACCTAAAGCACTATGTGTGCTAGACTGCAAGTTTTGTCAAAACTCAACATTGTCCTTCTCCAATGGGAGAGCAACACAATGTCCAACAAGAAGGCAGCACATTATTTACAAAGAAAGCAGCAAATTGTCCTGTAAGAAAACAACAAACTATTACAGTATTTTCTTCTTTTCTACTATAAAGGGATGATGAAGAGGACTACAGAGAGAGACAATTTTTCATAAGTTGAGTTCCAAACCTCCAAATTTCCTTACCCATTTTTCCTCTCTTTCTCACCTGTAGATAGATTCACCATTGTAATTTTTTTTTCGAAAACATACTGGATTATTTGACTAATTTGAGCTCGTGAGCCCTCTCTAAACATAGAGGGTTCCTACATAAAAATCTATGTTTTTCATTTGTTTTGAAATAAAATATTTTTCAGATTTTTTTTTTTTAATTTTCAAATGTTTGTTTACATGTAAAAGAATTTGAAAAATATTTTTCGTTAATGGTAAAATCTTTTATAAAAAGTTGTAAAACGATTTGCCTTTAAAAATTTAGTAAAACGTTTTACAAAAACACATAGTCTGATGATTAGGTCACCAATTCAATGGGCTAGGCAACCAGTGGCCAAAGCCGCCGCTCCGAAGACCGATGATGGCGGTCTAGTGGCTGAAGTCGTCATTCTAACAACCAATGTCGGCGATCCAGTCACAAGAAGCACTGTTCTAGTGTTGGAGGTTCGATAACCGAAGCCATCACCCAATGGCCAAAGACATCATTCTCACTATCAATGCTGGCAGCTCAGTCACCAAAGACCTCACTCTAGCGGCAATCCAATTGTTGGACCTTCAACACCTACAGCTTTGGTGGTTGAGCCACTAGTTTTGGTGATTTACTTGAAAAATTTTATTTGTCAATTGTTATACCAGACACTTGAAAATATTTTACTAAAAATGTTTTACATGTAAAATATTAAATTGTAAAATATTTTACTTCAAAACAAATATTCAGTTTTATATTTTCCTTTTTCTTGAGCTCATTTTTGCCCATCATCAAACACTAGCATCCATGTGTCTCATGGATTCATGAATGTCTTGGTGGAAACTCAATACCTTATTTATTTAGCATCACACTATTTTACCGCATACAACAAGTATATTAAAAAAAAAGAAAGAAGAAAATCAAAATACACTTTTATTCCTTAAAGTTTACATGTTAAGCGCCTTTTTATCCTTAGTATTTCAAATTAGTGTTTTTAGCCCCCAAAAGGTTTAAAAACAAGCTCTATGGTCCCTTCATCTAGCTCTATCAATATTCTTATGTATGTTGCTAACAAAACTATGAGATAGCATACTTTTAATGCCAAAGCAACTGAATTTTTAATTAAAAAAAATTACACAATGGCAATCCCGATCCATAGCCGTATGATATTGGTACTTTCCTCAATTGAAACCCAAACTCAAGAGATAAGAGTAAGAGGAATAGTTTTGATCAATTAAGATAGGGCAGAAGTTGAAGTTTTCCTTTCTCTTTGCCATTCTCACAATTACAAGAAAAATAAATAGTAAACAGGGCTGGCCCAACAAAATTTGGGGCCTAAGGTGAAAATTATATATGGGACCTTCTTAAATGTAAACATTAATTAAATAAAATTATATAATACTAATTAAATTAAGACTAATTTGATGTATGTAGGGCGTAAATGATTTATGGGCCAAGCCGAGGAGGATTATGGCCCAAGTTCAATAAAATAGACTTTGGGTACCACCGAGGGTAGTTCAGTCCTCGGCAGACCCAAAGTTCCCCCTCGTAAAGAAGGGTAAAAATGGTATAAAACTGAAACTCGGAAAAAAGATCTAAAATATCCAGGGAAAGCTGCTGTTACTGCCATTTAATACTCTGAACCTGACAGAGCCGTATTCTTTGGCTTTTACAACCATCCCTAACGACTTTGAGTATGGACTGATGGGACAAGTATCAACCTTGGATAGTTTAACCCTACGCGTGGACGAAAGACAGTGGACGCGAGCTAGTATAAAAGGAAGAGTAAGTAATCTATAAGGGGGGTTGGGAAAAATGGCCAGAAACCTGAGCCTCCCAGCCCACCTCCAGGAGAAAGACTCCAGGGGTGTAGGAAAACTTAAACTGGTACGAACACCGCGAAAAACCCACCGCCTATCAACCAAGGCCTAGCCTTCCAAACCCACGCTCTACAAATGATATTGTTAGGGGCCTTTTCACGCGCGAACCCGACACTGTTACGGTCCGCCACGAAACGCGTCCTTACAATTGGCGCCGTCTGTGGGGAGGGCTTGTGTGTTGGCATAGGAAGTGGGTCGATAGAGTTTCTTCGATTATCTAACCGTTGGTTATAGAATTCTAGTATAAAGTTTTGTTAGGAACTACGTTTCTTGATTAGGGGCTTGGTTGAGGAGCCAACTCCCTTAAAGCCAAGGTCCCCTGTAAAGAGTAAACTAGGTACCTTGTAACGTTAACCGTATGGATAAACTCTAGGGGCTTGGCTGAAGAGCTAACTCCCCTAAGGCCAAGATCCCGCACAAGGAGTGGAAAACTAGGTTTTGGACAGAACCAAGGCATTGCATGGTCCTCGGACCCAAGCCTCAGGGGAAACCAACTACCCGGATGTAATGAAAACTAGGTTTTGGACAGAACCAAGGCATTGCATGGTCCTCGGACCCAAGCCTCAGGGGAAACCAACTACCCGGATGTAATGAAAACTAGGTTTTGGACAGAACCAAGGCATTGCATGGTCCTCAGACCCAAGCCTCAGGGGAAACCAACTACCTGGATTACCCGGATGTAATGAAAACTAGGTTTTGGACAGAACCAAGGCATTGCATGGTCCTCGGACCCAAGCCTCAGGGGAAACCAACTACCCGGATGTAATGAAAACTAGGTTTTGGACAGAACCAAGACATTGCATGGTCCTCGGACCCAAGCCTCAGGGGAAACCAACTACCTGGATGTAATGAAAACTAGGTTTTGGACAGAACCAAGGCATTGCATGGTCCTCGGACCCAAGCCTCAGGGGAAACCAACTACCTGGATGTGGAAAACTAGGTTTTGGACAGAACCAAGGCATTGCATGGTCCTCGGACCCAAGCCTCAGGGGAAACCAACTACCCGGATGTAATGAAAACTAGGTTTTGGACAGAACCAAGGCATTGCATAGTCCTCGGACTTAAGCCTATGGGGAAACCAACTACTTGGATGAGGAACCAACTATTTAAAGAAAAAACTACGGCCCGTAAACCTCGAAATCCCTCCGAAGAGAATTCCGCGTTAGCAGACGGGTTAACACCTTGATTGCGCGGATTCCTCGGTCTACCCTCGGATCCCCAGTATCAAAGGGGTTGATGCGATACGGCGCAACATATTACCCCAAAAGCACAACCAAGGTCCCTCGCTACTTAGCTACCCTTTCAGACGAATTATTTAGAGATTATCGTTCTCGAACATCGGTCTAGCATGCATCGCGTAATACTCAGCGCTTATCCCGGTTAGTTCCAGGAATTTAATTTATTGAAAGTTACCATTGTTATACTTGATAATATTTGTGAGTTTAAATTAGAAGGAACCTGTGTTAAAGCATTTTTTCTGCCTGGAATATCCTTAAGGGCAAGCTTGCATTTAATATTCATGCATAAAGTAGTTGTTACGGAGAAGGAAGATATGTATGGAGAAATAGACACATATTTTATTAAGACAAAGGAACAGTACAGTGTACAATGAAAAGCTGAAACAAGCTTACACTAAAGCTGATTACATAAGTAAAGGAAAATACAAGCGAGTGGAGATAAGGCCGTGGGGACAGCTCAGAGGAGAGGTTGGCTACTGCGCCAAGTTATTGTCTAAGGAAACTATTCCTCGACACTTCTGCATGCCCATAACTCAGGCAGCAAAAGAACCTGACCTCAGGCTAACACCGTCTACAGAAAAGGCGCAGGGAGCCGGAAGTTGGGAAGCCCCCGCAAGAATTTGCCGGTTACAAGGTAGACAGTGCTGATGGTGGAAATTCCTTCTTCGGACATACCAAAAATCTGGCATGACCAGAACCTGCTTCGGATTTTGACTGAAAGGAGGGGAGACACCCTCCCCCCTCCGTAGAAGTGTAAATTTCTCTTTAAGTTTATGCTTTCTTGGCCCGTGCATCACTCCTTCGAGTCTCGGGAGGACACGGCGCCTCCGCGGCGGAGAAAGTTCTTTTTCCCTAACCCTCGCCTCAAACATGATTTCCTAAAGGAGGAAGCTGAAGGATTTGTGCGTAGGAAAAGTAACTTTCTCTCCTATTTTATATCAAAAGATAAAATAGTAGCATTTAATTCACGCAGCGTCCCAAGGAACGTTACAGACAAAATGTCTCTGGCTCGATTTCCAACGTCGTCTGCAACCCTGAAGTTAGAGGAGTCTCGAGAAGGCGCACCTCGAATATTGGGACGCCCAAAAAGTATCGCGTGGCCTGAGAATACGGAAATACCCCCTAATTTTGGGCCCAGTCAACTCACGGCCCAGGCCCGATTTAGCACAAGGGCCCAGGGACAGAACCAAGGCCTTGTATGGTCCTCGGACTCAAGCCTATGGGGAAACCAAGCACGAAAAATTATAAAAATTACAAGTTTTTGGACAGAACCAAGGCCTTGTATGGTCCTCGGACTCAAGCCTATGGGGAAACCAAGCACGAAAAATTATAAAAATTACAAGTTTTTGGACAGAACCAAGGCCTTGTATGGTCCTCGGACTCAAGCCTATGGGGAAACCAAGCACGAAGAATTATAAAAATTACAAGTTTTTGGACAGAACCAAGGCCTTGTATGGTCCTCGGACCCAAGCCAATGGAAAAACCAAACACTTGGATAAGAAAAGGTTTGAATCTCATAAGAAGAGTTACTTGATAAAAATGCCAGGTCACTTCATCCACGGCTTAAACACCATAAAAGGTTAAGGCCAATAAAGGTGTAAGGAAAGGGGTGGAACGCCCCAGCGCTTAGTCATATAAGAAGGCCGCTCATTTGGTGGGTGCCATATCTTCAAATGGCTATTCCTTACCTGACATCAAGCCTTCGTTTTTCACCTCGGCTAGCATGGGGTAAGTATTACTCTTCATTGATCGGCCTTATTAGGCCAAGAATTTCTATTAAAGTTATGGCGATATCTATTTATTATCGAGTATTTTGGTTTTAGTCGTCATTGATTTAGATGTTATATCATTGTGCCGAGCAGTGCTTGCAAATTTATGAAAACGTAAAGACATAATATGCGAAACAAGGTAGACAACAATCTTTATTGATATGAAAAATTGCTACAACATACAAAAAGGGGCTCAAACGAGCCTATACAAAAGGTAAACTGCCTAAGCAACCATTACATCTGTAATACAGAAAAGTAAACTGTCAAGCGTCTTTTAAATTCGTCTTCAAAGTTTCTCCAATCTCTGCCTCATTGCTGCTCATACTAAGAAAGGGACTCACTTTAAAAAAGAAAATGAATGAAGAAGAAGGAAATAGTAAGGAAGAAATCAATGACGAAGACGAAGGGGATGAATAAAGAAAATGGAGGACATGAGTAAAGAAGGAGGAGAAGAGGAGAGAGAGATGAAGAGACAAAGAGAGGAACAAAAGATAGAAAAGGAACAGCATCAGGGCGGAACTGGTGCTGGGAAGACAATAAGAAGAGGGAGGGGGAGGGCACCAAGGAGCAAAAGAGGGAGAAGCAGAAACACTTAGCCCCTGCCTCAGCCCTGACTCCTAACACGCCGGTGCCATATTAGGTACGCTCGTGAGGAGCCGGATGGTAACGATCTTGGGTGTTCTCGACTCAGTCACGTCGAAAGTTTGACGTGACGAGTCCCTGCTTCGGATTTTGACTGAAAGAAGGATGAGGTTGATTTTGAGTCTTCGCCATCCTTGTCCCGATCGAGCCATGATAAGCTTTATCGGAACGTGGCGTTTTTGGGAAGGGTGGGGCTTTTGCATCCCTTGTTGTTATGGTAAAGTATTTTACGATTAAGTGTATAAACCAGCGAGTAAACCGAATCCTAAGGGAGGCTAAGTATTCCAGGGTCGCAGGGGGATGAAAAGGGATTTTTGGTAAAAACAATAACCTCCTCCTGTCCTACTTATACAGAGGGCGGAGCGGGGGGCATTTAATAGGTTCAAATCTCCAAAGGAATCAGCAAACCCAAACACGCCGGTTCCACTTCTCCACCCCATCAAAATAAACAGTCGAATTAAAGTAGTCTCGTAAAAAGTGATTATTCAAAGCTCGTTTTGGATACCCCAAGCGATAAGAACGCCTCAAAGCGCGAAATTAAAAACTATCTCGTAGACCGGTGAATCTCTTGGGCATATGAAGAACCGCCAGCGTGTTTAATAGGCCGAATGGATTGGGCCACAGGAAGAAGTTTGGTGTCACCAAAACCCCCCTGTCCAGTCCAGAGGTTGGACAGCCGGGTTTTGAGGGGCTAATGTAGGGCGTAAATGATTTATGGGCCAAGCCGAGGAGGATTATGGCCCAAGTTCAATAAAATAGACTTTGGGTACCGCCGAGGGTAGTTCAGTCCTCGGCAGACCCAAAGTTCCCCCTCGTAAAGAAGGGTAAAAATGGTATAAAACTGAAACTCGGAAAAAAGATCTAAAATATCCAGGGAAAGCTGCTGTTACTGCCATTTAATACTCTGAACCTGACAGAGCCGTATTCTTTGGCTTTTACAACCATCCCTAACGACTTTGAGTATGGACTGATGGGACAAGTATCAACCTTGGATAGTTTAACCCTACGCGTGGACGAAGGACAGTGGACGCGAGCTAGTATAAAAGGAAGAGTAAGTAATCTATAAGGGGGGTTGGGAAAAATGGCCAGAAACCTGAGCCTCCCAGCCCACCTCCAGGAGAAAGACTCCAGGGGTGTAGGAAAACTTAAACTGGTACAAACACCGCGAAAAACCCATCGCCTATCAACCAAGGCCTAGCCTTCCAAACCCACGCTCTACAAATGATATTGTTAGGGGCCTTTTCACGCGCGAACCCGACACTGTTACGGTCCGCCACGAAACGCGTCCTTACAATGTAAATACAAAAATTGATGAATAATACTAACTGAACTAAAGTTAATTAATTTCATATAGAGAATTGAATATCATAGTTGAACCATAAATTTAAATAAAAAGAACTATTTTTTTTTTAAATGATACTTACTTTAACTTGGATATATGACTATACATAGTTAAGTATAGTTGTAATCTAAATTTTAATTTTATATATTCTTTTTAAGAGAAAGAGATAGATAAATATTATTTGGTGTGTGACTTTGTAGGAGATTAGTTTATAAAAAATAAGATCTCAAACTATTAAAAGAGATTAGTCATCATTAATGATCTATCACATTTGCATCATTTTTTTTTGAAACATTTTAGTGTTTCAATTGGTTTAAATTTCTATTGGTCTCCTATTTTGGAAGCCTCGTTAGAAATGAAAAAGAAAAATATTAAAGATATTACAAAACATTCACAATATAATATAATAATGACTGTAATTGATGAATTTCAACAACTTAGTTTATTTGTATTTGAATTACTTTTTTTTTTGTGATTAGTGACATATCAGTTAAACTTATAGTAAAATTTTGTGGTATTTTTAGCATTACTATTAAAAAAAAGTACTAATTATTTAAAAAAATGTTATATTTTTATAAAATTTTGGGCCTTTAACTGGGTTTTTTTTTAGTAGGGATTTTTTTTTTTTTTTTTTTGTGGGGCCTTAGGCCTAGGCCTAAGTTGCCTAAGCCTTGGGCCAGCTCTGACAATAAATAATTGTATGAGAGAGAAAGAGAGAGTAATAAGAAACACAAAATCTAAAAAATGTGGTGTTTGGTAATATTATTTAAACAACAGTTTTTAGTGTTTAAACAACATTACACCTATTTCCTCACACTTTTTCATCTACACGTATTTTCACAAAACAACAACAACGTTACTAGAAATCTCTTACCAAACGAGTCTGTAATATGAAGTATGCATTTGGCATTGGCTTAAAAAGTCAGTTTTTTTACTATTCAGCTTATTTTTGCTATTATTCATAGGTCTCATGACACTTTTTGGAACTATTTAAGAGTCTTACTATACTATTCTAACTACCTTTTAGCTTTATCTATAGTACTTTCAAGAAAGTTTCAGTTTCAACTAAATAAGCTGTTCCTAGACAGAATTGAGAGTTTTTTTTTTTTTTTGGGTTAAAAAGGGTTAAATTCTTCAAAATTTCAATGTATAATTTTTAAATTCTTTTAAATATTGAATTCTATATTTCAAGTTCAAATAACAAAGCGAGTCTTTTTGGGGTTTACAAGCTGTTCTAGGGTTGTTAATACCTCTGCCATTTTAGGTCTGAATTTAGCTTCAGCGCTTAGGCACTTCAAGGCAAGGGTGGCGACCGTATAGGCTCCTTTTTGGGGATATTGGCCCTCCAACTTTGTGTCCATAATCCGAAACAAACATCTTTTGTCACGCAAATATGGTATTGCCCAGTCTACCAAAATCTGCTGAGTATCAACTTTTGTCCTATCAACTACACGTCGTCCAGATAATAGTTCTAGCAACACAACCCCAAAACTGTAGACATCACTTTTTGCTGTCAGCCGACCTGTATAATAAAGAAAACCCCAAAACTATTAAGGTTGCATTTGGGAAGTGAGTTTAAAGTTAACTTATTTTACTATTTAATTTATTTTTGCTACTATTCATGGGTTTTACTGTACTTTTTGATATTATTTATAGGTTACATTGTACTTTTTTTAATTAACTTTTACCTTTATCTACAGTATTTTCAGTCAAAAAAATTTCAGTTTCAATTAAATAAGTTGTCCTAAGCAAATCCTCTATAAATAAACAGAATGAGTTCATATTTCCATCCAATAGAGAGTTGCATTAGCAACATTCTACTTGAACTGAACACTTTTACTTGATAACTCAGACATTATTTTTCTCTCTTTTATCCACAGACTATTCTTCTACTTCAACAAAGGGCTGAAAGTAAAATAGTGACAAAAAACTAATAGTTTCCACTTCATATTCTTTGTGCTAAGTAATTACAACTATTAGATTTGGACATTACATTTCTACAATGCAACTTCAAGCGTTGAATTTTGTTTCTCTTTTCCCTTCTAAACAAAATTTTAAAAAAAAATCAATTTACTCCTAAAACAATATATATCCAATCCAATGATCATTTTTTAATAGTACTAATAGTGCTTAACATGGATATTTTACGAACCTTTAGTAACATATTCAGGTGCAGCATAGCCATGAGTGCCCGAGACTTGAGTAGATACGTGAGTCCTATCCCCAGTAGGACCCGCCTTTGCCAGCCCATAATCAGCAAGCTTAGCATTGAATTCCTGCATCCACAATCCCCAATTATTTTAAAAGAGATGTTATGTCCACAATATTTTCATAACAAATTTTATGTGACAGGTTATTATGGGTTGTTGTTAGTGGGGTAGAAAAGTAACTTCAGTGATAGGTTCAAATTAGAATCGATAACAACTAAACACCTATAATTTATTGTGAAAATGTTGTGAACGTAACATCTCTCATTATTTTAAATATATAATGTTGACACAAACAACTTCCAAAGAAATGGGCAAGGATTGGTCCCATGCACTATTGGCATGTCGACATATAACAAATATTTGACATGTATCAACATTTCAACGGGTCCAGTGCATACTACATAGAAACATGTTAGAATTATGGTTAAGTGACTAAATTCATCATTTTCTAACAGCTTAAACTCTTAAGATAATTAGTAAGTTAACATGATATCAAGGTAAGAGCACTTAGAGTTTGAGCCCACATGAGGGGTAGTGTTAAAATTATAGTTAAAATATTGAATTCATCATTTTCTAACTGTTTAAACTTTTGAGATAATCTGTAATTTAATGGAGCACTAGTGTCCTCTTAATTTAGCATACCGCATCTAATAAGATGTTAGAAGCCTTGAAGTCACGATATATGACTGGTGATTTGGCCTCATGAAGAAAACAGAGCCCTCTAGCTGCACCGGTGGCCACTTTGATCCTTATTTCCCAGGAAAGTGGTTGTGGCTCTCCTGTGGAACACAACATAGCATCAAGGATCGCAAACGATTCTCATAGCCATGCCAAGAACTTCCATAATATCCTAACATTACATTTGAGAGCCAAACTGAGAGTTATATTATATTGCTAGAGTGGCGGCTTGAGTGTGTCAAGACACAGTTAGGAAAGAAAAATATTTAAAACTGCAAGAAATTTGAATTTATAATTTCACATCAAACAAAATGAAATAACAAATTTTGGCTCTGATACCATGTGAAAGTTGTTGTGTGGTTATGTGTAATGATCGGATAATGAACGGAAGTATGAAAGAGAGAGCACACACAAAAGTTTACTTAGTTTGGCTTAACAGCTTATGTCTACAATGTGAAAGCCCTTAATGGTTACATATTGTATTAAACACTTATGTTATAATAAACCTAATGTAGGCAAGGGCAGAGCCAGGGGGTCGAGAGGGGGCAACTACCTCCCTTGACTCCTCTGAAACTTTCTTAGCTATAGGCATATGAGAAAAGTTTGCCCCCTGATTCATTAACATAGGAAAAAAAAAAATAATACTTAGTAAAAGGATCAAAAAATTGACACAATCTTCCTCAAAAAAAAAAAAAAAAAAAAAAATGACACTATAACAAAGAGGGCAAGGAGTTCCTTGACATGTCAAAGTCTTTTGATTTTTTTTTTTTTTTTTTTTTTTTTTTATCTGGACACAGCAAAGTTAACAAGTCAAAAGAACTTTTAGTTTTAACTTGTCCCCATCTTTTCACTTTCTTACTAATATACTGTCACAAACTCATAACACTTTTGCCTTTTAATTTTAATTTTTTTTTATTTAATTTATTTAAATGGTAAGAAACACAATAATTTTCACAATAGTTGGGTTAGTAAATTTTTACTTTTTTACAAATGTCTATTTATTTTGGTATAAATATTTATTAATAATTTCAAATTAATTTTGCCCCCTTGAACTAAAATTCTGGTTCTGCCTTATGTAGGGTTTATATATTAAAGAGTAAAAAATACTTGAGTAATTCTAACCTCCCATAGATTGACCTAAGATTAATATGCTTATTCTAAAAGTACATGGCTTACAATTAATTTGCCGCACTTGTGCCATAATATATCTAACATGATCTTTCAAGTTTCCCTGGTAGTGATCAAGAATATCGAGCTTAGCGAATAATAACTTAATAGGGTAATCTATTCCAAAATAAAAGATGACAGAATTTCTATGTTGGCTGACTTAACAGACGTCATTGACATATGCTAATACTCTGTTTGGATGTCGTGAAAACTAGGAAGAAATTTGAGATTAAGCATTTTCTGCTACTTTGTTTAGAGGAACAAACATCTGAATTAGGCACCATAAACAACTAAACAGACTTTCTTTTTTCTTTTTTTCTCTACGGAAACAAAAAGATCAAAAACCTCATGTCTCATTATTATGAATGAGCATAAGAATCCAGGAATTAAGTATAAACATAAGTAGGACATACTTACTTTTAAATAGATGATTCTCTAAACTCCCTTTAGGCATGAACTGGTAGACCAAAAGCCGGTTCTCTCCCTCGAGACAGTACCCAATTAGCTTAACCAGATTTGGATGATGAAGTTGGCCAAAGTAATTAACTTCAGTCTAGAATTTGAGATAATATCAGTAATTACGCCATGAATAATAAGATTGCATAGAGGAGTATAAACCCCCCAACAACCCACCCCCTCTAAAAAAAGATGAAAACAATAAGAAGAGACCTACCAACCACTTCTTGTGGCCTTGGAAACGCTCAGATTTAAGCTTTTTGACAGCAACAGCCATTCCTGATCCTGGCTTTGTAGCTGAAAAATTGTATTCATCAATCCATCCTTTGAAAACATAACCAAATCCTCCCTCACCAAGAAAACTGTCCGGACAGAAATTTCTGGTGCTGTTCTTTAGCTCATTGAAAGTTAAGGCTTTCAGATTTGGAGATGATAATATTTCACTTGAAGCATTGCTCTTGTCACTGAAAGATTGAATGGCCCGACTGGAAGGAGCTGATGAACGGTCGGTTCTGATTGAAAATTTTGGGACTCCTGATCCTGGTAAGGGAAGAAAGAGTTCATTATAGCACAAACAACATATGCAGGCAGTTGCTACTTCAACTCAAGAGCTAATTAATCTCAATCTTATACCTATTTTGGACTATTCCTTAAGTAGCTATATTTTAGTTCAAACTTCACTATATATGCTAGAAACATCTTTTGATCTTACTACAAAATGCATTATGCTCTTATCTCATATTGTCCTTTGTTCATTTCCAGGAGTAAGTACTGGTAAATGTAAACTATCAATTATCTTAAGTAAACCTTTCATCCGCCACTTTTTCCATTGCTTAGGAAATCATAGAGTGTGACTATGTTTTTATGGATCCTATGTTTCTTTTAAATAATAAAATTCCATCCTGGTTTCTGTACATAAAATCACCATATTTTCATTTTGGAACATTTGATGTGAAGACTCAAATTCACATGCTCACTGCTCAGTGGTGTTAGAGATATATATCTAAGGATTGGGCTTGGGCTTGGGCCTAGGTTATTGGGCTAGTTATTGGGCTAATATATAGTAATATATAACAAGTGCCAACCAATTGTGCAATAAATATGAAAATCTTCTTAAAAATGATTTTGAAATCCAAAGCAAAAAACCAACTTTAGAAAGTCTTAAAGCATACAGCTAAATTAGATCCTTCAAACAGCTAAGTTATGAAAATCACTCGCAAGGTAAACCAATAATGAAATATTAGATACATCTCTGGTCAACCAGTTCCTACCCCCAAAAATAAGACTTACATAAAGATTCGAACCCCCAAAAGAAAGAGTGGGATACTATGTACATTTAAGCCTAAACTATAATCGTTGAACAAGAACAGCAATGCAGAAACACCCAAAAAATGACCACCATTAGAATGACAAATTATCAAAGTAAAGCAGACAGATATTATAACTTCAAAACCCACCTCACCAAAAAAAACTTGCACATAAAGAAAAATAAAATAAACCAATCTTTAATAGAAAATTCAGGCCAAAGCATTAACTACTACCAAAATAGAATTGATTATTAGTTACCAGAAGTAGCATGAGAGCTTTGAGCTGTATCTACTTTAGCTGAAGAATCTAGGCAGTTGCCCATAGGATATTTTCTCTCTCTCTCTTACAAGACACAATATTTTCTTGCTATTCTTAGCAACAACACATCATGGATTAACATAAATCCTCGGAAGAAAAGGAAAAATGAAGCCAAAAAAAAAAAAAGTGAATGACCCGGAAGTCTCTCCACGTGAAGCTAGTTTTGTTTGCCACTAACTAGGTGGAGATTACTGAAAATTAAGTGAGAGAAAAATGGGTTTTGATCAAGAAAGACAATAAGGAAGACTGAGGAGAAAACGCGGAGAAAGACAACTTTTGCACTATTTTATCCTTTTCTACGTTAAAGTGTGAACTATTTTCCCCTTTTCTACGTTAAAGCAGCTGAGTTACACCGACACGGACACGGATTAAGATAAAGGTACAAATACGGGGTATGACAATTTTTGAAAAAAAAAAAAAAAAATACACTACCACGTTGGTACAATAATTAAATAATTAATTAAATTTTATATTTAAGTATATTATTTAATATTTTTACACATAAAATACGTTTATGTTTAGAATTTAAATTATGTAAGAAGTACAAATAAGTAAACTAACATCCAAATTAATACAATAATGTACATAAAATTTTTAGAGTACAAACCAAAAGTTTAAATAAACTACATTTAACATCAAACTAAAAACATACAAGGAAAACAAGCTTTAAAATAAAAATATAGAGGTTTTGGAAAGTCTAAAAACCCTCTCAAACTGAGCTAGCACGAAGATAATATATGGGCTTGATCTGCTGATTTGGCAGAACAAAATTGGGCTCAATCTGCCGATTAGGCAGATCGACCAGTTTCATCCAATGGTATGTTGGATGAAAAATCCAATTGCAAATTTTCAAGAGTTGGCATCCAGCTGGAAATCATTATCTTAACCTTTTTTTTTTTTTTTTTTTCAATTTTGCTTAATACAACTCATTTGTGAAAAGTAACCTACACCACTCATTCATAATTGACAAATAGATACCATTAAAATACACACACACACACACACACACACATATATATATATATATATATAATTAAAAAAAGAGAGTAGAATAATTGAAAAGAATCAAATCCGCGGCTTCTAGAGTGTTCTATTATAGCTGCCCACGAATTTATAGCCACCAATTCCATCTGCTGACTCACTACCCTCTCTCTCTTTCTCTCTTTTCGCAGCCTTTCTCGCTCAGATCTCTCGCCATAAGGTAACTCTCTCTCTCTCTTTCTTCCTCCCTCTTCTAAGTCTTCTTCTCCGACACGCCGTGTGAAAAAAAAAAAAAAGACATCGCTCAGACACTTTGCCAAAAATGGCATGTTGGTGCAACCTAACCAAGCAGAGGAAGTATACCCTGTTTCGTTGTATATTTTCTCCGGTTCAAACTTCTCCCATTCCCGCCTGTATTTATTGGGATGCAAGACATGTGTCCACCTCAAAAAACCAAATTATTTTTTCATATTGAACCCTTTTAAATGTGAAATAAATGAATTAGTTTTTAGATTAGGGCAAAATAGAATTTTTATTTTGTATAAAAAAAATGACCTCAAGTTTCTTAAGATTAGCTCCCTCTAGATAATTTACTCTCTTTTTTCTTTTCCCATTTCATAAATTTTTAATTGTAACAAGTGAACTTAGGATAATTGTTAATAAATTTTATGAAAGTTTTTATGCTATTTTTGTGAGAAATAAAAAAAAAATATATATATATATATATATATATAAATTATTTATTTTTTTATACTCATAAAATGTTTCTAAAAATGATATCTTAAACCGGAATTTTTTTTCTAAATAACAATAAATATTAAAAATTTTAGTTAATTGTCAAGTTTCAAAATAATGTTGAAAACTAGTATCTCGAGTGTCTAAAACTCGAGTTTCAAGATAAAAATCGAGTTTTTAAGTCTCGATTTGTATGTGGATTATGGTAAATTGGGAAAAAATCAAGCTGAAAATCAAGTTTTAAATACTCGATTTCCACAAATTGAATAAAAACGCCGCTATAGGTCTATAAAACGTCACTATAAGGTTTAAAAACGCCACTATAGGACTCCTAAACCTATACTTACAAAAAAAAATTTGCAGAAAAACGCCACTATAGGGATTTAAAACGTCACTGTAAGACTTAAAAACGCCACTATAGGTGAAATTTTTTTTGCATGAAACTTGAGTTTTAAAGACTTGAGATCTACATGGCATTTTCTCTTTTGAACTCGAGTTCTAATAGAATCTCGAGTTTCTAAAACTCGAGATGCTATTTTCCTTTATTGTTTCAAACGTTGTCCAACTAACTATATACAATCCTTTTGCACTACTATTTTGCACATTACCTCTCTTAAACCAATATCCTAAGAGTTAACTTTGCCATAAAACAAAGACAAAACGAATGATGAGAAACACAAAATAATGGGTTTTATACATTTGATGTGTTTTAAGGGTTTGTCCGTAGTAAAATTATAAAAATCCATTTGTATTTACGCAAACATCAAGAATCTGTTTACAATCTTGGCAGCACTGTGCCGGTGCTAGAGTATGGCCATGGCGGTGGTAGGTCTGCTATGGGAAACTATTAGCGGTTTGGTGCGTTTAACAAGGGAGGTTGGTTGTTGAAAGAATAATTAATTGGGTTTTTTTAGGTGGCTTGTTTTCTGCCTTTGGATATTTTATTTGACACAGGCCTTGCATTCGAATAAAAATTGAAAAGAATGAGAGAATTTTGAATGGGAGGAAAGCTGAACCCTTTTTCATAAATTGAGTTCCACATCTCCAAATTTCCTTATCCATTTTTTTCCTCTTGTTCTCACTTTTCATTATTCATTTTTCATCTCATTCTCCCTTGTAAATAGATTCACCATTGTAAATCTGAATTTTAGTTCAGTTTTACGTTTTCCTTTTTATTGAGCTTTTTTGTTTTCCATCATCAAACACTAGCATCCATGTGTGCCATGGATCAATGTATGTCTTGGTGGAAACCTAATGCCTTGTTTAATTAGCATCACGCTTTTTTTTTTTTTTTTTTTCACCACATACAAGTATGTTAAAAAAAAAAATTCAAAATACATTGTTATTTCCAAAAGTTTACATGTTAGGCGCTTTTAGTCCCTAGTATTTCAAATGAGCATTTTTAGTCCCAAAATATTTTAAAATAATCCCTTCATGTAGTTCTGTTAATTTTCTTATATATGTTGCTAATGATGCAATAAGGTAGAATATAATGATGTGACAACTAATTTTTTATTTTTCTTAAAAACTATTATACAATGGCAATCCCAATCCATACCCATACGATATTGGTACTTTTCTCAATTGAAACCCAAACTTGAGAGGTTAAGAGTAAGAGGAATAGCTCTGATCAATTGAAATATGGTAGACGTTAAAGATTTCTCTTTCTCTTTGCCATCCTCACAAGCAATGGTGGAGTCAAGAATTTATTCCAGGAGGGCCAAGGTAAACACAAAAAAATTCTTAAGTATTAACAAAAATAATGATTGAAAACATTCTTTATTTGATGACTTAACTATAACTTACTAAAGATATGTCATACACTCTTTCATGACATTAAAATCATTTATAATTGATTTTGAACTAAATTCTTTAGGAATCATTCACTCAAGAACTCGTTGTCCTATTTATTATGAAGTTTCATCTTAACAAGGCCATAAACAATAATTTAATTTAATTATCTAAGCCACTACAATCAATTAAACAAATAATTAAAAATTTTACTTTTATCAAATTATAATAAATTCAATTTAAGTGTTGAACTAGGCTACAATATGAAACAATCTATTATATATGTGGTTTTAAAAACCAGATAAAAGAACTGGGAAAGGGACTAGTTACCGGTTTTCTAGTTCTACCGGGATCCTATCGATGGTCGAACTAGTGACGTAATAATTAATTTAATTAATAATTTTAAAATAATAAAAATTAAAATATATATATTAAGTTTTTTAACTAAGAATATTTAAGTTTAACATATATATAAAATTTAAAAAATAATGTGAGTTTAGTTTTTGTGTATTAAATTTAGGAAATAAAAATAATAAAATCCACAGCCCATATATAAAATTTTATAACTGTGAAGAATCAAATTAACAATGTAGAATGTATATTTATTATTATTATTATATATTTAATAGTTATATATATATATATATATATATATATACACACTAAGTACTAACATGACTTGGCCATTTTCTTTTGTTTTTTACCCTTCCCTCACCTTTATTAAGTTGTCTTGTAAAAGTTTGCTCACTTTAAAAACTTGTAACGTTGCTCTATGAGGTGTGAGTGTATATATATACACACACACACTAATTATTGACATGACTTGGCCCTTCTCTTTTTTTACCCTTCCCTTACCATTATCATGGTTTTAAAACCTGGATCGTTCATTGAACCGTAAAAAGAAATGGTTCAAGATTTTTGAGGTCAAATCGAAATTGAACCGAAGTCGAACCGTGATGACATCATAATTAATTAATATGAAATAAATATATACAAATTAAAAATCTCAATTAAAATTTAATTTAAAATGATTAAATTTAATTTTCATTGAAACCTAAACTACCACTTAAAACTTGTTTGTGAAAATATTGTAGTTATAATTTATATCATTTCTCTTTCTAAAAAAAAAACTTTTCTCATATAACAATATCTTTAAAATTATCACATTAATATATTTTAACTCTTTAATATTGGCAGGTACAATTACAAAATTCCAACAATCAAGGTGGCTTAGCTGTAAACCATTCCAATCCAACTATCAAGTGGCTTAGCTGTAAACCATTTTGACCGTTGCTTTTAATCCAATGGCCAATAACTATGTTAGGTTCTTCAAAGTTCACACCGAACTTCAAATCCTACATTATTGTCTTCTTTTCTTTTTTGCTTTTCCCAACTGCCTCTACCTCTCTCTCCCTCCTTTGTCAACCTCTTTTTAGAAAATTGTTTTAAAAATCTGAACGTTGATGGAACTGAAAAAGGTAGTGATTCTCGATTTTCTGGTCCGACCAAGGTCGAACCGATGATGTCATAAATAATTTAATTAATTATTTTAAAATTATAAAATAAATTACAACTCATCAAATTTATCCATACAAATATATATATATATATATATATATAAAAAATTATAAATGAGTTTTATATATTATATTAGATGGGAAAGGGAAAGAAAGTATAAATAATCAAAATTAACATTACAAAAATAATAGCAATGTTATATCTTTTTTTTGTTTTATTTATCATTTTTTTTTACAACGGTATTAAGAATAAGTAATTTAATTGTACTTTAAAGATCTATTCTAAATAAAAGGGTGTTTAATTAGATGATAGTAGCCTAAATGTTAAAAACTATGTTTGTATTTGTATTCCTTTATTAATCAAAATTAAATTATTAACAGAAAGTTATTCAACAAAAAAAGAAGTAACACAAACGTATAGTACACACTAAAAATAAAAAATGAAACACTTGGCTAACATGCGTGGTTGTACATCTCCCAAAGTACCTGACCCAATTCCTCAAGTGCCAACTACCAAGCATTAATACTTTAATAGATGGCCTTTTATGCCTTTCATTGATACTTGGCTTTTGAGTTTTTCAATAGTTTTGTGGGTTGGTTTTTCACTAGTGCAACTGTGCAAGTATGGTACCAAGACCCGAGTATTCACAGCCTTCTTTTTCTTCCCTCAAAACTTCATTTTTTTTTCTTTTTTTTTTGTTTCTCTATATCTCTCAACTTGAAAGCTTTGCACAAATATCTCTTAGTCAAAGACATTAGATCCGAGTTCAATTCTGCTCATTTTTATTGAGGTGGTCGGCGATGCTAGCTTGGTAATTTTTTTTTTAAAGCATTTTTGATTGTTTTGTAGCTAAGTTAGAGAACTGTTGGAAAACGGTTTGACCATTCTGATTTTGGGTTTCCTGGTTGAACCATGGTTTTCTAGGTTTTCCCGGTTTTTTTTTCATATTTTCGGTTTTTTATGATAACCGAACCAGTTGAACCGGCCAATCCGGTCCAATTTTTAAAACAATGAATTTTCAAACAAACAGAAGTTGCTCTTTCACAATTTTCCAACAAACAAAGAAGAATGAGATGCATATGCAGAAGCCAAAAGCCAAAAGCATATTTGTAGTCTCTCTTCCATAGTTATCTATTCTTCTTCTTTTTTTATCTTTTTTTTTTCCTGGGAAGATCTGATGTTGGGAGATTCATTTGGCAATGTTTTGTAATTTTTTTAAGGACCGTCAGACCCATGTCCAGTTTTGAAAACCGGACGGTTTGATCGCGGTTCGAAAGGTTCACTGAAAAATTAAAATTTCTGATTTTGGTAGTTTAAAAAACCGAAATGGTAAATGGTTTCCAGTTACCGTGGTTCAACCGGCCGGTCCGGTCTGGATTTCAAAACCGTGACCTTTATTGAGTTGTCTTGTAAAAGTTTGCTCCTTTTAAGAACTTGTAACGTGGCTCTAGGAGGTGTGAGTCAGATAAGACATAGAAAAAAAATACCAATAAAAGTGATTCACCTATCCCTTCTTTTCATTAACACTTCATTTACCAATTCTTTCAAACTTCCATTTCTCCTTTCAAACTTAAGCAGCGTTTGGATAACGCATTTCACGCGTTTCCAACGTCTACGTTTTCTTTCTTTTTTTTTCTTTTTTTTTTTCCTTTCCTGCACGTGTTTCAGCTTTAGGGGACAAGTGCACTGTTCACGCACTGTTGAGCACTGTTCACGCACTATTCATGGGACCCACAATCACTTTATTCAGAAAAAAAAATATTAAAAATGGATCTCATGGCACTATTCACACATTTAAAAATTATTTTACTACAGTATTTTTAGTTTTCAGTTTTCAACAAAATAAGTTATATCCAAACAGACCCTTAGTCTTGTCCGAAAGGTAAAGCCATTCTTCTCTTTTGTTTTAACTTTGAAGTCTCTTACATATTTATACCTATGGTTGCTTTAGGTTTTATATTATTTAATTTTTGGTTTGAATCAGATTGTTGCTTAGCTGGAAACCATATAAGTGTTATTGTGTTGTGCAATCAAGTGACATCGGTGGTGGTCTCTTGACTTTTCAAACTTAAGAGTACAAATATTTATTATATTGTCAGTGTGTTAAGTCCAAAAGTCTTCTTTACTCTCACATTAAGATCAGGCAATTGCTACATGCAATTGCACCACTTCTTTCACAAAATTTTTTACATCACTTACAACTCTTAATCTAAACCATTCATTGCAACTCTTAATCTAAACCATTCATTGCTATTGTATCAGGTGTAATATCTTAGGTATTGCATCTAATCTCAATCCCTTTACTCTTCATCTTCTTCTTAGTCTAAAAACAATATATTTAAAGTTGCAAACAACAGAACATAGATAGAGAGAGTGGGAAACTCATACCACACCGAAGATTGATCGAAGAGGTAGAGGCGGAGTTGTGAAGGTGGCTTAAATGTCGAATGGGGCTAAATTGTTGGTGGCTGTCGTGGCCACTTGCTCGATTGCAGCCAGCAGCGTAAAAGCAGTATATATATATATATATATATACACAATAGTGACCTATGAAGTTTGGATCTTTGAGGTTAGGAAGTTTAGGTTGTTTTTGTGTATCTATTCCAATTTTGGAGTCCTAATTTACAAGGGATTTAAGTTTTTTTTTTGCAAAATTGTTTATGATCCAAAGAATGGGCTGGGATTTTTAGAACTAAAATTGCTGTATGTATTTTTTGTCAAAAAACTTAGGGGGGGGGGGGTAATTAATTTTTCCCTAATTTTTAAGGTTTTTTTTTTTTTTTTCTTACTACCACTGGGGGAATTTTTCAAAATGCCCCTGGCCCCCCTAGCTCCACCCTAGTCACAAGTACAAGAGGAATAACCTTTCAACTATCAAAAAATCAAACAATAAATAATTGTATGAGAGAGATAGAATTTGAAACACACAATCTTAAAAATGTAATATGAAATATATGGGTTGTTAAAATTAAAAAAAAAAAAAAAAAGGGTTAAAGACTTTAAAATTTCAATGAATAATTTATAAATATAATCATTAAAATCTTTTTAAATATTGAATTCTATATTTCAAATTCAAATTTATGAAAAAAAAAAAATAACGTTTATTTATACAAATTAAAAATGTCAAAATAAGTCAACCCAACTCGGTGCAAATAACAAAGTGAGTTATTTTGAGTTGACTAAGGTTTAAGGTTTAACAAATAATTGACCCACTTATTAATTGTGCCAAAAAGAGTTGACCCATTTTGACACAAATCCATTTACCCTAAAAACTATCTCACCAAAAAAAAAAAAAAGGCTAAAATACAAAGTGCAACCTCTAAGTTTTATTAAAATTCATTTTAAGTCTCTAACTTTATTTTCGTTCAATTGAGTCCTTTAAGTTTCAAATTTATTTTATTTAGGCTTTTCGACCAATTTCGTTAAAAGTTTGCTTTAAGTTATGCAATTAACTAATGAAAAATATTTTTTGAAAAAAGCATTCTTACATAAATTAATCTATAAAATATTTTTATTGATTTTATAGAAATTTTTTTTAATGGAAATTTTTTGACAAAATTAGACAGAAGACCTAGTAAATTTAGAGGATTAAAATGAATTTCACTCAAAACTTATAGAGTACAATTTGTATTTTAGCTAGAAAAAAAAAATCAAATTGTATCTAAATTGTGCGCACGAGTCATGTCAAATCTCAGTAAATGGTTAGTCATTAGGGAAAATTACAATTTACCTACTTGTGGTTTGATTAAAATTTAAGTTGTATACTTGTGGTTTGAAATTTGACACTTTACCCACTTGAGGTTAGTTCAGTTAGATTTCCTTAACCCACATCTGTTAAAGACATGGCTAAATATGTTGTTTTGCTTCTCTTTTATGTTTGTCTCCTCAAAAAACATAAAAATACAAGATCAATTAAGATAAAAAAAAAAAAAAAAGAATCCAACGGATTTGAACACTTGCATTATGGGATTTCAAACCACAGGTAGACAACTTAAATTTTGATCAAACCTCAAATGGGTAAAGTGTTAAAATTTAAACCACAAGTAAGCAACTTAAATTTCAGCCAAACTACATGTGGGTAACTTGTAATTTTCCCTAGTCATTAATTATATATCTTACCATTTATGATCCAATTCAAAACTCATCTAGCACCTTAACTTGCCACCCATTGGTCAACCATGCATGATATTCAATTCTCTATATCAAATTAACATTAGTTTAATTGGTATTATTCATCAATTTATGTATTTAATATATCAAATTAACATATTTTTAAGAAATGTATCAAATTAACCTTGAATTGATTAGTATAAATAATTTTTTAAAATGAATATTTACATATAAAAAGCTTTATATAAATCCATCCCCGAAAAGACATTTCTCAATGAAGTTTTAAACACGACACAAGTTTTGCGACAAATGGATGTTTATGAGCACAATAAGTTTTTAAACCAAAGGAGTTTTAAGCATGATGAGAGTTTAGAGATAGTAGAGCACAACATGATTCTAATACAAAGAGGACTTTGAAGGAAATTTGGAGGAGTTGAAGAAGGGAGGTAAAAACATGGGCAGGGACGGACCTACACTATGCGAGAGGGGGGCCATTGCCCCCCCCCCCCCCCAACCCCCCACCCAATTAAAAAAAAATAAATAAAGATTTGCCCTTTTATATATATATATATATATATTTGTCTTTCCTCTTCTAAAATATTTAGATATTGACCTACAAGAAAATAAATAAATAAATAAAATTCATGCCCCTTTAACTACAAAACCAAAATAAAAAAATATGGACTAAACAAAAATCGCACACAAAATAAGAAACACTTATTTTGTATGTTATACTTTGTTGATGTGTTTTATAATATGAAATGTTTAAGAAATATTTATTTTGTAGGTAGTATTTTGTTGAATATGAAATAGATGTTAGTTTTTATTTTCATAAATTTTTTTTTGGTTTTAAGCTTTGGCCCCCTCCCAGGTATGAATCCTAGTTCTGTCCCTAAACATGGGATCTTGGATCCAAACAATTTTGCACATCAATGTGTATTCTTTTTGAACTAATTTTGTATGAATTACCTACCATTTCATTGATTAGTCCAAATAGAAATTAAAAATCCGATCATCTCTAGTCAATCCAGTCATCAACCTTATTTGAACATGCACACCTCACTTCTCTCATTTTACTCTTCTTGTATTCTCCCCAATCAACTTGTCTCTTATGTATTGTCACATTTTCCTCATCAGAGTTGCTTTGGCTTGGAGCTGGTCTCATTTTCCCTTACATGGCCATTCCTTTGTCAATCTCATTCATGGATTGCCTTAACTTGGAGTAAGTTCACCATTTTCCTTGTGGTTCTTCTTCATTTCTTTTCATGGTGCCCTAACTTTTGCCTAGGCCGCCTTTTCAGGTTTTCAACCTAGTGTGTTTTTCTTCCTTATTTTTCTTTTTCTTCTTTTCTTTTCTTTTTCTTTTCACAACTAATGCTAGACTTGCCAAAATTTGTAAGGCTAAACAATCTTGAATGATTAGAGAAGACTTTGCTTTGAACTGTAACGAGGCTTGGGATTCTAAGGTTTAAGAAAGAAAAGGTATGTGAGGCTCAAATTCAATTGTATTTTCAAGGTATCCTAATTGCTAAGGATTACTATCCATCTAGTGCTTGAACCATTCTCTTCTTCTTCATCCCTTTTAATTATTATTTTGATTCCTATTTTCTTCTCCTTTTCCTTTCTTCTTTTCTTCTATCTCTCTCTTTTTGTTTTTCCTTTTCTTTTTGTTTTCTCTCATTTTTCTTTTTCCATGACCCTTGTTTCAAAAGAGTATCCATTTACTTATAAAACATCCTCACATCCTCTATCCTTCATTCACAAAAAATTGCCCCTAGTATAGGGGTAATCTTTTCCAAAAATTAAAGCATGCCCCTAATGTTATGGGTAACCCCTTCAAATGATCATCTCTTAAGAACATGCCCCTAGTGTAGGGGGTAATCCCTTGGCATGGGCATAAAGAATGAATTAATTTAGACTCAACGAGGTTAGCAACAGGAAATAATTACTTATTCTAAAAAATGGTAGTAGAATGATGGCCTGTCATCCCTTCAACATTGATTGCTTAGCCTTTCCAAATCTAGGTTAACCTTTTCATCTCATCAAGTGCTCATCCTTGTAATGTCATCCATGAAAAACAACAAGTCACTCCTTCAATTTCTCTTCTTATCTTTGTCTTACTCACATGTCGTGCTTCAAGATATCTCTCATCACCTACCCTTTGCATTCTCGTGTATCTCATTAGATCGAATTCTTTTCTTTTTCTTTTCTTCTTTCTTTTTTCTCTCTATCTCTCTTTCTCTCTCGTGCTTGGTCCTTGTGATCAAATGAACTAGGACAATCTCATCTTTTAATTCCTTGTTTGAATTAGTCAATGTGTTAGATTTAAGGATTTATTCATTTCAAAGCTAGTGAAAAGAGATCACATGATACACGTCAGATTTGGAAGTCCAATCTTTATTAAAAATGAAACAACATTAATGTGATAATTCAAAGGAACATGACTCAACATGACAAAAGAAGACTTGACAACGCAACATAGGGAAAGACTCAACAACGTAACATAGAGAAAGACTCAACAACAAAACATTGAGAAAGACTCTAATAGACTTGAAAAATGAAGACTCGACAATTGAAAATGACTCGACATAATTGAAATGGCTCATCCTCTAGCAAAGGTATTCTCATGGATCAAATCTTTGAAGCACATCCTTTCATTTGATCTTGCTTTGTCTCTTATGCATTCATCCCTAAAATCTTGACTTGGTGATCACTCTACCATCAATCAAATCTTGAATCTCATGCCTCAACCTAAAGCAATTGTTTGTCTTATGTCTTAGCTTTTGGTGAAAAGCACAATACTCATTCATGTTCCAACTTCTTAAAATTGGATGTGGAAGAAGAGTAGGCTCAAGCGGCTTGAGGTAACCCTTCTTAGATAAGATTCCAAAGGCTTTTGACAATGATATGTGAATGTCATCAAATTCCCCTTTTCTCTTTATGGGTATCATTAGTAATCACTTTCATTCTTCCTTTTGACTTGCCAAGCACATCCTTAACTTGTGGACTATGTACTTCTTTGAGCCTTTGTAGTCAAGTGCTTACATTCTTCATTAGCTCTTCCATGCAAGCAACTGTCTTGATCATGGTGTTGATACTTTCGTTCATGCTCTTCATTGCTTCTTGGTATCTTCCTTAATGAGTAGATCTTGACAAGATTAGGGAAGTGCTTTGAGAATATTTTAGGTATCCCTAATAATGAATTTGATCAAATAAACATGTGCTCCCAATGTCCTAAAGCTTTAGGTCCAACGTCTTAATCAACGCTTTTTGTTTACATCAACTTGTGGAC
This sequence comes from Quercus lobata, assembly GCF_001633185.2. Classification (NCBI taxonomy): domain Eukaryota; kingdom Viridiplantae; phylum Streptophyta; class Magnoliopsida; order Fagales; family Fagaceae; genus Quercus; species Quercus lobata. The sequence continues at coordinate 65,085,896 of NC_044906.1, read as the reverse complement.
TATATCTATGTCTCATTCATATTTTAAGCATTGTATCATTTCATGGTCTTAGGCTTAAAAATAGAATGAACCACTGTAGACACTCGATTTTGCACCCATGATTTAATTAAGGAAGACGACTAGAGTGACCATCCATGTACCCCAAAAATCATGACTACATTACATGCATTAATTCATTCATTGCATATCATGAAAATGATCTTGAGATTCTAATGGTCGTGACGGTATGTCCGGTTTCCAAATCGGACCGTCAGATTGAAAAATATCACGAGATCAAGTATTCACAGTCTACATGCATTATATGGGGTGAAGCCAATCACGTGTGATTAATTGAAATTAATTTTGATTGGTTAATGATTAAAATTAATTAAATGAATTTATGTGATTGGTGGAGTATTTTTCTTGAAGTGAGATTTGTTGCATGGGATTAAAACAAATAAGTTGATAATATTTAAAGACTGTGGATAATTAGGCTTTTGGGATAATTATATTCAAAATAATTATTTTAAAAGTCATAATTATTACTTTGGAATGAGGTTTATCATGAAAATAACTCTGAAATTCGTCCAAATACAGTCTTAGGGTTGGAAAACACTTCAAAAAGGTGCTAATCAAGTAACAGATTTCAGATTCACGTTCCAAGGAACTTTTGGCCTAGTATAACTCAAAATTCGGACTAGGATATTTCTGTCCAAGTTGTAGAGAATCAAATTTACCTTCAGCTGTCAAAATTTCAGCTTAATCCGAATTTTTAGTAAAGAGATATGATCAAAATACTAAAACTGGTTCTGATCTGAAAAATCAGCTTACTCTTATCCAAATCTCCTTTTTCTTTAGGATTTTCCCCCATACGTTTTTTGCTTATTTTTTAAGCTGATTGGACTTAATTTTTAAGAAAACCTAGCTTATTTTCTAAGCAAGTAACACCTCTATAAATAAGGGATGCCTCCCAACATTCAAGACCCCTCTTGACATTCTTTTACGCTTAAGGAGAGACACATTTTCACACTCTCAAATTTCTCACTCCCCTTTTCTGGTATTCTCTCTTAAATTAGGGTTTTTAGGTTTCAAAGATAACTGAATAAATTTCTTTGAACCCTAAAATATCCTCTCAAGAACAAGAAGTGCACAATGCAAGAGGTTGTTTTCGATACCCTTCTCTTATGGTGATGACATATGTTTGTATTTTTTTTAGTTTAGTTATTTCAAGTACTCATATCATGAATTGTTGATTTATGGTGTCAAAACATGTCCTTAATTCTTCTAGTATTGTTGAGATCTCTTTTTTATTTTCAAAAATCTGCACATTGACAATTCTTTTTCTTCAAAATAAAACAAATCTGCATCTTCATTAGATGTAGATCTGAATTTTTCTTCAAAATAAAACAGATCTGCATCTTCATTAGATGTAGATCTAAATTTTTCTTTAAACTTAAATAGATCTGCATCTTCATTAGATGTAGATCTAAATTCTTTTTCAAAATAAAACGGATCTACGTCTTTATTAGATGTAGATCTAAATTTTTCTTTAAACAAAAAAACAGATTTGCATCTTCATTAGATGCAAATCTGAATTTTTCTCACATAAAAAACTGGTTTGCATCTTCATTAGATGCAAATCTGAATTTTTTATCATAAAAAACTAGTTTGTATCTTCCTTAGACACAAATCTGATTTTTTTTTTAACATGTGCAGATTTTGAAATAAAGAAGAAGATCATGCATGATTGTGTTTATTGTGTTTGTTTTGGTTAGTCCATGTAGCATAAATTTATTTCATAAATGAATCCCTCTTCTCAAAAAAAATCTTTTTTCTTTTTTCCGAGTTCTTAAAAACAGATCCGATTTTTTTAAAACTAAAAGACTTTGTTTTAATTAAATAAACACAAATCTGAATTTTCTCTCCAAAAACCACTTTTTTTGACATAACAAAAACAAATCTGGTTTTTCTAAACCAAACTCAATTTTTTATTTATCACAAAAACAAATTTGAATTTTTTTTATATAAAGAAGAGGATACATTCATAAATAAATTTGTGTGATTTAGTTCATTTCACTTGTGCAACATATCATTCATAGCAAAGACCAGACTCTGTCTTGGCGGAATGGGTGCCTAACACCTTCCCATTCCGTAACCTAGCCTCCAAATTTAGGTCTTTGGATAAGTAGATCTAGCCTTATCTTTGTTTTATTTTGGGTAGTTTGTAATTAGGACAAAAAGCCATGTAATTATTTGGTAGTTTGTAACTAGGACCCAAAGCCATGTAATTTTCAATTTTTCAAACATGTATTTTTTATTCAATCAATGAAAGGAAATAATTCAATCATGTATTTATATTTAGTTTTTTCTTATTTTTTTTGTATAAGAAATAAATGACGACTCCATACCACTTACCCAAAAAGAGAGATGCCCTAAAAAGCACACAAAAATCTTTCTCTTTTTTGAGAGGCCTAATTTTCCCAGCCTCTCACAACCGTGTCAACATTTCAAAATTCGTGTTTCCCCTATTACTTAAAGCCTAATTATATCATTCACACACCTGACACTCTCTCCTTCCCACATTTGAATCCAAGCCCACTTTCTTTCTTTCCTTCCTTTCTTTTTTGGTTTTTTTTTTTTTGGCTTCTTTTTTTCTTTGGGCTTTGGATCCAATTACAAGTCACTCATCTCGCCCTCTTGTCCTCATTTGGTCTTAAGCATAGGTTATTCATGAATTTTGCAAGGTTGGTCCATGCCTTATGCTCTATTTAGGCCTTATGTGAATGGGCTTATCAAAGAATTTAAACACAAAGATCAATGCCCTATTTATAATTCAAGCCCATCATATTTTGGAAAAATTCTTTTCTCTTGAAAAGCTTATTTGAACTTATATTAAAAATGAACCATAACATTTAAAAGTCCACATCTTTTCTCTTCTTTTCTTTTCTTTTTTCATTTTTTGATTTTTTGGATTTTTTTTTTCGAAGAAAAAAAGTGACCAAGTTTTATCTCAGCCCATCAAAGTCTTTTATTTGTACTATTACAAAGTTCATCTTAAATGTTCACTCTCTTCCCTCATGAAGGCCTTGCCCCTAGTTTCAAGGGTTTGATCCATTTTTATTTTCATTCTCATATGGGCCTTGCCCCTAGTTTAAAGGGTTTGGTTAAACAGTTCAAATGATTTCATCTTTTCATCCTTGTTGGACTCGTAGTGGGCTAACCCATGTTTTTGGGGTTTTGGGTTTCAAAATGTTCCCAAAGCATGGATGGGTCCAACATCTTGCAAGTTACATGGCCCACTTTCTCTTTTCTTTGGGAGCCGCTACCTAGTTTAGATTCGGGAACCAAAATAGAGGTCTACTTACTTAAGTCTAAGTTTGGAGTTAAAGTATGGGGATGGAAAATTGTTAGACATCCAACCACACCCAACCTTTGCTAATATTGCTAGGCCAAATTTAAACAAGGATATTATAAACTAAGATCAAATTTTTCTTTTTTTTTTTTTTTTGAGAAACAAGATCAAAATTTCTAATCATGCAATTAATACATTAAAAGCTCACGTACAAGGAAATATCTCACCATACCATGGCATAAAAGGAAACAAATAAAATAAAAGCAATTAAATTAAACCAAGTCAAATAAGATATTCTCAAAAGGAAACAACTCAATTCTAATTAAATCAGACAAAAATCAAGTCATGCATTAAAGGAAACATCCTATTCTAAACGTGCCAAACATATTATAGAAAAGTCAATTGGGGCAAATCATGTTAAGAAATTAATTAATATATTCTAAGTCAAAAAGAATAAATAAACATGGAAAATATCTAAGAAATCAACTCATGAAATTAAAACAAAGATTCATCATTTTCTAGGTCAAGCTGCGTATGCATCTATGCGAGCATGCATACACACATTTAACCATGCACGCGCATATTCACACAAAAGCACAAGTCTAGAAATATTCACATGTTCAATTAGATTCACATATGTTCTAATATATCAATTCAGCCCTTTGAACAATACTAAAAACAAATCAAGTGAAAAATAAACAAATAAAAACAAATCATGCATAGGATCTCATATTACTCAACAACACCAAAATACTAAACAAAACATAATTGTAGGTACTCAAGAATTCTTGGCTTTGGCTTTTTGGCTTGATTGCCTTGCCTTGAATTCTTTTTGTCCCACATTGGAAAGATGACTTCCCTCCTTCTACCTTATAAGGCATGAACCAATGAAGAGAAAGGCTTTCCTTCCAATGTGGGACTCTCCAAGCCAAAAATGACTACAAGTGCAACACTTGGTCTAGGCAAAAATTGTCCCCACAATAATCATTACATATTCATAAGGCACAAAGGATTAAGTTTAACACATCAAATAACAAATCTTAAGCAGGCATAAAATATAAATCTAATCAAGAACAAAAAACATGAATCATAAATATCCAAATTAAGGAAGAGCCAAGGAAGAGACTCATCTTGCTTATGGATTACAAGTTTTTAGATATTTAATCGGCCCCTCAATTCTTACACAATAAGATTCAATGAGATATCAAGAGATCAAAATAAATCAATAGCTCATTGTTAGTCACAACTCATAATAAAAGATGTTCTTGAAAAGGTTTTTTGAAAAAAATTTGGAAAATGATTTCTTTATGAAAATAACTCTTAGAGAGAGAGAGGTTTTATAGATGAAAAACATGGTTGTGTAAATATATTAATAAGAAACAAGATTCACCATGGAGTTCATAGATAAAATACTCTCTCTCTCAAGATTTATTGAAAGATTTTTGAAGAAGGTTTTCTTTTGATGATTAAAAGTAGTTTCTGCCCTAATCTACTAGAAAGGGGTTTTTAGAGACTGAAAAACCTGTGTGGTGCTATGGTTTCAGAAGATTAAAGAAAGGAAAATATTTTTGGAAGATAAGTGGTGAAAAGGTCTCTTTCTCTAGTTAGGTTTTAGTTTGGAGGCATAAAGTTGTATTTAAATGCTTAAACTAGTGTTTTTGGAGTCATCTAAAGGGTTTTAGGGCTTCCTAAGGGTTTAGGGGCCGGCCCCCATCAAAGATTGATGTGTTGGGGGCCTAAAACTGAAATTCTGGGTTGTTGCAAATGAGGGCATGTACGCATGGTCATGGGCTGTGTACGCAAGTAGGAGCATGCGTTCACAGGTTTGCTTAGAACCCTACTTTCCTTACAGCTCTAATGCCCCGATTTCAAATGGCTATAACTCACTTATTTTAATTTCAAACTAAACACACCATATGTTCAAATTGAAGCCCAAGATGTTGAATATCCAATGGAACAAACCTCACTAAAAAGTTCTTTGTGGTTCAAAAATTATGATCAAAACAATGAGTAAAGGTCATTTTTCAACATCTTTTTCAAATCAATTTAGAACACTTTTAAGTTATGATTACTTCCAAAATGTCAAGATAACTTCAATTACCCTTTATTGACATATCAAGCTCATCATTGGGGTATGGGGCTAAAGGTTATTAGCTGGTACAAAACAAGGTGTCTACAAGTACCACTATCACTCTCTTCAGCCATTTCGTTTGCTAGATGAAACCAGGACAAGGATACATGTATCATATAGGGTGAAGTTCAAAAAATACGGGCCTAAGAGCGCAATTACGTGACACAAACAATCCATTTTGTGGACGCCAACCACTCAAAAATTCAGGAAAAATCCCTAATTTAGAAAAGAAAAACGAAACAAAAGGAGAACTTTGCCTAGCAATAGAAAATTCATCCATTAAAGAAGTGAGAAGGAAATAATCTTACCAGAGAAATATATTGAAGCTCAAGCTTGAAGATGCGGAGAAGAAATAAAGAGAAAGAGGGGGGAACATAAACCTAAGGTTTTTAAAGGGAAAAAGCGAAATTCAAGGCGCGGGAAAATCAAGAATGCACAATTGCACGTCCAACCAACTAAGAAACGACACTTGCCCACGATCTAACAGGCTGAGTCATGTCGAATTAAATGTTGTAGGTACGGAATCTCAAAAGGCACAGATGTCCAGAAAATGGGACCTTCCATATTCCTTCATTCGTTAAAAACAACAAAACAACAAAAGAATAAAGGACCAACTAATGAGTAAGGTACCGCATTAAAGAGTGGTAATGACTCTTTAGTAACCAACAGACTACAATGGACAAGCAACCATTGCAGGGATCATAAATGGTCATTAATGCACCATGAATGTCACCTTAGACATAAAAGCATAATCCTAAAAGACCTCCAACAGCTAATATAAGAAAGACTATAAGTCTGTTTGAATTGAACTTATTGTTATTGAAATTGAAAACTGAAAATACTGTAATAAAATAATTTTTAAATGTGTGAATAGTATCGTAGGACTTATTTTTAATATTTTTTTGTGCGTGAATAGTGATAAACAGTGCTGCTACAGTACTGCTACAGTGCTTAAAGTGAGGAAAAAAAAAAAAAAGGAAAAACGCAGCTTGGATTCAACGGAAAACGCTGAATCCAAACGGCACCTATGTATAACAATCTCTCCTGATCAAAAGAGGTACACATAATTATTTTTTTATTACATGTTATTGTGCCTAACTTAAGTATCAGTTGGTCTTTGGCAAGCATCACTCCGATGTTATTATTTTAGATTTCTTTATTCATTATAGGGACTCTTCTGGACTTCCATCTAATCTTGACGAAGAATTCTACTAATGATACTTAACATCAATAATAACCATTAAAATCCTTTTAAATATTGAATTCTCTATTTCAAATTCAAATAACAAAGTAAGTCATTTTGGGGTTTACAAGCTGTTCTAGGGTTACTAGTACCTCTCCCATTTTAGGTCTAAATTTAGCTTCAATGCTTAGGCACTTCAAGGCAAGGGTGGCAACTGTATAGGCTCCTTTTTGGGGATACTGGCCCTTCAAGTTTGTGTCCATAATCCGAAACAATTGCTTTTTGTCACCCAAATATGGTTTTGCCCAGTTTACCAGAATCTGCTCAGTACCAACTTTTGTCCTATTAATAGCACATCGTCCAAATAATAATTCTAGCAACAAAACCCCAAAACTATAGACATCATTTTTTGTTGTCACTTGGCCTGTTCAATAAAAAAAACCTCAACAAATTTTAACAAATGCACACCCGTTAATCAGACCTTATTTAATATGCAAAATAAGTTCATACTTTCCTCCAATAGAGCATTGAGCATTAGCAACTTCCACTTGAATTGAAAACTTTTATTTGATAACTCAAACATTATTTTTCTCTCTTTTATCCACAACTACAACTCTTCTACTTCAACAAAGGGCTAGAAAATTAAAATAGTGACAAAAAACTAAGGTTATGATTGGTACCGGTTTTTTTTTTTTTTTTTTTCTATTTTCAAAAAATTGTTTTTGGAATAGAAAGAAAAAAACAATTTTCTTGTGTTTTTAAAATCAAAAACATGTTTGGTTAGTTAAAATTTTTAAAAAAAAATTCTAAAGAAAAAAATAGAAAATTTGTTTAGCAATTTTGATGATTCTGAAACAAGATTATATACTTTTTACAAAAAGCAAATGAAAATCATTATCCAAATATGTAATGTAGCACATAGGGTGATTACAATTTTACAATAAGGCTATATGTTATATAGTTTATACTCTATGTGCACAAAGCTATATGGTATCCTATGCGAGAGAAGAGAGGTGATTAAAAAAGAAAAAGAAAAAGAGAGAGAGTGCAAGATAAAGAGAGAAAATCCTTTGTGAGAGAAGAGAGGAGATAGAAACTAAAAAATACTTAAATTTGTTGTCACTAAGATTTGAAATTTGGCGCTAACTCATTAAATGTAACAGATTCATTAAATCAGACGCATGTTTTCATTGACTTTTGAAAATTAGAAATTGAAAACAACTTTTTGTTTGTTTTCAATTTCCTTCACAAATTGAGTTTTGAGAATAATTTTTTTTTTTTTTTTTTTTGGTCCATTTTGAATTACCAAACAAGTTTTTTAGTATCAAAAATAGAAAATTGATTTTGGAAACAAAAAATAAAGGGAAATAATAGTTACCAAACATACCCTCATAGTTTCCACTTCATATTCTTTATGATAAGTAATTAGAACTTTTAGATTTGGACATTACATCTCTACAATGCAACTTCAAGTGCTGAATTTTGTTTCTCTTTTTCCTTTCTGAATTTAATAAATAAATAAATAAAAATAAAAACAGAAGAAGAAAAAAATTCATAAGATCAAATTTCTCCTAAAAAAAATATATCCAATCCAATGATCAATTTTTAATGGTAACAATAATGCTTAACATGGATATGTTATGGACCTGTGGCAACATATTCAGGTGCTATAGATCCATAAAATATATTCTTTGAGTAGTAATCGAAACTACAAGATTTGGACATTACATTTCTAATAAAAGGGTTTGACTTACTTCGAGACTTTTTTTAAAAAAGAATATCTTTTTGTTTTAATGAGAGATTGTCAAATCACTCACTAACTAAATAAAAAGTTGGGATTAAAACCCACTTGTCATTGTATATTTAAAATAAAATGACATATTTTGTTAAAAATATACTAGAGATAAGCCACACCCTTTCTAAAAAGCAACTTCAATTGTTGAATTTTGTTTTTCTTTTCCCTTCTAAATAAAATTTGGGAAAAAAAAAATTAGAGCTATATAAGATCAATTTTCTCTTAAAACAATATATATATATATATTTATCGATATATATTTAATCCAATTATCAATTTTTTAATAGTACCAATAGTGCTTAAAATGGATATTTTACGGACCTGTAGTAACATATTCTCGTGCGGCAGCAGCCTTTGAGGGCCCATGATCAGAAATCTTAGCATTGAACTCCTGCATCCGCAATGCCCAATTAATTTAAATATACAATGTTTATACAAATTACTTCCAAACAAAGTAAGATTGGGTTCGGTGCTCTTTGCATTGGATCCATTGAGACGCATATACGAAATATTTGACATGTGCGAGCATCTCAACGAATCTAATGCACAGGAACACTTGACCCAAGCCAATTCCTAAATATAACCATTGGCTTGCTCTTAATTTAGCATATCGCATCTAATAGGATATTAGAAGCCTTGAAGTCAAGATATATGACGTGTGGTTTGGCCTCATGAAGAAAACAGAGCCCTCTAGCAGCACCAATGGCCACTTTGATCCTTATTTCCCAGGAAAGTGATTGTGGACCTTGTGGCCCTCCTGTGGTACACAACATAGCGTCAAGGATCACAAACGATTCTCATAGCCATGCCGAGAACTTCCATAATATCCTAACATTACATTTGAGAGCCAAACTGAGAGTTAAATTATATTGCCAGAGTGGCAGTTTGAGTGTGTCAAGACACAGTTAGGAAAGAAAAAAAAAAGTGTATATAGATATATATATATATATATATATATTTTTTTTTTTTTTGACAAACGAGGATATCTTTTTTTTGACAAACTAGGATATCCACCTTTTCGAGTATCTTACTATTCCTTTGGGTATATGCAGTCCCCCCATCTCACACGTACCAGATTATTACACGGAAAAATTTCATGGGATGATCAAGAATATTGAGCTTCTCGAAAAATATTTAAAACTGCAAGAAATTTGAATTTATAATTTCACAACAAACAAAATGAAATAACAGTTTTGATCTTTCAAGTTTGCCTCGTAGTGATCAAGAATATTGAGCTTAGCGAACAATGACTCAACAGGATAATCTATTCCAAAATAGAAGATGAAAGAATTGTCTATGTTGGTTGACTCGACAGACATTGATATGTGCTTACCAAGAAAGCACTGACACGGCATTTTGCTTGTTGTGCCCATGTCATATGTGTATGGGACACGGCATATTCTAATTTTTAAATATCATTTAATAGTTATGTATTTACTTTAAATTGATATATGTTTAATATTATATGAAAAAAAAATACTTAACAATATATGGAAAATATAAACAAAAATATATTTAATAATTAATTAATATACATATTCTCACCGTATCTGTGTTATACTTTTTCAAAAATTGTCATGTCACCATATTGTATCTATGTCCATACCCGTGCAAGTGCTTCCTAGATGGTTACCCTCTGTTTGGATGTCATGAACGCTCAAAAGAAATTTGAGATTTTACATCTCTGCTACTTTGTTTGGAGGAACAAGCATCTGAATTAGGCACCATAAACATTTAAGCAGACTTCATTTTTTCTCTTTTTTCTCTAAGGAACCAAACAGATAAAAGACCCCATGTCTCATTGTTATGAATGAGCATAAGAATTAAGAATCTAGTAAGTATAAACATAAGTAGGACATACTTTTAAATAGATGATTCTCTAAACTCCCTTTAGGCATGAACTCATAGACCAAAAGCCGGTTCTCACCCTCGAGACAGTACCCAATTAGCTTAACCAGATTTGGATGATGAAGTTGGCCAATATAATTAACTTCATTCTGGAATTTGAGACAATATCAGTAATTACGCCATGAATAATAACTAATAAGATTGCATAGAGGAGTCTAACAGCACCCCCCCACCCCAAAAAAAAAAAACCCAAAAAATATGAATACAATAAGAAGAGACCTACCAACCACTTCTTGTGGCCTTGGAAACGCTCAGATTTAAGCTTTTTGACAGCAATAGCCATTCCTGATCCCGGCTTTGCAGCTAAACAATAGTATTCATCAATCCATCCTTTGAAAACATAACCAAATCGTCCCTCACCAAGAAAACTGTCCGGGTGGAAATTTCTGGTGCTGTTCTTTAGCTCATTGAAAGTTAAGGCTTTCAGATTTGGAGATGATAATATTTCACTTGAAGCATTGCTCTTGTCACTGAAAGATTGAATGGTCAGACTGGAAGGAGCTGATGAACGCTCGGTTCTGATGGAAAATTTTGGGACTCTTGATCCTGGTAAGGGAAGAAAGAGTTCCTTATAGCACAAAAAACTTATGCAGGCAATTTCTACCACAACTCAAGAGCCAATCAATCTCAACCAGCTTATACCTATTTTGTACTATTCCTTAAGTAGAATTATCATAGTTCAAACATCACCATGCTAGAAACATATTTTGATCTTAATACAAAATGCATTATGCTCTTATCTCGTATAATTCCTTAGTTCATTTCCAACAGTAAGTACTGGTAAATGTAAACTATCAATTATCTTATGTAAACCTTTCATCCACCACTTTTTCCAATGCTTAGGGAATCATAAAGTGTGACTGTTTTTATGGATCCTATGTATCTTTTAAATAATAAAATTCCATCCTGGTTTCTGTACATAAAATCACCATATTTTCATTTTGGAACATATAATGTGAAGACTCAAATTCACATGCTCAGTGGTGTTAGAGATATATGAGATGTATATCTAGGGATTGGGCTTTTAGGACTACGTTATTAGGCTAATATATATAAATATATATATATATATATATATCTAACAAGTGGCAACCAATTGTGAAATAAATATGAAAATCTTTTTAAAAATATATAATTTGAAATCCAAAGCAAAAACCAACTTTAGAAAGTCTTAAAGCATACAGATAAATTAGATTCTTCAAACAGCTAATTTATGAAAATCACTCGCAAGGTAAACCAATAATAAAATAATATTAGATAGATCGCTGGTCGACCAGTTCCTACCCCCAAAAATAAGACCTACATAAAGATTCGAACCCCCAAAAGAAAGAGTGGGATACAATATGCATTTAAGCCTAAACTATAATCGTTGAACAAGAACAGAAATGCAGAAACACGCAAAAATACACCACCATTAGAATCACAAATTATCTAAGTAAGGCGCGCAGATAGATACTATAACAACCAAATAAACTAAAACCGCACTAAAAATTCTATCTTGGCCATGATTTAGAAAAAACATCTGCCATTTTCTGAACATTGATTAGCAGAACATAAAACCAGGGCCAAAACCCAGAGAGAGAATATTCACATAACGCCTACCAAAAATTTTTTTTCTTCGTAAACACAAGCAAAAAGAGCTCAAATTTACTTGTAAAAAAAGCTCAAATATTCAAAAGCGGCCACCCCAAATCAAAAACAAACAAAAAAGACCACCAAACCCAGGAAACCAAACCCAAAAAATCACAAATTTTAAGCCATAAAGATTCTGTCAATTATCCTCCAAATTTTATAACACACATCACCAAAAAACTTGCACATAAGAAAAAATAAAAACCAATCTTTAATAGAAAATTCAGGCCAAAGAACTAACTACTACCAAAATAGAATTGATTATAAGTTACCAGAAGTGGCATGAGAGATTTGAGCTGTATCTACTTTACCTGAAGAATCTAGGCAGTTGCCCATAGGATATTTTCTCTCTTACAAGACACAATCTTTGCTTGCTATTCTTAGCAACACATCATGGATTAACATGAAACCTCGGAAGAAAAGGAAAAATGAGGCAAAAAAAAAAAAAAAAGTGAATGACCCAGAAGTCTCCACGTGAAGCTAGTTTAATTTGTTTGCCACTAACTTGGTGGAGATTTCTGAAAAGTTACGTGAGGCAAAAAAAAAAAAAGGGTTTTGATTAAGAGAGACAAAAAGGAAGAGGAAGGAAACTGAGGAGAAAACGCAGAGAAAGACACAACTTTTGCACGATTTTCCCTTTTTCTACTGTAAAGTGTAAACTATAAAAAGAGGGAAGAGGACCAAAGTAGAGGAGGAAGTATACCTTGCTGTTTGGGGTGTATGTTTCCTTCTATTTGAACTTCTTTCATTCCCTCCCATATTTATTGGGATGCAAGACACGTGTTCACTTCAAAAAAACCAAATTATTTTTTTTTCATTGAAACCTTTTAAATGTGAAATAAATAATTTGGTTTTTAAATTAGAACATAATAGAATTTGTCAAAGGCCTTATAGCAGAATTGACACCTCCCCATGCACAAAGTGCTTGGAGATCTAGAAGGAAAAGGGTTCGAGTTGCGGAGTTAACAGCATGTTGTAATTATCTCTAAAAAAAAAAACATAATAGAATTTCTATTTTGTATCGAAAGTAAATAAAAGAAATGACCTCAAATTTCTCAAGATTTGCTTATTCCTCTAGATAATTTACTTTTTTTTTTCTTTTTTCATTTCGCAAATTTTTAATTGTAACAGGTGTTTTTAGAGTAACGGTTAATAAATCATTTTATAAAAGTTTTTATTTCCCTTTTATAGGATATATAATAATAAAAAAACCGTCAAATTTTTTTTTTCCTTTTCTTATAAAAAATTTCTAAAAAATATATTATAAATTAATGTCCTTAGGGAATCAGTTAACTTTTCCATAAAACAAAGGCGAAATGGACGATGAGAAACATAGAATAATGGGTCTATGCATTGGGTGTGTTTTAAGGGTTTGTCTACTATAAAATTATTGAAATCCATTTTTATTTATACAAACATCAAGAATCTGTTTGCAATATTGGCAGTGCTATGCCGGTGCTAGTGTATGGCCATAGTGGTGGTAGGTCTACTATGGGAAACTGTTGGCGGTCTGGTGCGTTTGAAAGGGAGGTTGGTTGTTGAGAGAATAATAAATTGGGTTTTTTTTAGGTGGCTTGTTTTCTGCCTTTGGATATTTTATTTGACACATGTCTTGCATCCGGATAAAAAATGAAGAGAATGAGAGAAATTTGAATAGGAGGAAAGCTGAACCCTTTTTCATAAATTGAGTTCTACATCTCCAAATTTCCTTATCCATTTTTTTCCTCTCCTCTCATTCTCACTTTTCCTTCTTCACTTTATCCTCTCATTCTCACTTGTAAATAGATTCACCATTGTAAATCTGTCTTTTTGTTCAATTTTATGTTTTCCTTTTTCTTGAGCTTTTTTGTTTTCCATCAACAAACACTAGCATCCATGTGTGCCATGGATCAATGAATGTCTTGGTGGAAACTTAATGCCTTATTTAATTAGCATCACGCTATTTATTTATTTAGTTTACCATGTACAAGGACGTTAAAAAAAATCAATATACATTGTTATTTCTTAAAGTTTACATGTTAGGCGCTTTTAGTCCCTAGTATCTCAAATGAGTGTTTTTAGTCCCAAAATATTTTAAAATATAATCCCTTCATGTAGTTCTGTTAGTTTTCTTATATATGTTGCTAACGACGCAAAGAGGTGGCATATAATGAGTGGCAACTCATTTTTTATTTTTCTTTAAAAATATTTACACACTGGCAATCCCAATCCATAGCCATACAATATTGGTACTTTTCTCAATTGAAACCCAAACTCGAGAGGTTAAGAGTAAGAGGAATAGCTCTAATCAATCAAAATAATAAATATGGCATACATTCAAGATTTCTCTTTCTCTTTGCCATCCTCACAAGTACAAGAAGAATAGCCTTTTCAACTATCAAATAATCAAACAATAGATAATTGTATAAGAGAGATAGAATTAGAAACACACAATCTAAAAAATGTAATATTAAATATATGGGTTTAAAAAAAAAAGGGTTAAAGACTTTAAAATTTCAATGAAAAATTTATAAATATAATCATTAAAATCTTTTTAAATATTGAATTCTATATTTCAAATTCAAATTTATGTATAAAAAATGACATTAATTAATACAGATTAAACATTTCAAAATGAGTCAACCCGACTTGATGCAAATAACAAAGTGAGTTCTTTTGAGTTAATTGAGGATTAAGATTTAACAAATAATTGACCCACTTATTAATTATGCCAAAAAGAAATGACCCATTTTAACACAAATCCATTTACCCTAAAAACTATCTCACCAAAAAAAAAAAAAAAAAAGAAGAAGCTAAAATACGAAGTGCACCATATAATTTTACTGGAATTCATTTTAATTCTCCAACTTTATTTTCGTTCAATTAAGTCTTTTAAATTTCAAATCTATTTAATTTAGGCTTTTAAACCAATTTCGTTAAAAATTTTCTTTATGTAATTAACTAATGAAAAATATTTTTTTGAAAAAAGAATTCTTATATAAATTAATCTATAAAATATTTTTATTGATTTTATAGAAAATTAATTTTTTAATCACTATTCTTTTACAAAATTGGATAGAAGACCTGAATTAAATAAATTTAAAATTTAGAGAATTTAATTGAATGAAAGTAAAGTTAAATGATTAAAATGAATTTCACTCCAATTTATAGAATACAATTTATATTTTAGCTCAAAAAAATATATCAAATTGTATCTAAATTGTGCGCACAGGTCAAGTCAAACCCCAGTAAATGGTTAGTCATTAACTATATATTTTACCATTTATGGTCCCATTCAAAACTCATCCAGCCCATTAACTTGCCACCCATTGGTCAACCATGTATGATTTAACCCCATGACTCTTGGATCAGAATTAGAGAGCTGGGTCATTGGGCTTTATTTTGAGGTAAATGGGCCTCATTGGCCCTTTTCTTGTGAATATATAATAAACGCCATACACTGCTGGCAGCTAAATGGGCCTCATTGGATCGTTTTTTTTTTTTTAATTTATTTTATTTTTGATTATTGAATGTTATAATTAAATTGTAGTCTAATTATGATTTTTTTTTTTTTTTTTGGAAAAATGTTATATATGTTTGGGTCTCTAAGATTTGGGTCCTGGAATTTGAAATTTTCTTTTTTAGTCCTAAAAAAGTTGTACTAACGAGTCTTGTTATCTCTCTTTTTTCTTTTCTTTCTTTTTTTTTTTTTGATTGCCTTTCATTTCCTAGCCACTTCTATTAATTCTAATTTAACATAGTAACATTGTTGGTTATTAAGTATTGTTCAAGGTTATTTGAACTGTTGGAGTGTCAATTAAATTGAAGCTTATTTTGATTAGCTTCGAAATATATGTGGAGTAATGCATATTAACTAGATCAGATCTTCCTCTCATTTCTCCATATTTCTTCATGTTATGATTTTTGCTATCATTTTCATTCAGATTTCTCATGTTTCTTGGTTTCTCTCAATTCATCTGCAAGCTTTTCTTTTTTATTTTGCAGGCATGTCTAGAAGTGGACAATGTTGCATATGGAGGTACTCCTTGCCATTACAAGGTAATAAAGAAATATTAAATGTGATATAATTTGCTGAAGAACCTCTTCTTCTTTCTTTTTTTTTTTCCTTTTTTTTTTAGTTGAGGATTCTTTTAATGCTTGTTGCTTTGCTTGATAACATTGTTAGGGTATGTTTATTTTAAGTGAAAAGTTGGTGAATGGAAAATAAATGAGAGAAAAGTGGAGAGAAAATTGTTGGAGTAGTTGTTTGATTAGGAAGGAAAAGGTGAGAAAAAACTAATGGGATCTAGGTATTTTTTCTTCGGGCCCACCAAAACTCAGTCTCTCCAACTTGGAGAGATTATAGGGAGAAAACAAGGAGCTTTCCTTGTTGCTTTTGGACAAATATACTCCCAACAAAACTGGATGTTTGGCCTTTTGGCTTTTTTAAATTTTATTTTGGTGTGTGTGTGGGTCTTTTTCTCGACGTTTCCAGTTTCCTTCTTATCCTTCTTTTTTTATTCTTTTTTTGAGTGCTCATATATGTTTCTTTTCTCATCAATTGTGGTAGGGATTTTTTTATTTTTTATTTTTTATATAGAAAGCAATTTTTGATTAATTTCTTATGCTTTTTTATTTTTTATTTTGTTTCATTTCTTATATTTTTTTTATCCTTCCACTTTTTCATCCTCTCCTCATTTTCTATCCTCCCACTTTTCCATCCTCCCAATCAAACGGACACTTAAAGTGAAGAATGAAAGGTTCTTACTTTGTAATGGGATTTTTCAGAAAATAACTACAAAACCCAAACAATATCATTAGTTAGGAAACGTTTGAAACTATTTTGGAATATAACAACTCGAGTTCAGAGGGGACGATTTCCTGGGTTTTTTATTTTATTATTGCGAGAAATCGAGTTGAAAGAACTCGACTTCTAAGCCTGGAAAACGAGTCCAAAGGACTCGGTTTTAAAGCATGGAAACCGAGTCCCTTGCACTCGGTTTCAAAGCCTGGAAACCAGTCCAATTCTCACTCCCATCCCACAGGCGAGGCAGAATTTGTACAACAACAGAACTCAGATATAGGCATAATAGCCAGAACTGGAGATTTTTAGTTCATTGACATTGTTGTCAATGCATCCCTTCTGATTTCTGGTCCTTTCATATTTATTCTGTCCTCAAGGTTAAAATCAAATTTTCAAAAAAAATAAATAAACTGGAGATTTATTTTTGTGAGGTACTTCGCCAACCACTGAGGGAGAAAGATGCGAGGCGGAGACAGACCGACGGAAGCGAAAGGCAACGACGGCGTCGGAAGCGAGAGGCAGCGACGGCGACGATGCCGGCGAAGGAGCGACGTCTCGTGAGAGAGAGAGACTGAGAGTGAGAGGACTGAGAGTGCAAAGACTGAGAGTGAGAGGGAATGAGAGTTTGAACTTAGCTTTTTTTTTGTGTGTTTGGTGTGTGCTGAAGTGCTGTTTGGTTTTTTTGAGTGCGTGAGTTTGTTCTTTTGAAAACAAACCAAGTTCAATGAACTCGGTTTGCAAGAATGGAAACCGAGTTCATTGAACTCGATTTATACCTATAAAAATTGACTTTAATAAACTCGGTTTGCAAGAATACAAACCGAGTTTATTAATCTCGTTTTCTAGTCTTACAAAACGACTCCTACGAACTCGATTTCTGGCATATCAGACCCACCTGGGGGACAGTGCAAAATAGGAAAATCGAGTAAACCATACTCGATTTTATAGCATACAAATCGACCCCTCTGAACTCGAGTTGTTATATTCTAAATTAGTTTCAAACGTTTCCTAACTAATGATATTGTTTGAATTTTATTGTTATTTTCTAAAAAAACCCCTTTGTAATTAGTTGGTGATGTATATTGGATAAAATACAAAAACAAAACTTATTACCTCAATATTATACCCTGTATTTCTCCATAACATTACACCTATGTAATCATAAACTTTAAGATGAACTTCAATTAACATCTTAAATTCAAGTTTTTATTTTTGTATTTCTGCATCCCAATTTTGAATCTCCAATCTACCCTAAAAAAAGAAGCTAACTTTTTGTACATAGAGTAGATTAATATGTTCAGATGCTTGTCAATAAGCTCTAACTCAAATGACACTTCCTTCTTTTTTTGTAAGAATAAGATTAATAGATGGAAGGTGAGGCCCTCTTAGTAGATATAGATATATATATATATATTTAAGATAAACACATAGATAAATTACATATGACCAATAAATTACATATGTTAAGAGTTCCTTAAATATTTTCAGATGGGTTAGGATAACTCCAAAAAAAAAAAAATATATATATATATATATATATCTACTAATTTTTTTCCAAATATGTTGTGGGGGGGGGGGGGGGGGGTGTCCAGGCCCTTTTGGTCCCAATGTGGCTCCACCATGGGAATCAAGTGAGTTTGATGGAACAACTAGTTACTTTCCATTAGGTTGTGATTGGTTTTAGGTTGGTTTAGGATTTTGACTTAACACTGATTTTGCCCATTTTATTATATGGATTTTATTATTTACTTATGAATTGTTATTATATATATATATTGTTGGTTTCTTCTTTTGGCATGGTCTGTATTGGGATCTTACTTGTTTTTTGAGTTTTGACTGGCAGGTATGGTGTATTAAGCGTAAGAGTGTTGTTTGGGTGAGACCCACTTGGTGTAAGACTCCATTAATTACACTTGTAAGATCGGTTGGTTAAATTGACGACTTTGGGGCTGTTTGGATTTACTGTTTTCATAACTTATAACTCTGTTTCCATAACTCATAACTCAAAAATGGTGGAACCCATGGCTGAGAAGTCCATTTGATTTTTGTTTTCAGTTTTTGTTTCTATCGCTCAATTATCTGATTTTTGAGTGATGAGTTATGGAAATTGAAAACACATTTTAGGTATTTTCAGTTTCCATAACTCTGTTTTCAATGACATTTTCGTAATTAAAACTACATACTATATCCCATAGTTAGACTTTTTGCTCTCTCCAACACACTTTATTTTCTATTATCTTTTTTTCTTTTTCTTTTTTTGTCTTTCACGGGTTTGGGACACACCTTTCTCTATTCTCTCCTCTTCTTCTTCTTCTTTCTTTCTTCTTTTCTTTCCTTTTCAGGTTGGTTTATGGGTTTGGTTGCATTTTTTTTTTCCATTCCTTTTTCACTGGTTTTTTTTTTTTTTTTTTACTAGGTTTCCATTCCTTTTTTTTTCTTCTTGAGTTCGTCGAGGTTGTCGCCGCTATTGATGTTGATGTTGTTGTTGCTGCTGTTGTGGTTGTGGTGGGTTTTGGAGTTTTTAAGGAGCTGAATGTCGTTGTTTGTCACTGTGGGTTGTAGCAGCGGCTGCAACGTGGTTTTTTTATTTTTATTTTTTTTATTTTATTGTTTGGGGGTTTTTGGAAAAGAAAAATACTGAATAGCTTAATAAATTACTGGATAGCCATTTGGTTATATTGTAGATTTGGGAAAAGCATGAAAATAAGGATCATGGTGGGCTTGATTAAAATATGTGTTAACATGGATGAAGAGAAATGCAGAGAAAAACATGGGAAAATGAAGAGAAAAGCAGAGAAAAATGAATGGGAGAGGCGGGGAAAAAGAAAAAAAATAAAATAAAATAAAAATAAGAGAGAAAAGTCAACTGACATTGGGTCAGTGATGGGTCCCTTTTTTTTTTTTTTTTTTTTTTTCTGGTTAAAAACATAACTGATTGATGGTGCAAAGCATGTGTGGTATAGAAAATTGGGATATTTTAAGTGATGAGTGATGAGTGACAAAAATTAAGTGAGCAGTGATGAGTGATGACAAAAAAAAAAAAAAAAAAAAAAAATCCAAACAACCCCTTAATTTTGTAAGGGGGAAAAATTAATGAATTTGGATTTTGGATTTTCACTGATTTTTCTTATCTTGTTAGGTTGGTGCTTGATTTTTAGTTTTTTGGTTTTTAGTTTATTTATTGGAATTAAACAATGATACATCTTATTTACTACTCTTTTTTTTTTTTTTTAATGGCAAGCACGTGCGGTGCTGCTCTAACATGGCTTTCTTTTTTTTAAAATTTTTTTTTACCCTTCCCTTACCTTTAATGAGTTGTCCTGTAAAAATCTCCTCCTTTTTTTTTTTTTTGGCTGAATGTCTTGTAAAAGTCACTTTGCTTCTTTTACTACCTCATCAATGCATGGACCACACGTTTCTTTCTTTAGGAATAGATTTTTTAACCATTACTTTTACCTATGCTTTTCACATTCTCATAGTCACGCACACATTCCAATACTGTAAAAGTAAGCTTTACATGGCTCTAGAGGTGACAACACATTGAAAAAGTTAAGTTACACTGACACAAATATAAGTATAAATCTCTTCAAAAAAATATATATATAAGTATAAATACCAAACGAATATAAATACGGAAGTATTTAAAAAAAAAAGAGTATGATATGATATGTGTATAGCAATTAAATAATTAATTAAATTTTATATTTAAACATATATTTTTAATATTTTTAGACATAAAATACGTTTATATCTAGAATTTAATTTATTTATTTTTATTTATAATTTTATATTATAATAATAAAATAATTATCTTTATTAGATTATATTTTAATTTTGAGTTGATTTAAAGAGACCCAAAACTGCGCTTAAATCCAAACCCAACTAAAAGTTTAGCTTAACCCCAAATCCAAAACAAAAATTTTCCCTCTTTTTATTTCATCCTGTACTCCCTCCCCGTACCTGCCAATTGTCACATCAACTTCTCATCAAAGCCAAACAATCCTTATTTTATTTACATTTCTTCTCTCTCTCTCTCTCTCTCCAAACTCCCACGGCACATTCATTCACTCTTTATTTATTTTTACTTTTTCCTTTTGTTCGTTTCCTTCTTCCTTCTGCAGCACCGTAACTCCCACCAGTTGTTATCACCTTTGATTTGTTCTTCTCAGTTCTCAAGCTTGCGTTTCTTGTTGCAAATCCAGGTTCATAGTTTCCTTTTTATCAAATTTTTTTTTTTTCTCCCATCTCCCTTCTTCCCCAAGATTTCACTCTCAAGGTATGAAAAATTTTCAGTATTCACATTTCGGCTCGGCCGGAACGGAACTATATTCAAAACATTGGTCCACGTCGTGTCGGAGAAGCGAAAAAAAAGAGACATGGCTTCAACTTATTGAAAGTTTTTATTTTGAAATTTGCAGCAGACTTGAGAAACAGGAGAGGCTCTGAGACTGATCCGTCTGGCTAAAAAAAATCAAGTATCATTCTATCTTTCAATATGTTTCTGCATTTCCACGGTCTGTGATCATCATTTTTATAGTTTTTTATGGTGTATTTGAAAAAAAATGCTTTTCTTTTTTGCTACAAAATGCATCAGTTTCAGCGTATTCTATGACACCGGTTCAACCATACCGATTTTTCGGTTTTTACGGTTAACCAGTCGGTTTCCTGTTAATTCCGGATTTTTATTTATTTTTAGTTTTTAGTTATAACCAGACCGGAACAGTAGCTGGTTTCCGATTGAATCGGTCAAACCGGCAGATCCGAGTTTCGGTTTTTAAAACTACGATTAGGTTCAGCTTTTATGTACAGATTTTCCTTGCTTCTCTTCACATTTTTTTTTTTCAAATTTTTTTAATTTTATAAGTATACAATTTTTTAACCCCAAAAAAAAACCTGGATAAGCTCTCCTATTTACCTGTTTTGAAACAAGAGCAACTACACCCCCACTCATTTACAATATTTTTATAAATTATTGACGGAATTTTAGTAATTTTTATATAATTATTGATAAATATAAATATAATCTAAAAATATTAGAACTAATAAGAAGGTACACATATTAGAACTAATAAAATATTAGAACACGTATTAGAACTAATAAGAATATTAGAACTAATAAAAATTATTGGTAATTTTTATGACCCCGTATTAGAATTAATAAGAATTTGCCATATTAATAGTTGGAGGTTGTTGTAGCACTCTTTTAACCATTTTATTTAAGTAGGCTGTGATTCTAAAAAAAAATAACAATAATAATTAAGTAGTTGGGCCAGGAAGATACCTGGAAAGAGGAGGGCAATTTGCATACCAACTCTAATAATACATGAATTGTTGACTTGTAATGCATGTAAAAGTCTCTTATTGTTGTTCCTACCTATATTCCTCCACCGCGTCTGTATTGTGAATATGCGGTTGCAAATAATCCAGCCAAAGCAGAAGTCTGTAAATTTCCAGTTGCTTCTATGGCCACTCAAACGGCCTCTTCCTCTTCTTGGAAATACGATGTCTTCCTTAGTTTTTGCGGTGTTGACACCCGCAAGAATTTCACAGACCATCTCTACACTGCTTTGGAACAAAAAGGTATTCTCACCTTCAAGGATGATGAGAAACTTGAAAGAGGAAAGTATATTTCTTCAGAACTCTTGAAAGCAATAGAAGAGTCCAAGTATGCAATCATCATTCTCTCAAAAAACTATGCTTTTTCACGGTGGTGCTTAATTGAACTAGCAAAGATTGTTGAATGCATGAAAGAGACAAAGTTGACAGTTTTGCCGGTCTTTTACCATGTTGATCCCTCTGATGTACGGAATGAGATGGGTACTCTTGCTCAAGCCTTTGAGAAATATGAAAAAGATCCCAAGGTTAACAAAGATGATATGCAAGAATGGAAAGCTGCTTTAAAAGAAGTGGGCAGTATCTCCGGATGGCATTTACATGATAGGTAACATTTTTCTTTCGTTCTTTCAACAAGAACATAGATATGTTGGAAACTTGTTCAAATTATTATCAAGATTGTAATTTTCTAAACTAAACTTTGTCAATTTCCCTGAGGATTAACATGACAAGTTTTACAATAATTTTTCTAGTCCCAGAAAATTTCAGTTTGTTCCCTATATATATATATATTTATATTACGAACTTAGGAAATTACTAGCTCAAATTGGACTTAGGTTGAAGAACCTTCGCAAGGTTTGAGGCATGGTAGCCTATTACTGAATTACGAAGGGTAGAGTGTTAGAACTGATACTTTATAATAAATCAAGAATCATGTAAAATTAAGCTGTGGTCAAATTTCATCAGAGATATAACCAATTGGAAACGATTTTTGAAAGCTGTAACTTTCAGATTTAAAAGGATGTTGCTACGATTTGCAACCTTCCATGACCAATTGACCATGACCATGACCACGACACTTATCACTACGACTGATGATGACTGCAGATTTCCTTTGAAGAGCAGGTTAAAATGCCCTGAACGCGTGGTTAGGCTAGAATCAAAATTATACAGTAAATAGTTCAATTGATTTTGTTTTGCTATATCTTTTTTCTTAATTTGAATATGAAGATAAAGAAAAAGGAGTATGAAAATAGAAATCCAAGAAACTTTCAAGGAATTAATAAATTAGGCACACTCTCAATTAATTGAACTGCTATAGTCATAACAGTGCTGTAGTATACACTTTTCGAATCCCCCCTTTGCTCTTGAATTAAGCTAAGATTGTGCTTATGCTGAATGTTTTTGTCTTCTGCATGTTGCTATCTTTGTCTCATCAAATTTATTGTTCTGCTATCTTCTTTTGCAGGGATGAATCAAAAATTATCCAACAAATTTTTGAAAGAATATTTAATGATTTGAATAGTAAATTCTCAAGTACTATTTCCAAGGACCTTGTTGGAATAGACTCCTGTGTGAATGAAATGATGGATTTATATTTGGATGAAGGGTTGGGTGGTGTTCGATTTGTAGGAATTTGTGGGATGGGTGGAATGGGTAAAACAACTCTTGCACAAGAAATTTACCAACGAATTTTTAGTAGCTTTGAAGCTAGTAGCTTTATTGCTAATGTAAGGGAAGAAACTAGAAATCAACATCTAGTTTGTTTACAGAAACAACTTCTTTCTAAGATCCTTATGGAAAGCAAAATAAATATATGGGATTTTCATGAGGGGATCAATGTTCTAGGGAATAGACTACGTAATAAAAAGGTTCTTATTGTTCTTGATGATGTGGACGAAGAAGAGCAACTAGAAGCATTAGCAGGAAACCATGATTGGTTTGGTTTAGGGAGCAGAATCATAGTAACAAGTAGAGATAGCCATTTGTTGAGAAGACGTGGTGTGAATGATATATATACAGTCAAGGGGTTGAATTATGATGATGCCTTACAACTTTTTAGTTGGAGAGCTTTCAAGAAACCCTATCCTGAAGAAAATTATGTGGATTTGTCTAAGGACTTAGTGAATTATGCCAAAGGCCTTCCTTTGGCTCTTAAAGTTTTAGGTTCTTTGTTGTTTGAAAAAACAAAAGATGAATGGAAAAGTGCCATATATAAACTAAAAGCAGAACCCAATAAAAAAATTTTAGATATACTTCAAATAAGTTTTGATGGATTGATGGATACCCAAAAAGAATTGTTTTTGGATATTGCATGTTTTTTCAAAGGAGAGAACAAATATTGCATAAGAGATGTACTAATAAGTTTTGGTTACTATCCAGACTACAATCTTGGTGTTCTTATGGATAGATCTCTCATAACTATTGATGAAAATGGAACTTTGTGGATGCATGATTTGCTACAAGAAATGGGTCAAGAAACTGTTCGTCGCGAATCCCCTAAAGTGCCTAGTGGACATAGTAGGTTGTGGCTTTACGAGGATGTCCTTCATATATTGAAGAATAATACTGTAAGTTGACTATTCTAGACCTAAACCTAGAGAATTATATATATTCTTAGAAATTATTCCAAGTATTTTCCAATTATTTTGATTTCATTGTTCTTGGTTATCAGGGAACGGAGTTAGTTGAAGGAATAGTGCTTAACACACCTAATCAAAAAGAGGAACACTTGAATTCTAAAGCCTTCTCAAAAATGAAAAAAATTGAGATTGCTTAAAATTAATAATGTGGAACCTCCTAAAGGCCTCCTTCGAGGTAATGTGCAATTTCCACAAGGCCTCAGTCATCTTTCTGATGAGTTACGTGTTATAGAATGGCATGGTTATCCTTTAAATTCCTTGCCAACCAATTTTAAATCAAATAAACTTGTTGAACTCAGAATGCATTGTAGCCTCATCAAACAACTATGGAAAGGAATTATGGTAAGATTTTTCACTCTTGCAAATGTGTATTTTCTTCATTTTTATTAAAGCTTGAGTTTATCTAATTATTTATTGGCTTATAACAGAATTTGGATGAGTTAAAGCTCATTGACCTAAGTGACTCTCAAACCTTGATTGAAATCCCGGACCTTAGTGGAGCTCCAAATCTTAAGAAATTGATTCTTCGACGTTGTACAAGACTATATAAGATTCATGCATCTCTTGGAAATCTCAAACGGCTTATTCAATTGGATCTGAATGGTTGCAAATGTCTTGAAAGCCTTCCTCATAAGATCAACTTGGAAGCTCTTGAAATTTTGGATCTTGGTGGTTGTTCAAGACTGAATAAGTTTCCAAAGATTGTGGGAAATATGCTACATTTGTCGAAACTTAATTTGAGTGAGACTGCCATAAAAGATCTATCATTTTTAGTGGAACATTCAATTGACCATATAAAATTGGATCTAGGACACAGCAAGAATCTTTCTAGTCTTCCCGATACTACTTGTAGTTTGTCATCTCTAAAAAGTCTCACATTATCTGGCTGCTCAAAACTTCATGGATTGCCAGAGAACTTGGGAAATATTAAAGGGCTAGAGAAGCTAGATGTGAGTAGAACTGCAATAAGAAGGCTACCTTCCTCCATTGTTCTCTTAAAAAATCTCAGAGAACTCTCTTTATCAGGTTGTGAGGGGCTATTATCTAAATCATCGAATAAGCTCTTCAGTTTTCCTTTAATGCAACCAAGAAGCCCAGATTCAATGGGCATGTTAGTGCGTACTTTATCAGGCATACAATCTTTGACTGAACTTGATCTAAGTTATTGCAATATTAGGGCAATACCTTATGATATTAGTTGTTTGTCCACTTTAAGAATATTAAATCTAAGGGGAAATAATTTTGATTGCCTTCCTAAAAGTATCATTCAACTATCTAATTTGAACTATCTTTTTATGAGTGGTTGCACGAATCTTAGATTGTTGCCAGAGCTTCCATTAAATATTGAGTATATTGATGCTGAAGGTTGTATCTCTTTGGAAACATTACCAGCAAGACCAGAAGATAATTTTCCATATCTCTGTCTTCTCAATTGCGTCAAATTGATTGACAATGAAGGCTACGATAATCTTTTCTTAACAATGCTAAGACATGATTTCTTTGAGGTCTCTCTCTCTCTCTCTCTCTCTCTCTCTCTCTGTTTGTGTGTGTTCTAATCATCTTGATTTTTTATGTTTTAGAGACCAGATTATGATTGGATTTGTGTCCTTATTCCTGGAAATAATATTCCAAAATGGTTTAGCCATCAAAGTGAGGGGGCTTCACTGAATCTGCAAGGGCCTTCAGATTTTCTCGGAATCGCTGTGTGCGTTGTTTATGTTCTTCACCAACATCCTTCTGAAGTTTTAAAAATTCATAGATGGATTACTTGCCACTTCTGTTTCAAAGAATATGAACATTCTCATGGCTGCGGCATTGGTTTTACTGAAAAATTTGGTAAGATTGATTCATATCACCTTTGGTTGGAATATTTTCCCAAAAAGTACTTCGAAGGGCAATGGGAAAAGAAATTGATTCAAAGTGATGCTGATGTCTGTCAGATTGAGCTTAGATTTGAATCCGAAGGTCCAGGCTTGGAAATCGTGAAATGCGGGGCTCATTTGGTATACACTGAAGATCTAAACCAAACTATGGCTGTGTGCAGCAACTGCAACATCACTCCATATGAGGCTAATTTTGAAGATTCAGTAAAAATTACTAAAATGAAGCGAAGTAGTGATAACTATGATGGGGATGAGGCTGGACCAAGTGGAGAAGGTATCCCTAGTGATGTAGACGTACCACACCCAAAAAGGATAAAGCTCCCTAATCTAATTGAAAGATTCATTCCACATTTGGGAAATTTGATTGGGAATTTAAGCACACAAGTAAAAGGTGACTCTGATTGCAAGGAAGAGGAATCTAGTGATATTGGTAGCTTTCATGAATGAATTTTTTGTAAGTCACCATCTTTCAGAACTCGTTTTGTAGCTGAAAAAAAAAAAAATATATATATATATATATATAATTCCATGGCATATGCTTGCATTTCTCTAGTATTCATCATTATAAGTTTCTTAGGTTCCAAATTTAACTAGGCATTTTTAACAGGCATTAAGAATTAGTAAATATGATGATCACCCAATCAGTACTGAATGTACCCAGGTTGAAATGAATATTTGTGTTTTGCCAGCCCAAAGGGTAAATACCTTATTGTTTTGCCATGCAAGTGGCCTTCTTCATATCTAATTTATCTGTGTTTTTATAGCAGGTGAAGGTGCTTGTTTCTAATTTCATTGCAATTCTGAATTTATTTTTTTGGATACCACAACAGAAGGTTTAAGCAGAAACAGAGGAACCAAACTAAGGCTCCATCAAGTGCATACAAAATAACGAAGCTTGCTTAGCCCAATTTTTGGCAGTACCCAAGATAATGCTTCAGCCCCAAGCCATGTCTTCAATTATCACTGACAAGGTGATGTCCTGCGCAATGTGCGGACTATTTTATAATTTCATTTGAAATCATTTTCATATATATTAAGATCTACATATAATATTTATTTTGTTGTATAATATTTATGTTTGTCCACAATATTGTTGAATACATTAAAACTTGATTTTCTTAATACATACTTTATTAAAAAAAATTGTATAATACTATAAGACTATAACATATTATGAATATTACCGTTAGAAGTATATTTTATTTTTTAAACTGATTAAATGATTTTAAAATCTATAAATAAGAATTTAAAGCATAAAATACTTTTATATCCTAAAATTACATAAATTTAAGCAATTTTCCAAAACTCTTCCTCAACTACTCTATTCTCACAACTAAATATAGATAACTCAATCGCAAACACACAATTCATTATCTCAATGAAATTAAGGAAATCATTTGTAAGTATCAACATATAGAGAACATGAATAAACAAAGAGAAATTGGCTAAAAACACAACAATTTATCAATATTTAATTGTACATCTTTAGTTGGGTTTTTGTATCCTTCTTTTTTTCTTGATCAAAAAATATTTTGAAATCATCATCAATTTTTATTTTTATCACTATGGCTCATACGATAGCAGTAAAAAATCCTACAAAGAAACCTACAAATTATGAGTTCTAATACAAAATAATTTTTTTAAAAATAGCTAACTTCATAAACAATCAATTCACTTCTCTCATGTTTCTTGGTTTCTCTCATTTCATCTAGAAGCTTTTCTTTTTTATTTTGCAGGCATATCTAGAAGTGGACAATGTTGCATATGGAGGCCGTCCTTGCTATTATTTGGGAATAAAGAAAAATTAAATGTGATATAATTTGCTGAAGAACCCCTTTTACTGTTTTTTTAAGTTGAGGATTCTTTTCATGTTTGCTGCTTTGTTTGATAACATTATTATGGTATGTTTGGTTGGAGTGAACAATTGGTGGATGGAAAATAAAGGATAGAGAAGTGGGGAGAAAATGATTGAGTAGTTGTTTAATTGGGAAGGAAAGGGAAAAAGAAAACTGGTGAAGCCCGGGTGTTTTCTCCCCGGGCCCACCAAAATTTAGTCTTCCCAATTTGGGAAGATTATAGAGAGAAAACAAGCTTTCCTTGTTGCTTTTGAACAAATATACCCCCTAACAAAACTGGACGTTTGGACCTTTTGGCTTTTGTTTTTTTGGTGTGTGTGGGTCTTATTCTGGACGTTCCTCGTTTCCTCCTTTTTTATTCTTTTTTGTGGGTGCTCATATATGTTTCTTTTCTCATTAGTTGTGGTAGGGATTTCTTTTAAAAAAAAAAAAAATGTATAGAAGACAGTTTTGGATTAATTTCTTATGCTTTTTTTATTTTTTATATATATATATATATATATTTATATATTTATATATATATATTTTTTTTCATTTCTTATGTTCTTCTAACTTTTCACTTTTTCATCTTATTCCTATTTTCTATCTTCTCACATTTTCATCCTCCCAATCAAACAAACCCTTAAAGTGAAGAAGGAAAGGTTCTTACTTTGTAATTAGTTGGTGATGTATATTGGATAAAATACAAAAACAAAACTTATTACCTCAATATTATACCCTATATTTCTCCATAACATTACACCCATATAATCATAAACTTTAAGATAAACTTCAATTAACATCTTAAATTCAAGTGTTTCTCTTTGTATTTCCACATCCCAATTTTGAATCTCCAATTTACCCAAAAAAAGAAGTTAACTTTTTTGTATATAGAGTAGGTTAATATGTTCGGATCAAGGTAGTTAATACCGTACCGATACCGGCTGTACCGGTCAGTATGTACCGGACCGGTATGTATACTGGTATCGAAATATCAACGTTTCGTACCAGTTCAAATACTGGCCAATTTTGGGCAATACCAGTCGGTACCGGGCATATCGACCGGTATAGAAATTTTTTTTTTTAAGTTTTGTAATTTTTGAATTTTTGTTAGGGTAGAATGGTAACTTATTTGCATTAACTTATTGGTATTATTTGTTTTTTTAGTGTGAGAACCAGATATGAGACTGTTAGGCCTTAACTCACTTGGGCTTACAATTTATTTGTAATGGGCTTGAGAATTTCCTATTCTGGGTCGTTCTCGGCAGAGAGACTCAAAGTAACACTTAGTTTTTTCTTCTCCCTTGACTGTTTTCTCTCTATTTTTCCGAACTCTTTCTTCCTCCCAAACTTCTACTATTTATAGCTAAGGTTAGTAGGGAGATTACGATTACAGCCTCCGCTAGTGCTATTGAAGGTCCAATATTATCTGATTTAAGTGGGTATTTAGGTGAGAGTGGGGTGCAACAATAATGGCCTTGGAATTTGGTTCCAGCTTAGTCGATAGTGCTCAGTAATGCAATTTCCCGAGCATATCATGATTTTCCCGGACACGGTTCATACGTTTGTTTAGGAAAACTTATGCCGAGCACTTCTCAGAATTTAAGGCCCAAAATTAGTTTTTACACTAAGGCAGTTTCAAGAAGGGCTTAGGGCCATGGGGCTGTTCCCGTTGGGCCTGGGCCCAAGGGCCTATATGGGTCTTGGGATCTCGATGTCGTACACTTAGTATACAATAGTAACTTTTTAAGTTTTCTATTATATATATATATTTATATATATTTTTCTCTCTTTTAATTGATACTAAAGTCTAAAACCATGAATAATTAGTTCTGAATTGAGGAAATGTTTTATGTTAAACTTTTATATTTATTATAATATATATATATACACACACACACATACATACATATATATATATATAATTATTTATTTACAAATATAAAAAATAGTAGTAAACCTAAAACGGTACACTGGTATTAATCGGTATCCGAAATATATCGTATCATTGGTCAAAACGGTACAGCCTCCGGTACGATATTGACTCCCTTGGTTTGGATGCTTGCCAATAAGCTCTAACTCAAATGACACTTCCTTATTTTTTTTGTAAGAATAAGATCAAATAGATAGAAAGTGAGGTTGCGAGTTTAAAATCCCTTTGTGCAGATGTAATTTATTTGTCAAACGGATTATACCTTTGGGTGCCCATGCATTATGAAATCAAATTATTTAACAACTGCTAATGCAAAAGAAATACAAAAGACTAAAGTAAAAGAGTTACGAAATATCTTATATATGGTTTATGAGATAACCAATAGCTATTCACTTCAGTTGGCGAAATGGGAATTAGGTGAGTTTGATGGAACAATTAGTCACTTTTCATTAGGTTGTGATTGGTTTTAAGAAGTAAAAATTTCACTGGTTTTGGATTTTGAATTAACACTGATTTTGCCCATTTTGTTATAGAGATGTTTATTATTTACTTTATGAATTTTTTTTATTATTATTATTATTATTATTATTTTTGGTTTCTTCTTTTGGTATGGTCTGTATTGGGATATTACTTGTTTTTTGAGTTTTGACTGGTGGATATGGTTTATTAAGTGTAAGAGTGCTGTTTGGGTGAGACCCACTTGTTGTAAGACTCCATTAATTGCACTTTTAAGATTGGATGGTTAAATTGAAGACTTAATTTTGTAAGGGGAAAAATGAATGAGTTTGGATTTTGGAATTTCGCTGATTTTTCCTATCCTGTTATGTTGGTGCTTGATTTTTAGTTTTTTGGTTTTTTTTTTTTAATTGAGAAATAATTACAATATGCTGCTAACCCTATAACTCGAATATTTTCCCTCCTAGACCCCTAAGCACTTTGTGCATGAGAATGTGTCAATTTAGCTACAATGCCTGACATTGATTGGGATTTTGCTTGTGCACTCTTGTTTTGAGCTTGACTGATGAGTAATTAGTGTATTAAGTGTAAGGGGCTTGTTTTGGTGAGACTTTTTGGTGTGGGAGTCCATTGCACTTGGTAGTAGATGATACTCAAATAGACAGGCTTCAATTTGAGGAAGAAGAAAATAGTTCCCACCCCAACTTTTAATTTTTTTCTTAACTTCTTCCAATATTGTCATATAAGTTTTTTAATACTCACATTTTGTATGTCATCGTTATATATATATATATATTGTGAGGATTCTAGTAAAATAGTGCCAAACTACTTTACTGTTTTTTTTTAGATAAAGTAAGTCTATATTAAATAATTTTTTGATAAAATAGGGGGATGTTTGTTACCATTGTTTAAATAACAATTTTCAGTATTTAAACAATATTACATATATTTTTAGATACTTTTTCATCTACACATATTTCTACAAAACAACAATAATTACGTTAGAAATCTCTTACCTGGGCCCATAAAGTTTGGTCAATTTTAAAAAATTAATCAAACCAGACAAGTACTTTCTACCAAATCTCTACTTTGACCTTTTATGGAAGAGTTTTGTCAGTAACAGTACAAGTTTTACCATACAAACTCATATATCAAATTTTAAACACTGAAAAAAAAAGAAAAAAAAAAAGATATATTGAAAATTCCTAATTTTATTACAAAAGACTTAGAAACTATTAAGCGTTGTTTAATTAAAATCCAGCAGTTTTTTTCACAATCCATGCAACCCGAATGGGTTGTTGTGACCCATTCGGTTTGTAATTTTGAATAAAATTACCTTTATAGATTCATTATAGTACTATTTTTCTGGATTTGGAGAATAATGAAAACAAGATTTTTTTTTTGAGAAAGAAGACAATGAGTATTATTAGAAAACAAGCAAATCAGCCTGATAAGCATCTACAGTATGCAGCTTGAAATTTTGGCTCATATGGTAATATAATAGAATAAAGCAATGGGTGAGATATATAATATGCATTATGCATAGAATGTAACTTTGGAGTTCGAGATATAATTTTAATCCTAGAATTTTAGGAAATATAATGTAATAAAAAAATTAACTGACTTATTTTTATAATTTAATTATAATTACTAATGTAAGTTAGGCATCTTTTTTTTTAATTTTTATAATTATTTTATGACTTTTCAAAATTTTTTATATTTATTTAATATTTTTAATTTTTAACCATACGATTCGACCAGTGACCTAATAACCCAGCTCATCCTGGTTTAATAATTATGACCTAAATATAGCATAATGTTATTGATTGATCTTCACTTTCATATGAATTCATAACTTTTTTTCTACCACTTATAATCCATCATGTGGAGAGTTGTGGTATTTTATGTGGTTTTAAATTTTGTGAAATATATAATAATAATAATAATAATAATAATAAAACTAGTTAAAGGCTCGTGTGTTGCACGGTTTACTTAAAAAGATATATGTAAATAAATCGGGGTTTAGATTAGGTCTAGTACTTCCAGTGCACTGGACCTGGTTGGATGGTGACACGTGTCACAATCCTAACAGGTCCAGTGCCACTGGACACTAGACTCAAACCTCCCCCAATAAATCAAAAGATTCAAAACTATATTAATAATTAGTTATTCATATTATAAAACACATTAATGATATGACATATAATACATGCATACATATATTGAGTCACTTTTTATGAGCAAAAAACATAATCAAAGTAAATATTAAATTTACTTTTAAATTACTTGAAACTTTTACTAATAGAATTTTAGATGAAGTAGAATTTTAAACTTCTTATAATTTGGAAAATTGATTGCTATTCATAGTAGATTATTGGTAAAAGGGTTTGATCTACATTAACTATCTTGATAATTAATGAGAGTGTAAACTATTTTTATGCATTTAGTAGTATGGCCTATTACCAAAACACTTTAATTTTGAAAGGAGAAAATTGAAAAGAAATGGGCACTTTGAGGAGATAAAAGATAAAATGTGGCATTTGAGGCTTATGAGCATTATTTTGACTTTCTTGATGCATAACGTAAATAAATAAAAAAGTGTTACCCCTATGTATAGAGTAAAATTTCTTGAGATGATTATATATGAGATCTTAACATGTGCTATCAATTATTTTAACCAAATCCACCCACATTCCACAACAAATTCTATAAAATTATAAACATTTTCCACTCAGAATAGTTCCAATAATATTTTTGACTCCATAACTTGTAATGATCAAATAAGTAAAACCCTTTACTAAAAAAAAAAAGTAAAACCCACCAAAAAAAAAAAAAGAAGCAATATGACATACAAGATATATATAAATATATATATAGAAATCAAAACTCAAAAGCCTGCCTAGCCTTTATGCTCCACATGTTTGGTTTCATAGAACCCCCTTATAAATAATTTTACAAATTTAAATATTTATGAATCTCAATAAAACAAAAGATGAACTAAATGAATGAAAATAACAAAAAATTGGACTTGGAATTAACAAACCTCAGTACAGGCTCGGAAGTCTCACAACTTTTACTATAAACGTACTCATGGTTTTAGTTGAAAACTTGAAATATATATATATATATATATATATATATATATGTGGGGACCGTTCGATCCATGGGCCCATTAAGTTCAGGATTGTTGGGCCTGTGGCCCATCCGAGAATACATATCCGTCCGAGGAGGCCAAGTCAGGTTATAAGGTAGTTACTGAAGGGGATGGTAGTCAGTATCACAAGGGTAGAGTTCTGTGTCCGTCCGAGGACGCCATACTCCTCGGCAGTATGCGTTCGAGGACGATCAGGACGCGGTCTTATTGCAACCAGACATCAGAATTAGGTCACCACAAAAGATAAAGTAACCGACCAAGAATGAAAGAGATAAGACAAACAAATATCTATAACTACAGCTGCCTCCGCATTAATGACCTCTCAACCAACTTTCTGGCCGCATTAATGTGGAGGTGATACCTGAACAGTAAAGAAGCAGCCTTACAGCTGCCCATAGGAAGTTCCAGGAGGTGCTAGATGGGACAGAAAGAAATCCTCCGGACCCAACCTACACGTGTGCGGTGAGGATGGAACACAAGGAGGAGTATATAAACTAAGAGAAGAACATGCAGGGGGGGATGGAAAAAGAAAAAGAAAAGGAGAAGAAAGCACAGACAAAAGAAGAAGAGAAAAAATAGAGAAAGAGTCTTGCATCGAGCACCAAAGAGAATAATCTTTGTTCCAACTTTAGACGTTCAATATACGTGAGAGTGAATCTTGTCAACATACCACAGTTAACCTAGTTCTTTACACCCACGCTCTACAAATCATATTATTTGGGCCTTTTTACGTACGAACCCAACACTGTTGCGGGTCGTTATAAATCGCGTCCTTACAATTGGTGCCGTCTGTGGAGAGAGCTTGTGTTAGCTTAGAGGAATTCCGGTGCAATGTTTCTAATGGTGGAAGTGGGTCCACATCACCCCGTGGCAGGGCTGCATCAGGAGAATGTCAACCTGCACCAAGCGGAGTCTAGGGGCTCTCAGCATGGTGATCCTCGAAGGAGTCCTGAACGGAGAGAAGGCCATGAAGGGAGTGTACATACAACTCATACAACCAGGAGCCACTCTCGTGGGAAGAGTCACGTATCCCACGCGAAGCATGATGTGAATATGCAACGTGAGATTGCAAATTTGAAAAGGGAACTGCGCCATGCACGGCGGGAGCGTTCCCCACCAGGCTCCAAGCCATCATCTGAGGAGTCGGATGGAACTAGTTATAGGCGGAGATCGAGAACTTCGTCAAGCGAGACTTTCTCCTATGAAGAGGAGCGCCGCCACCGACATAAGCGTAGAAGTCCAACTAACAAGGGCTCGGGAAACGATGCCATGAACAAAGCATTTAGTCAAATTTCCAAGTCGCCCTTTACGAGGAACATTGACGATGCTGCCCCTCCTAGGCGGTTCCATCAGCCTACGTTTTCTCTGTATGACGGCCACTCGGATCCGGTAGAACATGTAAGCTATTACAGCCAGAAGATGGCTATTTACTCCAGGGATGAGGCTTTGATGTGCAAGATTTTTCCATCCAGTTTGGGCCCGACGGCGATGAGATGGTTCAATGGCTTAAGGGCCAATTCTGTTGGATCTTTCAAAACACTGACTCGGGCTTTTGGTGCTCGCTTTATTACATGCAGCAGGACTCCTCGGCCTTTGGGATCCTTGCTGACGTTGTTTATGCGAGAGGGTAAGACTCTCAAGAGTTTCTCGGATAGGTACTGGGAAATGTTTAACGAAATAGAGGGAAAGAACGATCCCGTGACTATAACCACTTTCAAAGCAAGTCTCCCAACTGATCACGATTTGAGGAAGTCCTTGAAGGGTAAACCTGTCACTAGTGTGCCCCAACTGATGGATAGAATAGATAAGTACAGAAGGGTAGAGGAAGATCAACTTCAGGGGAAAGGAAAGGCCAAGGTGATCCCTCAGGAGAGGAGGGATTTCAGGTCGGACCGATATAATAACAGCCGACCATGGAGGGATTTTGGTGGGCAGTCAGCTTCGGCGGATGCTCAGGTTGTTAATGCAGTATTCTGGGAGCCAGTGCAGCAGGTGTTGGAGAAGATAAAGAACGAGCCATTCTTCAAATGGCCGAATAAGATGGCGGGAGAGCTTAGGAAACGCAACCCGAGTTTGTACTGCCATTATCATTAGGATCATGGCCACACGACGGATAACTGCAAGAATTTGTGGGACCACTTGGAACAATTGGTCCGTGAAGGGAAGTTAAAGCAACTCTTACATCACTCCAGCGGAAGTGCGAGCCAAGCAGGTTCCGAGGGGTGTGGGGACGCTTCATCAAGGCTCCCCCTGGGCACGATTAACGTCATCTTTGTGGCCCCGAGAAGGACTGGATCTTGCCCCTCCAGAGTGTTGTCGGTGTCCCAATCCCCGGTCGTGGATCATTCTCAAGCATTAAAGAAAGCCAAGAGGCGTGTCCCCTTGATTTTGGGTTTTTCAGATAAGGATATGGTTGGGACCATACAGCCTCATGAGGATGCTCTAGCGGTAACATTGAGGATTAGTGGGTATGATGTTAGAAGAGTGATGGTTGATCAAGGAAGCGCTGTGGATGTAATGTATCCAGACTTGTACAAAGGGCTAGATTTGAAGCCAGAGGACTTAACAGCGTATAATTCTCCTCTAGTAAGTTTTGAGGGAAGGTTGGTCACTCCCATGGGGCTAATCAGGCTGCCCGTGCAGTCAGGTGCGGATGTGGTGGAGGTGGACTTTATTGTCGTGGATGTTTATTCTCCGTACACGGCTATTGTGGGCAGACCTTAGCTTCACACCCTTAAAGCGGTTTCGTCCACTCTACATCAGAAGGTGAAGTACCATCCGGAGACCAAGTGCTGGAAATAGTAGGAAGTCAAGCGGCTTCTCGGCAGTGCCTAGTAGCGGCTATACAGCACCGGCCAGAAGCCGAAACCTCGGCTACGGCCGACAATGGGTTATAGCAATTAAAACCCCTAGTATTAGGCTTTGACGTATCAGCCAGTGGGGTGGACTGTGAAGATTTGGAGAAGGTAGTTATTTCTGATGATCCAGAAAAATTCTTCCAGGTTGGGACCAAATTGCCTTTGCAAGAGAAAGCGAGTTTGCCGGAATTCCTTCGAGCTAATGTGGATGTTTTTGCATGAGACCCGTATGAGGCCCCAGGGGTGGACCAAATTTTATTTGTCACCGACTCAATGTGAACCCTACCATTATGCCCAGGAGACAACCTCCTCGGCAACCATCGAAGGAGCATGCCGAGGCGGTTAGAAGCGAAGTTGCCAAGCTCAAACAGGCTGGGGTTATCAAAGAAGTTTTTTACCCTCAGTGGTTGGCCAATACGGTGGTAGTAAAAAAGAAGACTGGAAAATGGCAGGTGTGTGTGGACTTCACGGATCTTAATAAGGCCTGCCCCAAGGATCCATTTCCCATGCCGAAGATCGACCAGTTGGTGGACGCGACCGTGGGTCACCCCAAGATGAGTTTCTTGGATGCCTTCCAAGGGTATCACCAAATACCGCTGGCTGCTGACGATCAGGAGAAGACTGCTTTCGTGACCCCGATTGGGAATTACCATTACAAGGTGATGCCCTTCGGCTTAAAAAACGCTGGATCTACATACTAACGCATGATGACGAAAATGTTTGAACCGCAACTGGGTAGAAGTATTGAAGTTTATATCGATGATATGGTTGTGAAAAGTAAAGTGGTGTCCGAACATGTAGAAGACCTCACAAATATCTTCGGGGTATTGAGAAAGCACAAGCTGCGCTTGAATGTTTCGAAGTGCT
This sequence comes from Quercus lobata, assembly GCF_001633185.2. Classification (NCBI taxonomy): domain Eukaryota; kingdom Viridiplantae; phylum Streptophyta; class Magnoliopsida; order Fagales; family Fagaceae; genus Quercus; species Quercus lobata. The sequence goes on along the minus strand of NC_044906.1, from coordinate 65,048,171 downwards.
CCTTTGGTGTAGGTTCCGGGAAATTCTTAGGGTATATGGTGACCCACAGGGAATTAAGGTGAATCCAGACCAGATCAGGGCCATTAACGATTTGCAAGCACCTCGGAACCCAAAAGAGGTGCAGAAATTGACTGGGATGACTGCTGCGTTGAATCGGTTCATCTCCAGGTCGACTGAGAGGTGTCGTCCTTTTTTCCGCCTATTACATAAGTGGCAAGGATTTGAATGGACCGCGGAGTGTGCTGAAGCGTTCCAGCAGTTGAAAGATTACTTGTCCAAGCCGCCTATCATGTCTAGCCCTGAGGTGGATGAGGTGTTGTATGCTTATTTGGCGGTAGCCCCTCATGCAGTTAGTTTCGTCTTAGTACGAGAAGACAATGGTGTCCAAAGGCCGGTTTATTATGTAAGTAAATCCCTCCATGAAGCCAAGGTGAGATATCTGGCATTAGAAAAGGCTATATTGGCGGTAGTTCATGCAACACGTAAACTTCCGCACTATTTTCAAGCCCACACCGTGGTTGTCTTGACCCAACTGCCTCTCAAGTCCATACTCAGAAGTGCTGATTACACTGGAAGAATTGCCAAGTGGGGCACGATTCTGGGCGCTTTTGATATCAAATACATGCCTCGAACCTCTGTAAAAGGTCAAGTCCTTGTCGATCTGGTGGCTGAATTCGCTGAGGGCCTAGAGGAAGTTAATAGGAATCGAGATCACATGGATGAAAAATCGGTTGGTCTAATATCCGCCCAAGGAGAGTGTTTATGGAAGGTGTACGTAGATGGGGCTGCAAATCAACGGGGAGCCGGATTGGGATTGGTGTTGATATCCCCCGAAAAAGTCATCATCGAGAAGTTGTTAAGACTGGGGTTCTCGGCTACTAACAATGAATCAGAATACGAAGCTTTGATAATGGGAATGGGTATGGTCCATAAAATGGGCGGAAAGGCAGTGAAGTTATTCTCAGACTCGAGATTGGTAGTTGGCCAGGTGAAGGGAGAATTGGAGGCCCGAGACCCGAGGATACAAGGGTATCTGGACCGGGTTAGGCGTCTACGAACGAAGTTCGAGTCTTTTGACTTGTTGCATATCCCTTGAGGTGAAAATACCCACGCTGATTCCTTGGCGACCCTTACCACCTCCTCAGTACGAAATTTTCCTCGGACGATTATCGTCGAAGACCTGTGTACCCCTACCTCACCAGAAAAGGAGGTTTCCCAAATCAGACAAACTAGTCCGTCGTCAAGCTGGATGGATCCCATATTAAAATTCCTTGAAAGTGACGTGTTGCCCGACGACAAGGTGGAGGCTGAGAAAATACGAAGGAGGGCTCCTCGGTACTAGTTATCCGAGGATAAAAAGTTATACAAGCGCTCTTTCTCTGGGCCGTACCTGCTCTGTGTGCCTCCTGAGACAGCAGAGTTGATACTGGAGGAATTGCATGAGGGCATCTGTGGGAGCCATACAGGGGGAAGGTCCCTATCATGCCGAGCCCTCACACAAGGTTATTGGTGGCCCAGTATGCGGAGGGAAGCGCAGGAGTACGTTAAGAAATGCGATCAGTGTCAAAGATATGCTCCGAATATCCACCAACCGAGAGGAGTTCTTAACCCTCTCTCTAGCCCTTGGCCTTTTGCGCAGTGGGGGCTGGACATTGTCGGCCCTTTTCCTAAAGCCATAGGAAACAAGAAGTATCTGCTGGTCGGCACAGACTACTTCACTAAATGGGTTGAAACTGAGCCCTTGGCGAACATCAGGGACATAGATGTGAAGAAGTTTGTTTGGAGGAACATTGTTACACGATTTGGAGTTCCCCGAACTCTTGTCTCAGATAATGGACTCCAATTCGATAGCAATGCCTTTAGGGAATATTGTTCAGAATTGGGAATAAGAAATAGATATTCCACTCCGGCTTGTCCACAAGGCAATGGGCAGGCTGAAGCTGTTAACAAAGTAATAGTCAATGGGCTTAAGAAGAGACTGGATGACGCGAAAGGAAAATGGGTGGAAGAATTGCCACATGTGCTTTGGACGTATCGGACAACACCCCGACGTTCGACGGGGGAAACTCCCTTTTCCATGACCTATGGGGCCGAAGCCGTCATTCCCCTGGAAACTGGATTCCCAACGTTAAGGACCAGTACATTCTCTTTGGGTAGCAATGATGCGATGTTGGAGAAAAGTTTGGACCTGATTGAAGAACGAAGGGAGAGCACGATGGTTCGACTAGCTTATTACCAACATAAACTCAAGCAGGGCTATAATTGTAATGTGAGGATGAGGCCGTTAGCCATAGGAGATCTAGTGCTGAGGAAAGTCCTGGGGGCCACTAAGAATCCAAATTGGGGAAAACTGGGACCTAATTGGGAGGGGCCATATCGGATCACTTCTGTAGCAGGAATAGGAGCCTACTACCTAGAGGACCTAGATGAAAAACCTGTACTCCATCCTTGGAATGTAAATAATCTCAAGAGGTATTATTATTAATAAAAGTGTTTCAATTCAAATATTTTCTTTTAACTTACGTCAACCATACATCCTGTACTCCTGCATCTTAGGATTTATATTGAAATGTTAAACAGAAACTAAGTTATGTCAGGTCCTCGGATCGCAAACTTAGTGAAAATTAACATCCTACGATTTATATTGAAATGTTAAACATAAACTAAGCTATGCCAGGTCCTCGGATCTCGAACTTAGTGGAAATTAATGTCCTATATTGTATATTGAAATGTTAAATAGAAACTGAGCTATACTAGGTCCTCGGATCACAAACTTAGTGGAAATTAACATCCTACGAGTTATATTGAAATGTTAAACAACAACTGAGCTATGCCAGGTCCTCGGATCGCAAATTTAGTGGAAATTAACATCCTACGATTTATATTGAAATGTTAAACAGAAACTAAGGTATGCCAGGTCCTTGGATCACAAACTTAGTGGAAATTAACGTCTTATATTGTATATTGAAATGTTAAACAGAAACTAAGTTAGGCCAGGTCCTCGGATCGCAAACTTAGTGGAAATTAACGTCCTATATTGTATATTGAAATGTTAAACAGAAACTAAGTTATGCCAGGTCCTTCGGATCGCAAACTTAGTGGAAATTGACATCCTATGATTTGTGTTGAATTGTTAAATAGAAACTAAGTTATGCCAGGTCCTCGGATCGCAAGCTTAGTGGAAATTAACATCCTATAATGTATATTAAAACGATGAGCAGAAACAAAGTTATGCCAGGTCCTTGGATCGCAAACTTGGAAAAAATTAACCTCCTATGTTGTGTGTTGAATTATCGAACAGTAATAGAGTTGTGATAGATCTTCTAATCGTAAACTGGACGGGAAATAATGCCCTGTAATATTCCTTGAGGAGTCAGAGGGAGATCTATGGACGTAAGTTGGCGTACAGCCAAGAAGGTAATTGAAACGAACCCATCCAAAATTACAATGACAAAGTGAATGAATGCAAAGGTAACATAGAGCCGTAAGAGCGATAAGAAAGTAAGCAAGGAAGCCCTCTACTAAGTGTCTAAATTAAGTTACAAAACAAGTTCTACTTTTTTAATTTTAACTGGATCTCTGGGTTCTGGCTGGCGGGTAGATTTGCCCCCGAAGTTGTGATTCCATCTTTGGCTTTGGTAGTGCCCCCGGTTAGTAGAACTGTAGAGTTCAATTCCCATTGAAAACCCTGGAAGGCCGTCTCTGCCTCTGAAGCGATGATGGTCTTGTCTGGGAAAGCTCCTGGAAGGGCAAGTCCCTCTTTAGCTGGTTCCAGTTGGCCGTGAGATGGGGAATTACGAGGCAAAACCTCTTCGTTTAGGATAATAACTGGAGAAGGAGCATCAGCCTGCTGGGGTTGAAGAACTGAGGGGCGTATCGCCTCAGGATAGAATACGTTCTCTGGCCTACGTAACTCAGATGAGGCTTCAACCCCAGCACGGTTAAGAGCCTCGCTCCAAGTTCTTGCGCAGTAGATACGACATACCTCCGAAACCTCGGCTCTCAAAGCTTTTTCAGTTTCAGCTATACCAACTTCGTAGCCTCTCTGCTCAGCTTAGTTCATTGCCTGTTCGGCGTTGATTTTCGCTTTCTCGGCTTGCTCTTTGAACTTTTCAGCTTGCTCCCTTAACTTCTGAGTTTCCTCCAGGTGCTTCTTAAGGGCAAGAACTTGCTCCTGAGTCTTCTTTAGCTCAGCATTCGCCTCGCACAGAAGCCTTGCTTGGTCCTCGGCCTGCTTCTAGTGGCCTTTTAATTCCGACTCGGCGCTCTTGCGAGCTTGCTCTTCGATCTGTAATTTTTTCCTGGCGTCAGCCAAGTCCTGTTCAGATTTGGACAAAGTCTGTACAGCCGTTGCCCGTCTTTTCCTTTCGCCATCTAGTTGATCGGAACAGGCATTGAGCATCTCATCTAACTTAAAAGTATTCTGGATGATCTGTAAAGAGAAAAAGGTTACCTCTATGGTCAATAAAAAGTGCATATTAGTAAGTAACAGTTATAGAATGAAAAAGGATAAAAGATAGCTTCTTACCATGCCCAAATATCGTTTGTTGTCGAGAACAAGTTCATTTTTCCTCATATTCTTTATTTCGGCCATGTCTTTCGGGAGCAATAGGGCTTCCTCTATGGCCGAGGCTACGTGACACCCTATGCCGCCGTTAAAATCCCTTATAGAGGCATCATCTCACAGGGGCTCCCCAACATGCATAGGTGCTGGCAACCATGCTTGCGACTCAGGATGTGGGGAATCAGATTTCTCTTGGCCCCGCGTGGCTTGGTGCTTAGTTTTCTGCTGCTTTGCAGCTCATTGGACATCTTCCTCTCGAGTGGGGCGAGACTTGCTCGTATCCGCCACCTCCTTGCCCTTCTGTTCTCTACGCCTTTTCTGCTCAGCAGCATTGGGAGGCGCTGGTTGTGGAGATGACCGAGGAGGGTGGCGAGGAGCAGAAGGAGGAGACCTAGCTGGAAGAGGTGAAGCCTGGGATGGTATTTTTTTTTCAGGTACATTCTTTCCCGGCTGACCCTCCATTAGCTCCAACATGCTTTTCTGGGGTTTTCTTTGTATCCCCATCTCGTCAGGGTCTTCCTCGGGGCTTGTGGGCTGATCAAAGATTCTGAAATCGTCTGAGAACTCTGGTACTGTTACCACGTTTTCCTTGCCTTTTTCCTTCCCCTTTTTATTCCCTTTCTCCTAAGGGAAGGTAAGGGTGAAGAAGTTCCCACCGAGACGCTGGCTACAAAAAAAGGCTCTGTGCGAGGTGTGTACTGGGGAAGCGGAATACCCTCTGGAACAATGAACCCTTCGTAGGCGACACTGATACGGTGAAGCCGAGGATCGCGTGCTCTAATTACGCACCTCGGCGCCTGAAAAGCGAAAGAAAGGGGAGTATAGCCGAGAATCAAGTGTGCTGCCCGGAGCTGACCGTCAGCCTCATTCACGTATATTTCAGCCTTCAATAACTTATCTAGGCTCGCCTTATTGACTAACCTGAGATTGAGCTTCGTGTAGCGTCTATCTACGAAACCGTTGATTCTAGAGTTAAAATTGTAGGAGACGAAAATAATAAAAGTAAACGAAATGTGTTCACGAACTAAAAAGTATAGATCAATAACTACGCGCCCACCTGGTGTTCCCTCTACTGTCGGGCATGGCAAACCATCGTGCCATTCCCTAGAGAGAATAAAGAAGTCCTCCTTTAAATTCTTATTTGAAGTAGGGAGACATTGAATTAGCCTTACTTCAGGATATCTCGACTTGAGATAATATCCCTAGCTAGTTAAGTGATGGAGGCTATACACCCAGTTCACATCATGATGGGTTAGCTTTAAGTCCATTCTCCTGTTCAAAGCGTCTATGCTTCCCAGGACCCTAAACATGTTGGGAGCACATTGGGTGGGGGATAGCCTGAAGAAATTGAGATAACTCCTAGTGATACTACCTATGGAGATAGTCATCCCGCCCTCTATAAAGGCAATCATGGGAATAACTACTTCCCCAGTTTGTCTGGCATCAACCCATTCCCCTTGGGCTACGTATCTCATCCCCACCGTTGGGGGGATTTTGTACTTAGAGCGAAAGTTTCTAATACCTTCCTCGGACTCAACGAGACATCGAAAGGGATTCTTTTGTTTCCCCATTTTTCTAAAAAGACTTAAACAGAAAAAACTGTTGGGCTTAAAATGAAAATGGTAGAAGTTTCGGGAGGACTTACAGGTTCAAAGGAAGGACCTCGGGCAAAGTACGATTATTGGTAGGCGCCAGGAAAGTAACGAAGGATGAAGAAAGGCAGGTTCAATGTATGAGCTCTAAAACCACGTAATCATCGAGGGTAAAGTACAGGGTTAGTTAGAAAATGCCTTTATAGTCATGTAAGGATTGTGAGCGGTGAAATTCCCGCTCACAAAATAAGGGAAGCCTTCTGCCGTTTGATTTAGATCTCATCGTCGAACGTGGGAGACAGGGGTGTTGCCAGAATTTAATGCTACCAAAATCGGGATGCTGAAGCGTCAGGGGCATGCCCCAAAACATGCACAGGTACGGGCTTATGACGTCAAAATCCACCTTCTCTCCTGAGGAGTCGAAAAGCAGGATTTTGAGGGGCTATTGTGGGGACCGTTCGATCCATGGGCCCGTTAAGTTCAGGATTGTTGGGCCTGTGGCCCATCCGAGAATACATATCCATCCGAGGAGGCCAAGTCAGGTTATAAGGTAGTTATTGAAGGGGATGGTAGTCAGTATCACAAGGGTAGAGTTCTGTGTCCATCCGAGGACGCCATACTCCTCGGCAGTATGCGTCCGAGGACGATCAGGACGCGGTCTTATTGCAACCAGACCTCAGAATTAGGTCACCACAAAAGATAAAGTAACTGACCAAGAATGAAAGAGATAAGGCAAACAAATATCTATAACTACAGCTGTCTCCGCATTAATGACCTCTCAACCAACTCTCTGGCCGCATTAATGTGGAGGTGATACTTGAACAGTAAGGAAGCAGCCTTACAGCTGCCCATAGGAAGTTCCAGGAGGTGCTATAGATGGGACAGAAAGAAATCCTCCGGACCCAACCTACACGTGTGCGGTGAGGATGGAACACAAGGAGGAGTATATAAACTAAGAAAAGAACATGCAGGGGGGATGGAAAAAGAAAAAGAAAAGGAGAAGAAAGCACAGACAAAAGAAGAAGAGAAAAAAGAGAGAAAGAGTCCTGCATCGAGCACCAAAGAGAATAATCTTTGTTCCAACTTTAGACCTTCAATATACGTGAGAGTGAATCTTGTCAACATACCACAGTTAACCTAGTTCTTTACACCCACGCTCTACAAATCATATTGTTTGGGCCTTTTTACGTACGAACCCAACACTGTTGCGGGTCGTTACAAATCGCGTCCTTACAATATAAATATATATATATATATATATTTAAAGTCTTAGCTAATAGAGTTTAACATCAAGCAAACTATCTTCATAAGAGTGTTATTAAAAAGTAAAATAAATACTAAACTCCAACTCTTTATTCACGAAAAAAAACCTGAAATTCTTAAAACTTGAACTTTTTCAAGTGTGTGGATCAAAAATTTTAAAAGTAGATAAATTAACAATTAAATTAAAATTGATGAAAAAAAACATGTATTAACAAAAAAAAAAAATAGTAGATAATTTTGTTTTGAAAAAGTTTTAATCTATGGCTTTCGCTCCTGGTGATAGTTCTTTATCATCAGACCAGAACACTAATCGGAAACTTGACTAGATTCAACTATCAGAAACTTGACTAGTTGAACTATAATTTATATAGTGATGAAGAAAAAAAAAAGTTTGATATCAACAATTAAACTTTTGTGTCTATTCAAAATTTAATAATTAATACAATAGTTTAAAAGTTGTAAACTTACTCCTGGATTTAGTGGACCGTGTAAAGGGGTTTATTCAAAATTATACTTTAGCTTCATATAAAATAAAATAAACAAATAAACAAAAATATGGGATATGGGATGAGATTTAAATTTATAAAATTTTTATAATAGGTTTTTAATTGTTGTAGAATTTAAGGGTCCATTTGGTAGAACATTTTAATAATAACATATTTTTAGTTTTTAAACAACATTACATGTATTTTTACACATTTTTTCACCTATACGTATTTCAAAAAAATACAAACAATATTATTCAAATTCATCTACCAAACGGGCCCTAAATTTCTAAAACTTAGAAAATAAAGTCTTATCTAAATTAAATTATTATTTTTTAAATATTATCCCTGAATTTTAGAAAATATATCCTAACAAATAAATAAAAATTAATTTACTAAGCCTAACTTTTTTTTATTATTTATTTATTTATTTATCAAAAACTCGCTTGTCATGTCGTATATTAAATATATTCCTCTATTTTATGGTAAATAAAAATAAAAATACAGCGACCGTGTAAAGGGGTTTATTAGACTTTAGCGAGTCTTCGCTCCAGAACCCAAAGAGAAAGCTCCGCGTTTGTTTAGCCAATCAGAAGCGCCGAGTGAAGTCACTAAACCAATAAGAAACCTCCACGTGTAAATTCTACGTAGCTTCGCGCTCCCACATCTCTATCTCTCCCTCTTATATACCAACTTCCAACTTCTTCTTCTTCAACTCTCCCTATTCTTCTTCTCAAAAAAAAAAAAAAAAAAAAAACTCTCCCTATTCTCTCTCCATATATACTTCGCATCAAAATTTGTTCCCTCTCACACTCTTTACTTCGTTTCCAATCCTCGCTTTTCTCAATCTTCTCAATTCTCATTACTGAAAATTATTTGCAAATTAAAAAAAAAAAAAAAAAATCCGCCGGATCTGATTGGTCTCCGGCAACATTAATGGAAGTTCACGGCGACGGACTCCGCCGTGTCTTGGTTTTGGCCTTCTGCGTCGCCGGAATTTGGTCCGCATACATCTACCAAGGTTTTCTTCAAGAAACTCTGTAAGTTTTCTAAATTTTTGTAGAAATTTGCTTATTGAATTATCGAACAAAGAATTATCAGCATTGTTATTGATTCGATCTGCTATGGAAAGCCGGTGAGAGAAGCTACTGACAGTGTGTGTGTGTGTGTGTTTCAGAATTTTCTAGATCATGAGCTGTTTTTTGTGATTTTTAGGAGTTGAATTTGGTTTCGTTTTTTGAATCTTGTGAAAAATTAATCGGAAAGTTAATAAGATGAGCAATGCTCGGATTTTTAGGTTACTGCATTGTCTATAGGCGATCGGAGTGAAAATGTTGTGTTTTTGTAATGGCAGTAATTGCTGAATTCGCACTAAATTAGGAGTTTCTATTTGCATCAGTTTCTAATTTTGGTTGTTAAAAACTTCTGATTTAGATTCATAATCTTGTTGAAGCTAAGGTCGCTAGTTCGAATAAAGCATAAGTAATGTTATTATTTTCAAAGGACAATTAAATTCAATGCAGCTGTGTTTGAATTTTTTATTTCGAAAAGCTCGGATTTTAGTTTACTGCAATAGCAGTGAAAAGCTTAGGCTTATCCATTGTAATGGCAGTAATTCCTCAATTTGTACTGAATGAGGAGTTTCTATGGATAGCAATTGTGTGATTTGCAAAAAGTTTTGAGTTTTTGGTCCATATGATTATGAACTTGTCTAAGTCTCCTTAAATGAAAATTTCTGTATTACTTTTAATGGCAGTATTTGCGTGATTCAAAATTTTCTAATTTTGTGTGCGCGCGCTCTTATTGCCTGTCACCAATGAAATATGCACCAACTGATCGACTTGTTTTTTCTCATTATATAGTTCGACCAAAAGATTTGGTCCAGATGAGAAGAGGTTCGAACACCTTTCGTTCCTTAACTTGGCACAGAATGTAGTGTGTTTAATCTGGTCATTCATAAGTGAGTTCAACTTCACCCTCTTTCTTGCCTTTTCATCCTCTCCTTTGCGAAGATGATGATGGAGATGTGATTCTGATGTTATTGTGTGTAATAAACAGTGATAAAGCTTTGGTCCAGTGGTAGTAATGGTGGCGCTCCTTGGTGGATGTACTGGAGTGCTGGCATTACGAACACGATTGGTCCAGCTATGGGAATCGAAGCACTAAAGTATATCAGCTACCCAGCCCAGGCATGTTTCTACTCTCTCGTTGTTTGTCAGTTTCTCATTTTTGGTGGAAGGTGCAGGGGTGCCAATGAGTTCTAGCTCAAGTGACCCCTTTCCATTGTAAAAATAAAATAAACAGTTTCTCATTATTGAGTGCGGATTTAATTTACAAATTGAGAGAGAGAGAGAGAGTATGGTGATTGGTAGTCTATTCTTTAGATAAGTTTCTCTCTTTGGGTTCTATGAATCTACCAGGGTTTTTTTTTTTAATTCCTCAATAATAGTGTAAAGTGGTAGACTTTTTCTGGTTCCATATGTTTTTTGATTGGTAAGATACATGACACATGGTCTTGCACCCAAGACAACAGTCTCCATCTTATGATTGTGGCAAAGGAAGTGCCATTTGAGCTACAAATCATTGGCTTTGTATTACATAGCAGTGGCAATATTTCTTGATTATTGTGATCTTGAAGTACATATGAAAATAACTTGATTGCCATAAATATTGATGTTGTTTTTGCTGATTTCAGGTACTGGCAAAATCCTCAAAAATGATTCCAGGTGAGATATTTACAAGTTTATATGTATTAACCTGAACAAGCATGCTGCGTGTTAATTCTGACTGTAAAATGCATGCTTTTTATTGCTGAAACTGCATTCATATGGCCCTCAAGCATGTGTCTGGCTGACTCAGTTGTAGTCTATAGCCTAGGTGTTGGTTTGAACGCTCCAGCCAAACCTTTTTAAAGGCCTTGAATTTTCAAAAGTAGTTCATATAACCCATTCTGTATATTATGGTGCTGAATTCTATGGAATTTCATTACTTATTTAGAAAGATGCAGTCCCCTTCATCAAAACCACTGACCTTAGTTTGTATGTTTGTTTAGTTTGCTCTTCCTTTTCCATTTCATATAAATTAGCAAGAAAAGAAGTTCGTAATGAATTTTGTGCATCTGTTTTTTTAATAGTTTTTCAAAACTGAATGACTGAATGATGCTGTTCTAAGTCTTGCCTAATTTTTTTCCTGACCCTCCCTTCTCCTTGGGGATGATATCAATCAAACTAGTTCAATGAAAAACTATCACAGACAGTATCCAGGCAAGTTGGATAATTGTATATATAAGGTGGTTCCTATTTGTTTTGACATATAGAAGTTATTCGAGCTCTATGTACTTGTTCCAGTGAGGATGAATTTATATGTAGAAATAGGTCAACATTTCCGTGGCAAGTTTTATGAATAACTTACTAATGAGTCATCTTATTTTCATGCAGTAATGCTGATGGGTGCTTTAGTTTATGGTATAAGATACACTGTTCCAGAGTATCTTTGCACTTTCCTTGTTGCTGGAGGGGTATCTACATTTGCCCTCTTAAAGGTGATGATTATATCTATATTAACAACTTTTTTTGTTTTCATTTTGATCCCCATTTTATATTTTTAAGACAAGTTTTTATTATTTTTTTCTAAATAAATGATTTCTTCTGGCAATTTCCATTTCTGATTTTATGTTTGTCTCATCCATAATCCGGTTGATTTCAGACTAGCTCGAAGACTATTGGCAAGCTGGCACAGCCAAATGCACCTTTTGGATATTTGCTATGTTTTCTGAACCTTACATTTGATGGATTTACAAATGCTACTCAGGATTCAATAACCAAAAGGTATGTTAACAAGAAACATTTTCCTTTTACATTCTGTGTTTTTTTTTTTTTTTTTTTTTTTTTTTTTTTTCATGTTAAATGCATACTGAAATTTTTTTTCCCACATTTTCTGGTGTTTGGTATGGTAAAAATACAAGTTAACAGAAAATGTTTTCTATAGTCATTGGAAAACAAGCCCAATAGAGTGGAAAACATTTGATTGGTGTTGACAGACTATTGACACTTTTTTTTTTTTTTTTTTCAATGCCATTTTTTTTGCTCAAACCAATTGTTTCCTGCTTAATTTTTTTGTAGATTCCCAATTTGGAGTTTGTTTTCCCATTTTAGGTTCCCAAATGCCCCCCACACACCCCCCCCCCCCAAAAAAAAAAAAAGAAGGAAAATATTTTCCTATTTGAGGTTTTTTTTCAATAATGAAAGTTTTTGTTCATAGATTTATGTGAAATTACAAGAAATATTAATGATATTTTGTGCAAGGCAAGCAACAGAAAATGTTTTTTGGGAATTTTTTTTTTTTCATCGAAAAAAAACATTATTTAACTGAAGAAGCAATTTGTTGTTAATTTACCTTACTGCCAAGGAAGATGTGTTGAATTTGTTGAAAAGACCATAATTTTTCTCTAGAAAAGTTAGCAGAATGCCTAAAGAGCTACTTACATGTCCATTATTTTTCCTTTTACCTGTAAGAAACAAAATTTGTGTGGGAGCAAGTCAAGCTAAAGCACAATAACATAAACCAATTTCAAAGCATATGAAACAAATCAAGATTGAGTACATTAGAGGCTCATTAACTTGAAGAGCTTGGGTGTACTTTAATATGTTTAAAAATGTCTGTGGCAGCCCTTGCTATTCAAGCTTAAATTAGTTTTCTTTTAGAATGATTGATGACTTGAATCACACAGGCTCTCTCATTTTCGTACCAAACCATCTTGAATTGCATATGTAGTACTCAAAACATATTGGTTTCTCTGGCATAGGTACCCGAAAACAAGTGCCTGGGATATTATGCTAGGAATGAACTTATGGGGTACCATTTACAACATGATCTACATGTTCGGCTGGCCGCACGCTAGCGGATTTGAGGCAGTCCAATTTTGCAAGCAGCATCCAGAGGCAGCATGGGACATATTTCTCTACTGCCTTTGTGGGGCAGTGGGCCAGAATTTCATCTTTCTAACCATAAGTAGATTTGGCTCCCTTGCTAATACCACCATCACCACGACCCGTAAGTTTGTCAGCATCGTGGTTTCTTCACTGCTGAGTGGCAATCCCCTGTCAACAAAGCAATGGGGGTGTGTTGCCATGGTCTTCTCTGGGCTGTCATACCAAATCTACCTCAAGTGGAGGAAGTTGCAGAGAGCCCCAAAGAAGAGAAAGCCCATGTGAAGAGGGAGTGTGTAACAATTTTGAACTTTTAACATTCATCCTTTTTCGTTTTCACCATTTTATTTAGGGCTCAGTGGATCTAGGATATACCCATGAAAATCGTGAATGTAATTGTAGATTCTTTATTGAGAAACACTATTTTAAATAGATCTCATGCCGTTCTATCCTATGCTTAGCATAAATGTTCCATATGTTGTAGTGAATGGTGGAAATAACAAAAAACCAAATGAGTTGGCAAAAGAGAGAATTTTTCTTTAAAAGAAATTTGGAGAATCTCCTCCGATCCATTTATGTGACATCTTTTAGAACTATCAGGCTTATTTGTTGAGATATACAATTGGTATGCATCTCTTTAAACATAAAACAAAGATGCATGAATACAAAATAATAAGAATCTCCTAGAAACTAAAAAAAAAAAAAAAAAAAACCTATGCCTGTCCTATATTACAAAACGAGTATTTAACTTATTGCCACTTATAGGAAAATGTCTAGCTACAAAAAATATTTACATTCTAGCACATGTTGATTACAATCATGTAACTCATTAAATAGGTCATAAGACTAAAAGTGCCAGACGTTATTATAGTAGCATCTTACCTAGTAGGTCTAGACTTGCTTTTAGCCCCACGAGGGTACTATTCAACATTGAGTCGAGGTGAGGGCAGGGTGATTTCTCAAGCACTTTCCCGTTGCCAGATTCAAATTTTTGAACTTGGGATCTCCACCCCTAAACCGCTTGGAAGTAAGCCCAATTCAAAGGTTCAAACTTAGGATCTCTATCCCCCAAACCACTTGGAAGTAAGCCCAATGTCAACTAGACAACCACCCTTAGTGGCCCAAATCAAAGAATTTCAAAAAATGTTTAAGTTTTGGTACAAAATTTGGTATATTTGACGTACACAATTTTTCCAAGAATGTATGCAATTATATATATTCAAAGCACACAATTTCAAATAATTTACACAATTTTGTATATTTAAGGTACATAATTTTTCAAATAACATATAAAATTTTGTATATTCAACGTACATAATTTTTTAAAGAATTTACAAAATTTTGTATATTTGAGGTATACAATTTCTAAGAAAGTAAACAATTATATAAATTTAAGGTACATAATTTTCAAAGAATTTACACAATTATGTATATTAAATGTACAAAATTTCAAAGAATGAATATAATACTATATATTCAATGTACACAACTTTTCAAAGAAGATACATAATTTTGTATATTCAATGTACTCTATTTTTCTAAGAATGTACAAAATTCTATATATTCCAATTACACAATTTCTCAAAGAATATACACAATTTTGTATATTGAATGAACACAATTGTAAAAAATGTACACAATTCTATATTTTCAATATATATATATATATATATATATATATGACACATCCTTGTTATATATAAACTCTTTGTACTACACTATTTTGTGAATACTATACTTTCTTGTTTCAGTACATACTAGCCTAGTTTACCGATGAGGGGAATGCTTGCTGCACAGTGTGTGAGATGGAGCAGGAATCAGTGCATCACCTTTTCCAGTTCTTTGAGATAGCTAAAGCCGTGTGGTTTGGTAGCAGATGCATTATAAGAATTCAGTTCCTGAGGGCAAACAATCACTTCTTTGAGATAGCTAAAGCCGTGTGGTTTGGTAGCAGATGCATTATAAGAATTCAGTTGGCAAACAATGCGGAGCGGCTGATGAAATTCATCATCAACCCCCCAAGCAACTTCTTGTTTGACCAAGAAGACAGGAAAAGCTTTATTCTATCTATACAGCACTTCAATCATGGAGTTTATCTTGAAATGGAGAAACCATGATGTGTTTGAAAGGAAAAGCATTTCCCATGAAGGCCTTCAAGGAGGCTTAAGTAGGATCTTCTTGGAGCATTGGTCTGTGTTGAAGAGCTATCATCAAAGTGATAGAAGCAGGGCTAATAGTCAATGGTGCATGCCTGCTTCAGGTCAGTTTAAACTGAATTGTGATGCAGCTGTTCACACAAAGAACGTATCACCAATATCCCGGTCCAAGCTGAAGCAAAAGCATTAAGATGGTCCGTGTGTCTGGCATCTAACCAGAATCTGCAGAATGTTGTGATTAGAAGGTGATTCCCAAGCGTGCATAAAGGCTATTAATAATGCAGACCCCAAACCCACATGGAGAATCCAAGGCCTCTTACATGGTGTGAAGACCCTATGCAAGCGACCTCCCTCATATTGCCTTCAACCAGGTATTCAAGGAAGCCAATGCAGCAGCTCACTCACTTGCAACCTGGTCATTTAAGAATGCCTTTGTGGGTTTTTTGATTCCTCATTTGGTCCTCCCATTTTTGCTGATGTAAATTGGAAGGAAGCTGTCTCTTCTTCCCTTCTGTAATCGCTTTTCTGCAATCAAATTTTTCTACTCGTAGAAAATTTCATATCAGCATTGAAGGCACAATATTAGGAACTCGAAACGATTTAAGAAATCACAAATTAAGGACTTCTTCAATTGAGTTAGTATAACTTGAGCATTAGTTAAACGTAACTGATAGAGCAAGTATACTCGCACTCAGTTGCACACTAAAATATACTCAAACTCAGTTGCACACTACTTTGTGCAAAATTACAAATTTATTATATTTTATTTTATTTCAAAATTTAAATTGTAGGCATCACATTCTGTATGCTAAATTTTATTTTCTATTGATTCTTGTCTTTGGGTTCAACAATTGAAATCTGTATCAATTAGGCTTATTTTTTAGGGCCACAACGGCTCAAGTTCAAACCAAGACTATTAATGGGGTAAGATTATGAGGTGAGGCTTTTGGACCACATGGATAATCCTGAGGAGAATCAACCTGTAAGTTTAGCCAGGCAAAGCATGTGTAAACGCAAGAAGTTTTCTTGTGTTTATTATTTCGCCATTCTAATCACATCTAATTAGGTTTTAAAATAACAGTTGCAAGTGGGCAATAACAAATTTTATCAAGGTACTCCACTTCTTTACATTAAGAAGAAAACCATGTGAAACACAACAATGCAATCAAAAATCAAACAAGCCACCTCCTTGGCCCTCGCCTCTTGCAATGCTTTCCCTGCCATTCCTCTTTGTGCCAATGTCATCTGTAGGTTATCATTTAAACTTATATCTTTCTTTAAACCTCACAAGTAAATCCTATCTACGTTTAAGAAAAGCTTACTAGTTACAACTTACAACTAAAACTAATTTTCCTTCACATACCAACTTGAGAATGCAGACTTTAAATCTCCTCCAACCAATAGGATTGCAAACATCACCACTCAATTCTTCTGGAACAAATCAAATACCATCCTGGTTAAAAGCACTCTTAAAATGATATGATACTTGACTCAGTAGGATTTTATATTGATGTGGGCAGCCACAGTTGTTGATAACATACGAGCAGATTGACTGTTTATTTAAAAGTAAACTAGCAACAGAATAAGAACAAAATATTTAGAAGAAAAACACAGTTAGCTAACAATCCATACTGTAATAATAATAAGACAGATAAATTACTTATCAAAAAAATAAGACAGAGATAAATCACTTATCTGCTAAACTAAAGCAGCTTCTTAAAGTATGATAGTCAGAACTAGCATTCAGATCATACCAAAGAAACTTCTAGCCTAATAGGAATTGATTTAATCCTTAAAAACTTTGCCCAAATGGAGCTCACACATGAAAATTCTGTGTACTATTAGCGTTACCAAGACTTGTCTGGAGCTTAAATTGACTATCTGAAGCATAAAAACATCAAACTAGAACTTCCAAAACAGACTTAGAAAACAGAAAATGTTATTTTATCCCTCAACTGTCACTTAATACTAAATTTTGCCATTTCAATTGCAGGCAACTTGCCAGTGAACACTGGATGTGAGGCAGGACTGGAATTTCTCAAAATCTCTAGTGAGTGCATCTCAATGAAGAGCCAAATCAAACTCAAACTCAACTCTAGCAATTGTCTGTCATAAAATACATCAGCTCCAAACACTACTCAGTTCCTGAAGGTACCGGTACCCTCTCCAGAATCCTAATCACTGCGACCTCCACAAAGGGCTTCTATCTATGACTTGTATTTAGGAAAGTTCACTGTGTGGACTCAAGCAAGGACAATTCAGAATTTTCAATAGTAAAATGGCTTAGCCCACAATCACTCTATGACCTTCTTGGTGGACTCAAGTTTAACTCCAATCAGTTTGATTAGCTTCAATGAGAACCAAAGAAGTGATTGTGTGTTTTATGTACCGGTGATCGATATTGCCATTATTTGCTCTTATTTCTGGACCGAGGCCAAACTGCAAATTGGGGTTTTGCTCTTAAACTTTTCAAAGTTAAATGCATTTTAACTGAGGAAGTTCTGTATTTCAGTCTAAGAGCAATTCACAGTTTCCACCTGATGAAGGTCCTACTCCTAGTGTACTTTAACATTGTACTAATACCCAACGCCAATTCAAAATCTAAATGTGGGAATGCCTCCTAAGCTCAACAGTATTTTAAGGAAAAGAAAAAAAAAATCAAGCTTTAGTTTCAATTTTTCAAAGTAAAACAAAAGAACAATACAATTTGCAGATTACAAGGGAAAAAAATTAAAATTAAAAATTATACGAAATGTTAACAAAGATATCATCTTTAACGAAATAAGAAGGAGAACCCAGTTTCATAATGTAAAAGATTCAATCAAATTTCAAGAGGGTTTAAGTAATTCTTACCTGTGGAGCAAGAGAGGGGCGATTGGATTTTGAAAAAGAAAAAAAATTTGGACCATTTCTCGATTTATGCGTGTCATCCTTGCGCAGGGGCCATGCTAATCTTCTCTGTATCGTTCCAATTTTATCGGATGTCCCCGAAGGGACAAGTTTATCTGCCTCCTTCCTTCTAATAAAGACTTAAAGGTTTGTGTAACTAGACGATGTGGGATTCGTTGGTTCTCAACTAGAAAGGCTCTATTTAGTTAGCTTTTGGGCTTTGGCCTTCCACGCGTCAGTGTCGTAACTATTTCACTCTTTTATCCTTCTCGCGGATGTTCTGTAGTACATCCTATTATTTTATTTTCTTCTATTTTAAAAAGATCATGAGCAATGAAAAACAAGTTATCAGGTTAAAGAACCTATAGCCACCAAAACTTTGGCCGAATTTTCCATTGGGTCAAAGGTTAATGTCAAACCGGTTTAGAGCTATTTCATCTAACTTATCGCATGACTATTTATATCTCTATTTATGTGTATCATTTAAATAAATTACATGACTTATTAGAAAAATCATTTTTCTAAAACCGCATATGTAGGGTATCTTCAATCACCATATAGTAGGTTGATATCTTTATCCTTCAAACTAGTTTAGAGCTAAACTTTTTCCTTTCAACTCTCTTTCATGTATTCACCTCATTTTAATCCGTCATTGCACAAATGAAACAATAACTCTAGGGGCACACTCAATTTCACATGTTAAAGTGGTCGATTGTGAGTTGTAGACACTTTATGTCTATTTCTATTTATATAGACCTATCACTTTTTGTGGATCACTTCAAGTCCACCATATCAACATGAACATCTATATAATATCTCAAAGCTGAAATATAGCATTTATTATTACTACGCTCTTGTTGAATCACATCAGCATAGCATTTTGATCTACTTCGGTCCATTTTCGATCTATTTCGATCCATTTTGGTCCTTTCGATCCATTTTGGTCCATTCAATCCATTTCAGTCTATTTGTTCCACTTCAATCCATTCTGTTTGGTCCAATTTGGTCCACTTCAATGTCATTTGGTCCACTTCAATCCATTTGGTGATGCTTTGGGATAGAGATTTGTGTGGAAAGAGGAGTTGTTTCGTTGAAATTTATGTCTACTCTCAATGTAATTTTAGTAAATTCTTGATAAAATTACATATTTTTTATATTATTAAAGCCTTGTAATTATTTTTTAATATAAGTGATGAATTTACTTATATTTGTTCTCTTTAAGTCATTCAAGATGTATAGAGGATGAATCGTTTGTAAGGAGTACTAGAAACAAACTCTAATCACACATTACATTATTTACAAAGTGTTTTACCTTATATAATGATTGAATGTAAAATACATTATGTTTCCTTGGAAAAAAAATTACAAAATTTAAAACATTTTCAAATAACAAATATTGAAAGCATAATTTAGAAAATCTAATATATTGTATCAATTATACTTTGTTATAAAAGAATCAAATCATTTTAAGAAGGGTTTGAGACTAAGTGTACTTTTGGTACGTATGTTTTTCGTGCATTCCAGCATTTTGCTGAAAAATGGTGGGTCCCATGCACTGTTCATGGGACCCGCAAGTACCATTTTCAGCAAAAACAACTTTAAAACTACGTCTCACAGCACTATTCACACATTTAAAAATTATTTTGCTACAATGTTTTCAGTTTTCAACAATAAGCAATACCCAAATAGACCCTAACACTTATAAGTTTCTTCTACTATTTTCATTTTTCACTTAACAAAAAGAGATCATCAAATTTCTTCACGCATCACATGGGTCTGCAACTTGTGATATTGTAAAATTGGATGTGAAATTAAGTGTTTTTGTAATATTGTTGCAAATAAAAATATAATTACATGAGAATTGGGTGAAATTTTATGTGTTTATATGCTTCACCAGATAGGTTAGTTTTAACTTTTATGGGTCAAGTAGTTGCACCATGTGTTAACTTGAAGTTATTGACATAGGGATTGCATGTGTAGTAGTTTGAAAACTTAGTGGTGAGCCTCTCTAATAGACTCCCTACATTTTTATATTATTTGGAGAGGAAACAATAACTTTTACCTTTTACTTGCTTTTTTCAAATACATTTTTCAACAAACTCTCTACCATTTTTCTATCTCATTTAAGATTATCATTTTCATTCGTTTTTTGTGTATTTGTTTTAACTTTTTTACTGGGCGAGAGAGAGAGAGAGAGAAGTATTATGGGCTTGATTTTTGTATTCCATTAAATTATTTTGCTAATAAACAATAACATTCTAGACCAAGAGAATGACTTTTCATTAGTAAAATACTTTTTGAGCTTTGGAGAGACTGTTGGGACTGTGTTTTAGGTTTTACCCTCTAGAATAGAGAAGATTTTAGTTTTAGCTCATCTACTGGAGATGCTCCCTCTTAACTAATAATAATCTCATACAGACTATATAAACAATATGTCTCCATTATGTGGGCTTGTAAATTTACAATTGTATGACATCCATATATTGTGAAAGATATGTTGCATATGTCACAATAGATCCCTTCTCCCTCTTAACAGCTCATCAATCATGACTTTCATCATATTCGAGATTTTTTTTACCCAACATAGGGTCTCCTAGTCTTTCCTTTTCACCCACTATGACTCACATTTCTTGGGTTTCTTTTTACTAGCATATATTAAAGGTTAATACTAACTGTGGCTCTTGAGATTATCTGGGATCTGATCAGCTAGGGGTGGTCTCATTCATGATTGTTAAAGTAATTAGTTGCAAACTTACACAATGCATGAGAAAATATAATATAATTTATTTATTAGAATATAATTTAAAATTTGTAGGTTAAATAGTGCATGTATTATTTAGAAGTATTTTATATTTTTATAAGTTTTATGTAATGGAACATATAATGTATTCTACCTTCAACAACAATACATGGTGATATATATAAATGAAAAACATAATTTAATAAAAAGATTTAAATTATATAGTCATAATATTGTTTTATATAAATGGAAAAATTGTTATTTAAATAACTTTTTTGAAAAAAAAAATACCATAATCGTTTGACTAATTTGAACATATCCAAGATTTTTTTTTTTTTTTTTAAATGTACACTTCCATTCTATGGAATACATGTAACATGTTATATTATGTTTAAAATTATTATGTAAGTTTAGAATTCTAGATTTTTTTTTTCTTTCTCTTTTCAAGTATAAGTATAATGCCTATATTATTGAAACCTGAATTTTAAGGTAACCTTTTGAATATTTATCATTTTTATTACTTTTTTAGCCCATATCTCTGATTTTAAATGCCTATTTTGTTTATATTTTTAGCCCAAAACTAAAGAGTTTAGCCCAAATAGAATACAATTTTATTATATTCAACCCAAAAATTAAGGGAAAGGGTTGAGGGGGGGGTGGGGGAGGGAATTTTGACCCCAAAGTTAAAAAGGCGACCTACAAAAAGAATCAATTAAAAACCTAATTAGTCCAAAATGGTTCGAATGAACTGTGTGAAATTTTAAAGTACTCGAAAATGCTCAAATCGTACCAAAGTATAGTTTGACGAGAACGAGGTCGATCCCACAAAGACTTGTATGAATGTAGGAAAATTAATTAAACCTTAACCAAATTAATTATAATCTAGTTCAATAAAAATTGGTTGTTTTGAAATTAAATAAACTAAATAAGAAATTGATCTAAGCAAAGATATAAAATAAAGCAGTAAAGCGATTAAACAATCTAAAGAAATGAATTAAGGTTTTGGAATCTGCCTTATTAATTCATATCAACATATATTTATGATCATTAATTTTTCCCAAACATTACATGATAATCTAAAAATCAATGTTGTTATCATGGAAAATATTATCATTAAAACTTATGTTTAAAAATCTAAAGCATGCTCTTCTTTACTTTCTTGGTATAAAATCAAATCATCAATTGTATTCATTGACAAACAAATCATAAGAGATATCCAATTTTAAAATCAAGAAATAATAAACCAAGCATTCAATTAATTAAGATAAATCCTAAATCATGAGAAAAACATGATTGAACTCAAATTTAGAATCCTATCTTAGTTAATTGATATGAAGAAAAAAAAATTAAATCATTAAAAAACAAGTATTGTGGGAAAAATTAAATCACATGAATAATAATAATAATCCTTAACAAGGTTTCATCCCAACTTTAATTATAAATTTAGCTACTTATAGTAATTGAAATAAAACACAAAAATAAAATACTAAACATTCAACTAGACAAATAAAATAGAGAAAGAAATGGTCACAATGCTAGAGGAAATTGGGCTTTTGCCCTTAGTTTGCTAAAAATCCAGCAATATGTTTCTGTTTTGAAACTATTTAGGTGTGTGTCCCTGTTTTGGAACTCAATTTTTTTAAAATGGAGTTCCAAGAATAACTCGATTTCATGGATGTTGAGTTATGCAAAATTTTTGCCACGGTGGACAATCTGACATGGCTTTTCCCATATAAAAATTCCAGCTCTTAAAATCGAGTTCCATTCAAACTCACCGCCGACTTTAATGTTATAAAAAAAATAGTGTTACCAAAAAAAAAAAAAAAAAAAGATTTGAAAGTCTAACTAGATATTGCAACCCCAAGGTCCACTCTCTGCTTCAACCGCTTATCTCCCTCTCTGTCTCCTTTAGTCGCGTCAAAACTTTGTTATCTCTAATCTCATCCCTCTGCTATCTCCCCAAAATCCCTAAACTGAAACCGAAATCCCCAGCCCTCTGTTCACTCTCCCTTGTTCAATGTATTTGGTGATATTGTTTTTGTGTGTTTTGCGATATATGTTTACTGTTTTTGTCTAGGTGTGACTCCTTTTCCAAATTTTTACTCTGAGTTTTCTGGATTGGTTTTGGGTATTTCGCTTTGAATGTTAGGGTTTCGTGGGATTCGTGTATTTGATTATGGGTTTCGTGGTACTTGGATGATGGTTCCAATGTATTTGATATGGCTTTTCTATATTTGATTATGGTTCTGACATATTGGACAATGGATCTAATTATGATGGTTCTGAATAATTTGATAGTGCTGTTGATTTTGGATTTTGGTGATGATGGTTCCAAAACTATTTTCTATATATTGTTTTTATTTTGTTTTTGTGTGTTCTAGACATGAGATAAAAACCCAGTATATCTCGATACTTATAATATCAAGTTACACATCAAAAATTGCAAACAACTCAGCCTTTTTAATATCGAGTTTTGATTTGAAAATTTTCCAAGGAACTCGATTTTAAAATCGAGTTCCAACTGGATTTTTTTTGGTCCAACGTGGCAAAAATAGCATGTAACTTGACAACAGTAAAATCGAGTTCCAAAAGAAAATCGAGTTCCAACTGGATTTTTTTGGTCCAACGTGGCAAAAATAGCATGTAACTCGACAACAGTAAAATCGAGTTCCATGGGAAACTCAATTTTCAAAAAATCAAGTTCCAAAAGAGGGACGCAATGCTTAATAATTTGAAAACAGGAATATTGTGCTGGATATTTTAAAAATAAAGGGCAAAATCCCAATTTCTCCAACAATGCTAAAGAAAAACCATAGAGAAAGCCACATGCGGCTGCCAGCCCTAGCAGTCCTCTTTTATTTTTCTATTTTGCTCTTATTTGTATCTACCCTTAAACGCCGACCTAAAGCCCGAAGGTTTAAACCCGTGGCCCAATTGTCCTATAACAATTCGTAAATGGATTTTCGTGAAACACTAGAGAACCCAAGTTGACAAGTAAGCAATTAGGACTCAAGCCCATATGCAGTTCTTTATCTCCAAGACAGATTGGCTCTTAGCTCTTACTCCTCTTTAATTTTCTTTCTTTTCTTTTTTCCTTTCTTTGCACTTCATGTCTTTCGGGTCTCTTCTTCTTGATCTTTATTCTTTATTCTTTTCTTTTTCCCTTTTACTTCATACCTTCCAAGTTTCTTCAAGTTGGCTTAGCAATTGACATAGCCCCACTTTGAATGTAAAGCCCCTATTACCTATAAGACAAGAATAAAATATAATCAATTACAAAATAGTATAAAAGTAAAGCTAAATATACAGATATGAGAGTACTTTATTGTCTATATTTCATGCACATCAAACTAAAGTAGACCAAAGTGGACCAAATGGGCCAAAGTGAACTGAATTGACTGAAGTAAACCGAATTGGACTAAAGTGAATTAAAAAGCTATGTTGATGTGCTTCAAAAGGAGTATAATAACAATAAATGTTATGCTTTATCTTTTAGATATTTTATAATCATGGCATCAATATATTTATCCACAAAACCTCCCCTATGGTATCGTCATCACAATAGAGTTAATTTAGTTATTCATGTGATTTTATTTGATAAAATACTACATGGTACAATGTCATCCCTAAACTTGATTCCTAATTGTTAACAGCAGTATTCAATTAATTTGTCAAAGCATATGTAAGCATTTGTTTTGAACAAAATGAGTTATCTTCATTCAATTGCAAGTCATAGTACCCTCAATAAAATAAAATAAAATTTTTAATTTTTAATTTTAGAATTTTTTATCTAAGATAAAATATTGATAATAATTTTAATGTCATAAATTAAGAATTATTTGCATTAAAATAAATTACTAATTATATATTTCATATATAATATAATAAAAAACACATTAAGTATTCAACAAAAAAAAAAAATCATGACACTTAATTGCACATGCACCAATTTTTATTTCATTGGCATAAATAAATAATAAATTTTGAAACTCTAACATCAAAATCATGCTTCTTTGATTTTTGATTTTTGATTTTTGATTTTTTTTTTCACTTACACTTTGGAATCTAAAAAAATATGTACACTCTTATTCCATTTTATTTTGGTTTTTGGTTTCTTAGTAGTTTTTTTATTACACACTAGATTTTGTTGCTCAATTTTTTGTTATGACTATAAAAATCTCTATATTTTTTTTTATGAAAAAAATATGCACACATGGAATGTCGGACAAAAATTATTTAATTTATTAAATAAAGTTATGTTTAACAATATGTTTATATTTAAATATAGAAAAATATATGTAAAGGATAAGTCGCTCTAAAGGTACACTTAGTTAAGACTCTCCCCAACCACTCAAATGATAACACAGGTGTTATGCCTTTGGATACTATTCCCTTGAAAATACATGCGATGCACAAATTAATTAAATTTTTGCAAATAAATCATTGTAAACTGATATTTTTATAGTTTTTTAATAATGTAATTTTATAATTTCGTGTTAATTTTGTTCATAAAAATTCAAACAAACCTAAATTATCCAAATGATCATTTTCATGAGAATAAATTTGATAAAAACTTCTATTTGCACCTTTGAATAGAACACTATCATGTTAGGTTTTTCAAATTGGATACCCGCACTATCTTATGCATTCCACTATTTTTTTTTTTTTCATAGCTTCGCTGCTGATTGCTTTCCCTTATACATTGTAATTGCATTTATTCAACAATATAATATATTTTAAAATGTTAACACAGAGTTCTACAACAGTTGGCTATGATATAAAGGATAGATTTTTGAAAAAAAAAAAATGCTTCTTATTGAACCTGGATTTATCAACCAACAATTGAATTACGATTCAAACTGCCTTGGAAAAAAATGTTTTAATATTTTTATTTATTTATTTATTCTGCCATTCATTTTATGTTTTATTTGGATGATAACATGCTTCAAAGAAAGTCGTCAAAAAAAGAACCTACAAAAAGTTCATGTGGTTGATGATGCCTAAAATATGAGTTGTAAACTTATAATACACATGGTAATTATTCCATTTAAACCCAAAACAATATGAATATTTATATAAAAAAAATAAAAAATAAAAAAAAGGCATAACTGTTAATTGCACATAAACCAATTGGTACTTGAGCAAATAAAATATAAATTTTGAAACACTAACATCATAATCACGTTGCTTTGACTTTTTTTATTTGTTTTTACTTAAATGTTGGAATCATAAAAAATATGTATCCTCTTTTATTTTCTTTTTTCTTTCTAAGAACTTTTACATTGAATGAATGTAAAAAATTATTTTCATAATAAAGTTTATGTTTAACAACATGTTTAGGTTTAGGTTTAAGAAAATATATGTTAAGGGTAAGTCGCTATAAAGGTACACTTATTTAAGAGTCTTCCCTTACAAGTTACAATATAAGGACTACGACTCTAGATACTTTTTACTTGAAGTGACGTGCCTTCTACAAATTCAATAAAAATTTGTAAATAATTAATTATAAGTTGATATATTTATAGTTTTTTAATAATATAATTTTATAGTTTAGTGTTTCATGTGAAAGTTTAATTAATTTTGTTCACATAAAAATCAAGCAAACTTAAATTTATCTAAATTTCTATATAAAATTTATGAGTTGAGGAAAACTACACCACTTAATAACAAAAACTACTATGTTGTCACATTAGGTATAATTTTTCCCCCTTTTTTTTTCTAAAATATTGTTGATGTTGAACAATGCACATGGGGTGTGTTGTAAGCCTTGAGTGCGTTTAGGGCTTCCTATGGAGAGAGAGAGAGAGTTTGTAGGAACCATAGGTTTATTTTTTAAACTTGAGAGAGGGGTAGGGTTGTTAGGATCTTCAAGTGGGAAGAGAGGAGTTATAACTTATAACGTGAGTCTTTTTTTCTAATTAATTGAGTCCAAACATTAATGAGGTGTAAATTTGTGAGACTTGCAAAACTAAAGTGCCAAATTTTTAAAAGGTCAACAAAAAGTCAAAAGTCAAAAGTTTTAGTTTTATATTATATTTTACACACACACACACAAATATATATAAATAATACAGTATATATTAAAAATAGATAGATAGATAGATTAGTTAGGTGCAATACTAGGAACATAACCTCTTTCTTTTTCACAATTTGCTAATGTAACAAATTATAATTAGGATAACATCAATTTCACATTGGATCACTGCTTACATCACTTTTATAAAACACCTATCACAATACATCACCTAACTAAGATTTGGGAATGTTGTTCTTAGACATACAATGGGTGGCATAGTTTCTTACATTTGCAATGTGCAGAGCAACAATGCAATCAAACATCAAATGAACACTCTTTCTTTCATGGCGACTCTTGCAATGCTTTTTTTGCCAAACCCCTCCATATCAATGTAGCCGCCGGCAATCATTTTAAACTTATGTACTTCTTTAAACTTCACAAGTAACTTCTATCCAAGTTTAAGTAAAGCTTTCTACTCACAAATTTTCCTTCGCATAACAACGGGAACCCCCCCCCCCCCACCCAAAAAAAAAGGAAAAAAAAAAATACTAATTATGTAATTATGTATATTTATATGAAATTTTAGAATTTGGCCTAACAAATTTTAAATTTTATATATAGTTAGTTTAATTGTTTTGCAATCCAAAAAATTAATGTAATCCGAGAAATTTTAGTCTCAGCTTGAATGAAGCTATTACTATTAACTTATTTTGCTTAAAGAATAAGTTGTACTTTAAAATTTTGAGTCTCGGAAAAGCTAACATGAGTCAAATAAATTAGAAAATAAGCACATCTAAACAGGACTACAAATAGTTGTAGTAATGTTTTTGGGTCTTGTATGATTGACCCTCGGGTTGGGGGGTCTACAAGGAAGCTTGTCTTTTCTCTTTTTCATTTTTTTTTTTTTTTTTTTCCTCCTCCCCTATGGTTTAGACTTTAGAATGCAAATGAATATGTTTGCATTGTTTCGAGCTTTTTTTCATGTGAAACAAAGCAAGATTTTAATGAACTACAATGTTCCATTACTAATTTACCCTCAGTGACAAACCAGTTTAGATGGCACATAAAGGGTCAAAGGAGTAATTAAGGTACATTCCCTCTTAAAGTCTTAACAGCAAATGAGTGCACTTTATTCTGTAGAGAGTTCCCTCCTACTTTTAAACCAATTTGCTTTTGCTTTCGTCATAATTATACTTAGTCCTCCACCACCATCCATCACCACAATGGTCAATCTTCCATTCTTCTTCCACAACCTCAACACCAACGTTTTGAACCCCACTTTGCCACAGACTTCCCACAATAGAAAACTCAGAGACTGAACTCCAATGCCTCAGCCAGACAAGAAGTTAAGGTACACTACCATGTAAGTAAGCATTCCATTTCTCTCTTTAGTTTGTAGATTTCTTTGATAGGGAAATAAACAAGCCTCTTTGTTCTTTGTTTACATGAATTGTTTGCCTTGACATGCCATCTGGGTCTTCAAGAGAAATGAGAGAAAGGAGATGATATATGATAATGCTATAAAACGGTAAACTTTAACTATGAGTTCCTATCTCAATGTTGTGTTACATTTTAAAATTGTAATTGATGCTTATGTGAGTGTGCATGTTTCTTGTGCTTTCTGCTGCAGAAAATTCTCACTTCATAGTTAACAATTTCATGTAGATATATGATCATGCATTAATTCAAGAGAAGCAAAATAGACAAGATGAGGTATGTGCACACCAAAACCAGAATACATTTCCAATCCATTCATACTAAGTTTCATTACATCAGAAATCAAAAGGGGCAGGGGGGAAGGACTTATTCTATACCCTTTGCACACCCAAAAACAAACAAATAGGAATCCATTTCAACTGCTTATGTGAGTGTGCATGTTTTTTTTTTTTTCTTTCTCTTTCCTCTATATCTTTCATCATCAATCCTAGGTCGGATATAGGCGAGTTGCCGATGTATAATTACACTCTGAATGACTAGGGATTATATAACAGGTTCTGTACAAATGATAAATCAAGACCAAAAACTGGAACACCCAAAACCTTAAAGCTCAAGGAAAAAAACAAAAGGGATGACACACCAAACACACTAGTTTTCATGTAAGTATCTAGGTAGGAACCCTGGTGGGGAACAAAAAATGCAGAACACATTAGATGCGTAGGAGAATGCCAGAATGCACCATAACATTCTAGATCTGGGGGTCTTGGAATGCAGATCTCGACATGCCTATGTAAAATTTCAGGCCGGAATTGCTGCAATCCGAAGAAACTGAATTCAAACGAGAAGACAAGAACTCAATAATGGATCTGGACCATATAGAATTTCTATTGTGAGGTAAATCAGAAAGGTTGGTTATAGACTCTGGAGGAGGGCTCTTTTGCAGGTTGGTGGTCGAAAAAGATTGGCACTTGGGTTGGGGCAAGGGGACTCCATTCCAAGTGTTTTTAGTAGGAAGCTCCGTTCCTTAAAAAATGCAACAAAGTAAGTGGTAAGTCTTTGATCAAATTCTGACACACACAATACATAGAAGTAAATTATAAGGGCAACTCTAATTGATCTTTTCTTTTAGCTTCTCCTGTTCTCCAGCCCCTTATTGTGAAAACAAAGGAAATTATCTATGCATGGAAGGGGCATCGCTTGCACTAGAAAATTCATATGACCCATTTATTGAGTTTGATATCTTATCCTTGACTAACATACCAATGTGCAAAGAGCGTTATCCAGGAATAGTGGTGAATTAAGCTCTCAGCTAAATGTAAACAACTGATCATCGCAATTTTAAGTTGTTGCGAAGTAGACTAATTAATGCCTCTTCAAATATATGCATAACCTAGACAAGATATCACACTAAGATGAAGGCTTCTACAGAAGCAATGATGACTCTTAAGTACTTGGGAGCATTTTGGCAGTTGCTCAGATATAAAAACTTAAGTTTCTGCCATGATATTTTTCCTTTTAAACTTTTATTTTTTTGCTAGGTAAATAAGGGCTGGTGGTATCAAACCCCAGTGCCCACCACCACAAGAGGGGCCAGAACCACAGGGGTGTCACTTGAACCCCATTTTTCCTTTTAAACATAATGCTATGCATTTATGCCATCTTTAGTATTTGCTTGATTTGTTGCTAGACAACAGTAAAGTTGAACGTATGAAAAAAAGGTAGAGAGTTATGGCCACAATAGGATACAGAAATATAGAAGAAGAGGCATAAAAAGCCCACAAGCTGGCTCTAAGATTTTCTGAAAGGATTATAATAGGGGTAACAGAGTTTGTTTTATTTCAGTGGAGAGTGGAACATCTTACACTATCTTGCTTTATAATATTGTCATATAACTTCAATTTTCCATCAAATTTTGATGCATCAAATAATTCAAAGCATAATGCAGCACTTAAAATTTTGGTCAAGGTTAAAAATCTAGAGTTCTTATTTATGATGTGTCAACAGGGTTTATAGTCCGGTATAATTAACAAGCAATCTCAATGTTTTTTCTCTTTTTATTTCTATTTTCTGTTAGGCTCATCCGTGCATTGCCATTGGCTAGATTTTACCAAAATCTTGTATTACACATTTTGGACTTATTAATGTGATATACATCCTCATTCTGCAGCAGCTCTCTGATCATTTAATTATTTTTTTGATAGGTAAAATAGGGGGAGGGGGCTGGTGGGGTTCAAACCCCATTGCCAAGGCACTACAAGATGAGCTGGAACTACAGGAGTATCCCTTGAACCCTAGCTATCTGATTAGCTTCATTTTAAAGAATTTGCAATTATTAATCATCAAAGATGCCTACTAAGTAAAGAAAAGCAAGTTGCAACTATTTTAGTTGATTTCATCCAAGTCACTATGATTTCTTAGTTGAGTTCTGTTTTGCATAGATAGTCCTTCCCAATTTTCATGTGCCCACCCCAACCCCTTTTTCCTCTTTTTATGGCCCCAGAAGCAAGGTATTCCATCTGCTACTGCTAGACTAGTATCATTGGTTGCATTCTTAATAAATACTGCAACTTCTAATACTATATTTACAGTCCAATATATGGCTTTATCATTAATAGTCAAAAGTTCTACTTGTGCTTGATATTTGTGTTCAGAAACTTTAACCATCGTTGCCATCTCTAATTGCACAAAATACCACAACCACCATTCACTTGAAAAAACAACAACAACAAAGCCCTAGTCCCAAAACTATGAGGTCGGTAGTAGATCCTTAACAAACTAATTGGAATCATTCACATGTATTCTTTTTCACTATTCTCTCCTATATAAAATCATACTCTGTCACCTCCTTAATTAAAATGTCCTTTATTGATGAACTACATATGCACCCACTAGGTCTTGAACCCACAACCTCACCTAGTCAACCCTCCAGCCCATTATTATGATAGCTCATTGGCTACTAGTGTTATTTTAGGTCTTCCTAACTCTTTTTGTTCCCTTTCCTTGACAAAAGATAAACTTAAATTGTTTGGCTTATAATTAGTCTTAAATCCTTATTAATTCTTTATAATGGCTATATAGTGACTATAAATTCCAGCTGATGAGAATCAATAGACTCTTATCTTTCTCCAGCCTTCACTTCTACCCCTACACTACTCAATAAGCCACAGACCATTACTACTACTGTCAATTTTTCTGCAGTCAGCTTGAAAGTTGACAACCTTGCAAGTTTTACTACTATTACTAAATGAATTATTGAGACTTCTTTCTACTGCTGCTACGAAATGCCATACCACCACCGGCATTGTATTGTTAGAATCATAGTTTTAGGATAACTTACACTTTCTGAAAATTTGGGGCTAGGAATTCCTGCTGCTAATGATCTGAAAAGTGGGGTTACTTGAAGAGGGGAACCAAAGTCTGTACTTGGTGAGACACAAACAACTCCATCATTGTTTGGTTGTTCATCACAACACAAGAAAATCCCTGCAAAAAGATTAGATCTTTTATCAGTGATTCTAACTTAGTCAGGTGATGTCATATATAAAAAGAAAAGAAAGCTTGTAGGTCCTTCTATTCCATATAAGATTTTATAACCTTGCTTTGGAGTTGCACCAGAAATAACCCCATCTCACATTCGCCAACATCCTTTTGCCCTTCAATATGAATTGATTCTGACCCAGTTCCAGTATCCTGATGCAGTGAACATATCTCAGCATGTGCTTGTTCCAGTTTGTTAGCAGCTGAATGCAACAGGAGAGTTGATCCTGTACTGTAGTCAGAGCTACCAGGAGACTCATCGTACAGATCAGGTTGCCTAAACATTATTTATAAACACTCAGATGCTGATACCAAATAGGGGAAAAATACTAAATTTGAATATTAGTTAAAACAATATGTACTACGTCCAGGATTGTTGGCTTCCCTCATTACAACTTCTTAAGTCATCTACCAAATCTTTGAAATCTTCAAATTGAAGATAATATCAGGGAATCTATAATTTAGAATATCACATTCATTGCTTTGGTTCAGGAAATCTTGAAGAGCCTGAAAATTATATTTGATAAATATTAGAGAAGATGTGCATCATATTTAAAGCTTTGCTCTAAGGAGGAAATGTAGGGTACTCAAGTACAAAGCACATACGTGTGGCTTTAACGTTTAAACAGAAGCAATCAATATTTTTTTATACAGCAAATACTGAGATTTCAACCAACACTCAACAAATATGATGTTCATGATGATGATGATTATATTATTCTCATTTAGACTGGTTTGGGCAATATGAATGAAAAAACTGCATTCATTTAATTGATGCTTGGAATTGAACTAAGTGAATCCTACGTATGCAAACCATATGTACTTTAATATTGGTCCTATCCAACTCAGTGGACCCTTCCTAGAGAAAGACATTGGATGCGATGAAATAAAAGCAAATGCAAAATTCTCTCTCTTGATTTTTCTTCTTCTTTCTTGCAACTCTAATTTATATTGATGAATCATTGTGATTTTTAAAACTATATTTTGAATTCATACGCTTTGGAGTTGTATTTTTTAGTTCCCCATTACAAGTTGTATCTCTCTCTCTCTCTTATGGTTTCAGCTTGATTTTTGTTTGAGTTAATACTTGATTATTTTGGAAGTAAGAATTTGAGTTTATATCATAACACAATCTTAGCTACCTTACAAATCGACATTCGGTCCGTTTCGGTCCACTTCATCTATTTGTTCCATTTCAATCTATTTCAGTTTACTTCGGTCCAATTCGGTCTACTTTGATCCACTTCAGTTCAATTAGGTCCATTAAGTCTACTTTAATCCACTATTTTAAATAGTTCTCATGCCGTTCTATCCTATGCTTAGTATAAATGTTCCATATGTTTTAGTGAATAGTAGAATAACAAAAAACCAAATGAGAGTTAGCAAAAGAGAAATTTTTTCTTTAAAAGAAATTTGGAAAATCTCTTCCGATCCATTTCGTGAGATCTTATAAAATATCGTGTTTATTCGTTAAGATATACAAATGGTATGCATCTCTTTAAATAGAAAACAAAGATGCATGAATACAAAAGAATAAGATCTCCTAGAAACTAAAAGGACTAGCAGCGTGTCCTATATTGCAAAATGGGTATCTACCATATTTACCATTTACAAATGCCTAATAATATTACAAAAAGGTTTATTTCAACTTTTTTACTATGTATACTTTCCTGGCAGTAGTTTTGAACAACACTACAAAGAATATTTTTCATACCGGCACTTTTTCATTATAAGAGTAAAACAAGTCATATAAAAATAAATTATGTGACTATAAATACACGACATTATTATAGTAGTATCTTACTCATTGGGTCTAGGCGTGTGCTCTTAGCCTCATGAAGGCACTAGTGGGCATTGAGCCGGGCTGGCGCGGGGGGCCGCTGGGGGGGGGGGGGGGGGTGGAATGCTTCCCATTGCCGGATTCGAACTTGGGATATCTACCCTTCAAACTACTTGGGAGTAAGTCCAATGACCACTAGACCACCACCTTTAGTGGCCCAAATCTTCATCTTAATTATCATTAATTTCTAGAATTAACAATTAATTTAATTATAAATATCAAAAAAATATCAGAGGAAAAAATAAAACCGACTCTTCATTACAAAAATAAGCAAATTAAACCCCATTTGACACTATCATATATATATATATATATATATACACGTTTCTCATGGTCAAAACTTAAAACCCTCCAAATGAATCCTAAATCCTTTGTACCCGACAGTTGTTACCAAACTTCACAAAAGAGCAAGCTATGTTCCTTTTAAGGACCGTTTAGTCTGCAAATATATTTTTGTAAGAGTGGTTATTAGTCATCATTGTTGTTGGGCAGATAGGGAAGCATCTCAAAATTTGTTTCATGTTATGTTTCTAAGTTTATAGAAGAATAGAATGGAATAAAATTAATAAATCATGAAAGAATAGAATATTAAGATAAGGGTTTTTTTTTTTTTTTTTTTTTTTTTTTGAGAGTTAACAAAATGAGTAAGGAAATTAAATAAATATAAAATTTTATCGTTATATCATTCACTGTTTATTTGTTGTTTCCTAGAGAAGGATAAAATTAATACTCCATTGTCATTGCACAAAAATAAAGGAATGTGCGCTCTTTCCAGTTTCCACTCTTAAGAGGAATGTTTAAGATAAAATAGTTAGGAATGGACATCAACTCTTAATCATTCTATTACTCACTAAATTCTCAAATAGGAAATTGAATAGAATATTCTTTAAAAATCCCATTATTCAATTCCATTTCTTTTCTCCCCTCCCAAACAAGCCATTAGAGGAACTATAAAAGCCATTTCTTTTCTGATGAATAAGCTGAATAACAATTTCTAATTTCGAATGACCAAAGCAAACATAGATAACCCCCCACCCCCCAAAAAAAAAAAAAAAGCTGCAAATATTTTAATCACGAACTATGGAGTTTCTCAAAAAGAAGTGTTTACTTTTTTAATTATTATTTTTATTTTTATAATGGTCCAAAATTACTACTCATGGGGAGGTACCACTTGGAGCAATGTTTATATGTTCAAAACCTTGTGCAAAGCAACAAACAACACAATCAAAGGTCAGACAGACCACCATCTCTTTATATTGGCTCTTGCAGTGCTTCTCCTGCCATTCAAGTTCATATCAATATCTGTAGGTAAGCATTTTAAATTCCACATTTCTCCAACTTCACAAGTAAATTCCATCTGGATTTAAGAAAAGATAACTGCTATGAGCAAATTTTCCTCCACACATCAACTCGAGAATCCAGACTTTGAATCTTTGAATCTCCTCCAACCAGTAATTCCTCCCCCCCCTCTTCCTCCGACGATTATAACCACAAACATCACCAGTCCATTCTAGTTCAACAACAAATCCAATACCATTCCTGGTTGGTCATTTAGTGGACATAGCTTCGGGTCCCAATACCTCATAGTGAGAGAGGCTAATTCCACTATCATGTGTGCACCTATGTTGGATACATTCATTGCCATAAAAGTTGGCCAATGACTCTGTACAGTTTGATGTGGGCTGCAACAGTTGTTGATTACAAAGAGGTATTCAACTGTTTATGCAAAAGAAAAATGGCAACAAAACAAGGGAAAGAATTACAAAAGAATAACACAATGAGCCACCAATCAATACTGTCATAATAATAAGACAGATTAATCACTAGTCTGCAGGATGGAAAACCAAGGAATCTCCTGTCATCTTTCTGCCTTCCTATATGAGGGAAACTATCATAATTTTTTCTTCCTCTTTAAAATGAAAATCAAAATATCAAGTGCTCTGAGAAAATTAGGCACATCACACATCACACCTTCATTAGCATGGTCGACAGACATCACAAAATTTGACAAGCAAATCTACCTCCAAGTTAACCAAACTAAACACAGTACTGTATAGCTAAATTTTTTGTTTTATTTATCAATTCACTTGTTACTTAAAAATATATATATACACACACACACGTTTTACTTAATCGATCTCCTCAGCTTTGTCAATATTATTCTTCAGAAGCTTCTTAAAATGTTTGCACTACCCCAGCTACAAAACCAATTGACTAAAGGAAATGCTTAAAGCATGATAGTCAGAACTAGCATTCATACCTAGGAAACTTCTAGCCTAATAAAGAGTTGATTTAAACCTCAAATCTTTGCCCAAATGGAACTCTCAGCCTCACACACTAAAGATTTTTGCACCACCAGAGTCACCAAGTTATTTCTAGAGCCTAGATTGCCTATCTAAAGCAAGATAACACCAAACTAGAACTTCCCAACCAGATGTTTAGAAAATAGAAAAAGGTTATTTAATCGCTTAACTGTCACTTAGTGTGTGTTTGTCTTGAGCTTATAAGCTTAGCTTTTAGCTTTTATGCAAAAATCACCAATCAATTGTTCCTCTAGAACAAATCCAATACCATCCCAGTAGAAAGCACTCTCAAGTTGATATGATATTTCATTCCATAGGGTTTGATGTGGGAACTTGATATGAAATTTAAAAAAGAGTTTGATGTGGGCAACCATGGTTATTGATAACATAGAGCAGTTTGACTGTTTATGCAAAAGTAAAATTGCAACAGAAGAAGAACAAAAAATATAGAAGAAAAACACAATTAGCTAATAATCAATACTATAAGAATAATAAGACAGATAAATTACTTATCAAAAAAATAAGACATATATAAATCACTAATCTGCAGCATGGAAAACCCAGCTACAAAACCAATAAACTAAAGTAACTTCTTAAAGCATGATAATCAGAACTAGCATTCAGAT
Organism: Quercus lobata; assembly: GCF_001633185.2. NCBI lineage: Eukaryota > Viridiplantae > Streptophyta > Magnoliopsida > Fagales > Fagaceae > Quercus > Quercus lobata. Next base: position 65,011,795 of record NC_044906.1, on the reverse strand, counting down.
AATACCTAAGAAACTTTATAGGAATTGATTTAATCCTCAAATCTTTGCCCAAATGGATATCACACACGAAAACTTTGTGTACTACTAGCGTCACCAAGACTTGTCTGGAGCTTAAATTGACTATCTGAAGCATGAAAACACCAAACTAGAACTTCCCAAAACAAACTTTTAGAAAACAGAAAATGTTATTTGATCCCTTAACTGCCACTTAATACTAAATTTTGCCATTTCAATTGCAGGAAACTTGCCAGTGAACACTGGATGTGAGGCAGGACTGGAATTTCTCAAAATCTCAGGTGAATGCATCTCAATGAAGAGCCAAATCAAACTCAACCTCAACTCTAGCAATTGTCTGTCATAAAATACATCAACTCCAAACACTACTCAATTTCTGAAGGTACCCTCTCCAGAATCCTAATCACTGCGACCTACAAAAGGGTTTCTATCTATGACTGTGTGGACTCAAGCAAGGACAATTCAAAATTTTCAATAGCAAAATGGCTTAGCCCATAATCACTCTATGACCTTCATGGTGGACTCAAGTGTAACTCAAATCAGTTTTATCAGCTTCAATGAGAGCCAAAGAAGTGATGATTGTGTGTTTTATGTACCAGTGATCGATATTGCCATCATTTGCTCTTATTTCTGGACCGAGGCCAAACTGCAAATTGGGGTTTTGCTCTTAAACTTTTCAAAGTTAAATGCATTTTAACTGAGGAAGTTCTGTATTTCAGTCTAAGAGCAATTCACAGGTTCCACCTAATGAAGGTCCTACTCCTAGTGTACTTTAATATTGTACTAATACCCAAAGCCAATTCAAAAACTAAATGTGGGAATGCCTCCTAAGCTCAACAGTATTTTAAGGAAAAGAAAAAAAAAAATCAAGCTTTAGTTTCAAAGTAAAACAAAAGAACAATACAATTTGCAGATTACAAGGGAAAAAAATAAAAATTAAAAATTATACGAAATGTTAACAAAGATATCATCTTTAACGAAATAAGAAGGTGAACCCAGTTTCATAATGTAAAAGATTCAATCAAATTTCAAGAGGGTTTAAGTAATTCTTACCTGTGGAGCAAGAAGAAAAAAAATTTGGACCATTTCTCGATTTATGCGTGTCATCCTTGCGCAGGGGCCATGCTAATCTTCTCTGTATCGTTCCAATTTTATCGGATGTCCCCGAAGGGACAAGCTTACCTGCCTCCTTCCTTCTAATAAAGACTTAAAGGTTTGTGTAACTAGACGATGTGGGATTCGTTGGTTCTCAACTAGAAAGGCTCTATTTTAGTTAGCTTTTGGGCTTTGGCCTTCCACGCGTCAGTGTCGTAACTATTTCAGTCTTCTATCCTCCTCGCGGATGTTCTGTACTACATCGGATTATTTTATTTTCTTCTATTTTAAAAAGATCATGAGCAATGAAAAACAAGTTATGAGGTTAAAGAACCTAAAGCCACCAAAACTTTGGCCGAATTTTCCTTTGGGTCAAAGGTTAAGGTCAAACCGGTTTGGAGCTGTTTCATCTCACTCATTACGTGACTATTTATATCTCTATTTATATGTATCATTTAAATAAATTACATGGCTTATTAGAAAAATCATTTTACTAAAACCGCATATGAATGGTATTTTCAATCACTACATAGCAGGTTGGTATCTTCATCCTTCAAACCGGTTCAGAGCTAAACTTTTTCCTTTCAACTCTCTTTCATGTATTTCCCCTCATTTTAATTCGTCATTGCACAAATGAAACAATAACTCTAGGTGCACACTCAATTTCACATGTTAAAGTGGTCGATTGTGAATTGTAGACACTTTGTGCCTACTTCTATTTATATGAAACTATCACTTTTTGTGGATAACTTCTAGTCCACCATATCAACATCAACATCTATGTAATATCTAAAAACTGAAATATAGCATTTATTATTACTATGCTTTTGTTGAGTCATATCAGCATAGCATTTTGATCTACTTTGGTCCATTTTCGGTCTATTTCGATCCATTTTGGTCCATTCAATCCATTTCAGTCTATTTGTTCCACTTCAATCCATTCTGTTTGGTCCAATTTGGTCCAGTTCAGTCCATTTGGTCCACTTCAATCCATTCAGTGATGCTTTGGGATAGAGATTTGTGTGGAAAGAGGAGTTGTTTTGTTGAAAGTTATGTCATACTCTCAATGTAATTTTAGTAAATTCTTGATAAAATTACATTTTTTTATATTATTAAAGCCTTGTAATTAAATGATGAATTTACTTATATTTGTTCTCTTTAAGACATTCAAGATGTATAGAGGATGAATCATTTGTAAGGAGTACTAGAAACAAACTCTAATCACACATTACATTATTTACAAAGCGATTCACCTTATATAATGATTGAATGTAAAATACATTATGTTTCCTTGGAAAAAAAATTACAAAATTTAAAACATTTTCAAATAACAAATATTGAAAGCTTAATTTAGAAAATCTAATATATTGTATCAATTATACATTGTTAGAAAAGAATCAAATCATTTTAAGAAGGGTTTGAGACTAAGTGTGCGTTTGGAACGCACGTTTTTCGTGTGTTCCAGCGTTTTGTTGAAGAATGGTGGGTCTCATTCACTGTTCACGGGACCTACAAGTACTTTTTTCAATAAAAACAACTTTAAAACTAAGTCCCATGGGCCATAGTTTAAACCCGTGGCCCAATTGTCCTATAACAATTCGTAAATGGATTTTCGTGAAACACTAGAGAAGCTAGGTTGACAAGTAAGCGATTAGGACTCAAGCCCATATGCAGTTCTTTATCTCCACGTTAGATTGGCTCTTAGCTCTTACTCCTCTTTAATTTTCTTTCTTTTCTTTTTTACTTTCTTTGCACTTCATGTCTTTCGGGTCTCTTCTTCTTGATCTTTATTCTTTATTCTTTTCTTTTTCCCTTTTACTTCATATCTTCCAAGTTTCTTCAAGTTGGCTTAGCAATTAACATAGCCCCCACTTTGAATGTAAAGCCCCTATTACCTATAAGACAAAAATAATATATAATCAATTACAAAATAGTATAAAAGTAATGCTAAATATACAGATATAAGAGTACTTTATTGTCTATATTTTACGCACATCAAACTAAAGTAGACCAAAGTAGACCAAATGGGCCAAAGTGAACTAAATTGACCGAAGTAAACCGAATTGGACTAAAGCGAATTAAAAAGCTATGTTGATGTGGTTCAAAAGAAATATAATAACAATAAATGTTATGCTTTATCTTTTAGATATTTTATAATCATGGCATCAATATATTTATCCACAAAACCTCCCCTATAGTATCGTCATCACAATAGAGTTAATTTAGTTATTCATGTAATTTTATTTGATAAAATACTACATGGTACACTGTCATCCCTAAACTTGATTCCTAATTGTTAAGAGTAGTATTCAATTAATTTGTCAAAGCATATGTAAACCTTTGTTTTGAACAAAATGAGTTATCTTCATTCAGTTGCAAGTCATAGTACCCTCAATAAAATAAAATAAAATTTTTAATTTTTAATTTTAGAATTTTTTATCTAAGATAAAATATTGATAATAATTTCAATGTCATAAATTAAGAATTATTTACATTAAAATAAATACTAATTATATATTTCATATATAATATAATAAAAAACACATTAAGTATTCAACAAAAAAAAAATCATGACACTTGCACATGCACCAATTTTTATTTCATTGGCATAAATAAATTATAAATTTTGAAACTCTAACATCAAAATCATGCTTCTTTGATTTTTTATTTTTGATTTTTTTTCACTTACAGGTTGGAATCTAAAAAAATATGTACACTTTTATTCCATTTTATTTTGGTTTTTGGTTTCTTAGTAGTTTTTTATTACACACTAGATTTCAAAAAATATTTTGTTGCTCAATTTTTTGTTATGACTATAAAAATCTCTATGTTTTTTTTTTTTTTTTTTTTTATGAAAAAAAATGCACACATGGAATGTCAGACAAAAATTATTTATTTTATTAAATAAAGTTATGTTTAACAATATGTTTATGTTTAAATATTGAAAAATATATGTAAAGGATAAGTCACTCTAAAGGTACACTTAGTTAAGACTCTCCCCAACCACTAAAATGATAACACAGGTGTTATGCCTTTGGATACTATTCCCTTGAAAATACACGCGATGCACAAATTAATTAAAGTTTAGCAAATAAATCATTGTAGACTAATATTTTTATAGTTTTTTAATAATCTAATTTTATAATTTCATGTTAATTTTGTTCATAAAAATTCAAACAAACCTAAATTGTCCAAATGATCATTTTCATGAGAGTAAATTTGATAAAAACTTCTATTTGCACCTTTGAATAGAACTTTGTCATGTTAGGTTTTTCAAATCGGATACTCGCACTATCTTATGCATTCCACTTTTTTTTTTTTCATAGCTTCGCTGCTGATTGCTTTTCCTTATACATTGTAATTGCATTTATTCCACAATACAATATATCTTAAAATGTTAACACGGAGTTCTACAACAGTTGGCCTCTATGGTATATAGGATAGATTTTTGAAAAAAAAAAAAAGTGCTTCTTACTGAACCTGGATTTATCAACCAACAATTGACTTACGATTCAAACTACCTTGGAAAAAAATGTTTTAATATTGTTTTTTATTTTATTTTATTCATTCTGCCATTCATTTTATGTTTTATTTGGATGATAACATGCTTCAAAGAAAGTCGTCAAAAAGAACCTACAAGAAGTTCATGTGGTTGATGATGCCTAAGATATGAGTTGTAAACTTATAATACACATGGTAATTATTCCATTTAAACCAAAAACAATATGAATATTTATATATAAAAAAACATAACAGTTAATTGCACATAAACCAATTGGTACTTGAGCAAATAAAATATAAATTTTGAAACACTAACATCATAATCATGTTGCTTTGACTTTTTTTATTTGTTTTTACTTAAATGTTGGAATCATAAAAAATATGTATCCTCTTATCCTCTTTTATTTTGTTTTTTCTTTCTAAGAACTTTTACATTGAATGAATGTAAAAAATTATTTTCATAATAAAGTTTATGTTTAACAACATGTTTAGGTTTAGGTTTAAGAAAATATATGTTAAGGGTAAGTCGCTATAAAGGTACACTTATTTAAGAGTCTTCCCTTACAAGTTACAATATAAGGACTATGACTCTAGATACTTTTTACTTGAAGTGACATGTCTTCTACAAATTCAATAAAAATTTGTAAATAATTAATTATAAGTTGATATTGTAGGGCGTAAATGATTTATGGGCCAAGCCGAGGAGGATTATGGCCCAAGTTCAACAAAATAGACTTTGGGTACCGCCGAGGGTAGTTCAGTCCTCGGCAGACCCAAAGTTCCCCCTCGTAAAGAAGGGTAAAAATGGTATAAAACTGAAACTCGGAAAAAAGATCTAAAATATCCGGGGAAAGCTGCTGTTATTATCATTTAATGTTCTGAACCCGACAGGGCCGCATTCTTTGGCTTTTACAACCACCCCCAATGACTTTGGGGGATAGACTGATGGGACAAGTATCAGCCTTGGAAAGATTGACCCTACACGTGGATGAAGGATAAATGGATACAGGCGAGTATAAAAGGAAAACTAAGTAATCTTGGGAAGGGGCTGGGAAAAAATGGCCAAGAAACGAGAGTCTCCCAGCCCACCTCCATGAGAAGTACTCTAGGGGTGACGATCATTTAACCTTGTATGAACCCCCTGAAAAACCCACCGCCTATCGATCAAGGCCTAGCCTTTCAAACCCACGCTCTACAAATGATATTGTTAGGGCCGTTTTACGTGCGAACCCGACACTGTTACGGTCCGCCACGAATCGTGACCCTACAATTGGCGCCGTCTGTGGGAAAGGCTTGCGTGTTGGCGCAGGTGGTAGGTTGAAACACTTCCTCTGTTATTTCTAACCGTTGGTTATAGAGTTCAAGTATAAAATCTCACTAGGGGCTACGTTTCTTGACGAGGGGCTTAGCTGAAGAGCTAACTCCCCTAAAAGCTAAAGCTCCTCGTACAGAACAAACTAGGCGCTTGGTAACGTTAACCGTATAGATAAATTCAAGGGGCTTGGCTGAAGAGCTAGCTCCCCTAGAGCTAAAGGCAAGCCAAGGCCCCATACAAAGAGAAAACTAGGTTTTGGACAGAACCAAGGCATTGCATAGTCCTCGGACTCAAGCCTGTGGGAAAACCAACTACCTGGATGTGGAACCAACTATGGCACGTAAACCTCAAAATCCATCCGAGGAGGACTCCTAGTTCACAAATGTGTTAATACCTTGAATGCATAGATTCCACAATCTGCCCTCGGTACGACGCAATTCATTACCCAAAAACACAATCAAAGTCCCTCGCTACTTAGCTACCCTTTCAGACGAATTATTTAGAGATTATCGTTCTCGGACATTGGTCTAGCATGCATCGCGTAGTACTCAGCGCTTATCCCGGTTAGTTCCAAGAATTTAATTTATTGAAAGTTATCATTGTTATACTTGATAATATTTGTGAGTTTGAATTAGTAGGAACCTGTATTAAAGCATTTTTTCTGCTCGGAATATCCTTAAGAGCAAGCTTGCATTTAATATTCATGCATAAAGTAGTTGTTACGGAGAAGAAAGATATGTATAGAGAAATGGACTCCTGTTCTATTAAGACAAAGGAACAGTACAGTGTACAATGAAAAGCTGAAACGAGCTTACACTAAAGCTGACTACATAAGTAAAGGGAAATACAAGCGAGTGGAGAGAAAGCCGTGGGGACAGGTCAGAGGAGAGGTTGGCTACTGCGCCAAGTTGTTGTCTAAGGAAACTATTCCTCGACACTTCTGCATGCCCATAACTCAGGCAGCCAAAGAACCTGACCTCAGGCTAACACCATCTACAGAAAAGGCGCACGGAGCCGGAAGTTGGGAAGCCCCGGCAAGAATTTGCCGGTTACAAGGTAGACAGTGCTGATGGTGGAAATTCCTTCTTCGGACATACCAAAAATCTGGCATGACCAGAACCTGCTTCGGATTTTGACTGAAAGGGGGGGAGACACCCTCCCCCCTCCGTAGAAGTGTAAATTTCTCTTAAGTTTATGCTTTCTTGGCCCGTGCATCACTCCTTCGAGTCTCGGGAGGACACGGCGCCTCTGCGGTGGAGAAAATTCTTTTTCCCTAACCCTCGCATCAAACATGATTTCTTAAAGGAGGAAGCTGAAGGATTTGTGCGTAGGAAAAGTAACTTTCTCTCCTATTTTATATCAAAAGATAAAATAGTAGCATTTAATTCACGCAGCGTCCCAAGGAACGCTACAGACAAAATGTCTCTGGCTCGATTTCCAACGTCGTCTGCAACCCTGAAGTTAGAGGAGTCTCGATAAGGCGCACCTCGAATACTGGGACGCCCAAAAAGTATCGCGTGGCCTGAGAATACGGAAATACCCCCTAATTTTGGGCCCAGTCAACTCACGGCCCAGGCCCGATTCAGCACAAGGGCCCGGGGACAGAACCTAGGTCTTGAATGGTCCTCGGACTCAAGCCTATGGGAAACCAAGTACAAAAGATGAAAATTACAAGTGTTGGATAGAACCTAGGTCTTGCATGGTCCTCGGACTCAAGCCTATGGGGAAACCAAATACTTGGGTAAGTAAAGGTTTGAATTTCGTAAGATGGGCTACTTGATAAAAACGTCAAGTCACTTCGTCTACGGCTTAAACACCATAGAAGGTTAAGGCCAATAAGGGGGTAAGGAAGGTGGTGGGACGCCTCAGCATTTAGTCATATAAGAGGGCTATTCATTTGGCAGGGGATATGTCCTCGGACGGTTATTTCTCACACGGCATCAAGCCTTCGGTTCTCTCCTCGGCTAGTTCCGGGTAAGTACTATTTTTTACGGGTCGGCCTTATTGTGCCAAGCACTTCTATTAAAGCTATGGCGACATCATTTTATTATCAAATCTTTTGGTCTTAGTCGTCATTGATTTAGATGCTATATTATTGTGCCGAGCAGCGCTTGCAAATTTATGAAAACATAGAGACATAACATGCGAAATAAGGTAGACAACAATTTTTATTAATATAAAAAATCATTACAACATACAAAAAGGGGCTCAAACGAGCCTATACAAAATGTAAACTGCCTAAGCAACCATTACATCTGTAGTACAGAAAAGTAAACTGTCAAGCGTCTTTTAAACTCGTCTTCAAAGTTTCTCCAATCTCTGCCTCATTGCTGCTCATACTAAGAGAGGGACTCACTTTAAAAAAGAAAATGAATGAAGAAGAAGGAAATAGTAAGGAAGAAATCAATGACGAAGATGAAGGGGATGAATAAAGAAAATGGAGGACATGAGTAAAGAAGGAGGAGAAGAGGAGAGAGAGATGAAGAGACAAAGAGAGGAACAAAAGATAGAAAAGAAACAGCACCAGGGCGGAACTGGTGCTGGGAAGACAATAAGAAGAGGGAGGGGGAGGGCACCAAGGAGCAAAAGAGGGAGAAGCAGAAGCACTTAGCCCCTGCCTCAGCCCTGACTCCTAACACGCCGGTGCCATATTAGGTACGCTCGTGAGGAGCCGGATGGTAACGATCTTGGGTGTTCTCGACTCAGTCACGTCGAAAGTTTGACGTGACGAGTCCCTGCTTCGGATTTTGACTGAAAGAAGGATGAGGTTGATTTTGAGTCTTCGTCATCCTTGTCCCGATCGAGCCATGATAAGCTTTATCGGAACGTGGCGTTTTTGGGAGGGGTGGGGCTTTTGCATCCCTTGTTGTTATGGTAAAGTATTTTACGATTAAGTGTATAAACCAGCGAGTAAACCGAATCCTAAGGGAGGCTAAGTATTCCAGAGTCGCAGGGGGATGAAAAGGGATTTTTGGTAAAAACAATAACCTCCTCCTGTCCTACTTATACAGAGGGCGAAGCGGGGGGCATTTAATAGGTTCAGATCTCCAAAGGAATCAGCAAACCCAAACACGCCGGTTCCACTTCTCCACCCCATCAAAATAAACCGTCGAATTAAAGTAGTCTCGTAAATAGTGATTATTCAAAGCGCGTTTTGGATACCCCAAGCGATAAGAAACACCTCAAGCGCGAAATTAAAAACTATCTCGTAGACCGGTGAATCTCTTGGGCATATGAGGAACCGCCAGCATGTTTAATAGGCCGAATGGATTGGGCCACAGGAAGAAGTTTGGCGTCACCAAAACCCCCCTGTCCAGCCCAGAGGTTGGACAGCCGGGTTTTGAGGGGCTAATGTAGGGCGTAAATGATTTATGGGCCAAGCCGAGGAGGATTATGGCCCAAGTTCAACAAAATAGACTTTGGGTACCGCCGAGGGTAGTTCAGTCCTCGGCAGACCCAAAGTTCCCCCTCGTAAAGAAGGGTAAAAATGGTATAAAACTGAAACTCGGAAAAAAGATCTAAAATATCCGGGGAAAACTGCTGTTTATTATCATTTAATGTTCTGAACCCGACAGGGCCGCATTCTTTGGCTTTTACAACCACCCCCAATGACTTTGGGGGATAGACTGATGGGACAAGTATCAGCCTTGGAAAGATTGACCCTACACGTGGATGAAGGATAAATGGATACAGGCGAGTATAAAAGGAAAACTAAGTAATCTTGGGAAGGGGTTGGGAAAAAATGGCCAAGAAACGAGAGCCTCCCAGCCCACCTCCATGAGAAGTACTCTAGGGGTGACGATCATTTAACCTTGTATGAACCCCTTGAAAAACCCACCGCCTATCGATCAAGGCCTAGCCTTTCAAACCCACGCTCTACAAATGATATTGTTAAGGCCGTTTTACGTGCGAACCCGACACTGTTACGGTCCGCCACTAATCGTGACCCTACAGATATATTTATAGTTTTTTAATAATATAATTTTATAGTATAGTGTTACATGTAAAACTTTAATTAATTTTGTTCACATAAAAATCAAGCAAACTTAAATTTATCTAAATTTCTATATAAAATTTATGAGTTGAGGAAAACTACACCACTTAATAACAAAAACTACTATGTTGTCACATTAGGTATAATTTTCCCCCTTTTCTTTTCTAAAATATTGTTGATCTTGAACAATGCGCATAGGGTGTGTTGTAAACCTTGAGTGCTATAGTGCATTTAGGGCTTCCTACAGAGAGAGAGAGAGAGAGTTTGTAGGAACCGTAGGTTTATTTTTTAAATTTGAGAGAGAGGTAGGGTTGCTAGGATCTTCGAGTGGGAAGAAAGGAGTTCCGTAGGTTTATTTTTTAAACTTGAGAGAGAGGTAGGGTTGCTAGGATCTTCGAGTGGGAAGAGAGGAGTTATAACTTATAACGTGTCTTTTTTTCTAATTAATTGAGTCTAAACATGAGTTTTTTTTTTTTTTTTTTAAATACTAATTGTAGGAGCTTAAGAATTCTTGTCTTTGGCTTTGGTATTTTTGGCTTGATTGCCTAACCTTGCCTTTGGCTTGAATTCCCTTGTCCCACATTGGAAGGAAAGCTTTCCTCTTCATGCCTTATAAGGCATGAAGAGGAAAGCTTTCCTTCCAATGTGGGACAAGGGAATTCAAGCCAAAGGCAAGGTTAGGCAATCAAGCCAAAAATACCAAAGCCAAAGACACTAATATAAATTAATGAGCTGTAAATTTGTGAGACTTGCAAAACTAATGTGCCAAATTTTTAAAAGGTCAACAAAAAGTCAAAAGTTTTAGTTTTATATTATATTATATTATATTTTACACACACACACACACACACACATATATATATATATAATACAGTATATATTAAAAATAGATAGATAGATTAGTTAGGTGCAATACTAGGAACATAACCTCTTTCTTTTTCACAATTTGCTAATGTAACAAATTATAATTAAGATAACATCAATTTCACATTGGATCACTGCTTACATCACATTTATAAAACACCTATCACAATACATCACCCAACTAAGATTTGGGAATGTTGTTCTTAGACATACAATGGGTGGCATAGTTTCTTACATTAGCAATGTGCAGAGCAACAATGCAATCAAACATCAAACACTCTTTCTTTCATGGTGACACTTGCAATGCTTTTTCTGCCAGACCTATTCATATCAATGTAGTCGCCGGCAATCATTTTAAACTTACGTACTTCTTTAAACTTCACAAGTAACTTCTATCCAAGTTTAAGTAAAGCTTTCTACTCACAAATTTTCCTTCGCATATCAACGGGACACCCCCCCCCCCCCCAAAAAAAAAGGAAAAAGGAAAAAAAATACTAATTATGTATATTTATATGAAATTTTAGAATTTGGCCTAACAAATTTTAAATTTAATATATAGTCAGTTTAATTGTTTTGCAATCCAAAAAATTAATGTAATCCGAGAAATTTTAGTCTCGGATTGAATGAAGCTATTACTATTAACTTATTTTGCTTAAAGAATAAGTTTTACTTTAGTCTCAAAAAAGCTGACATGAGTTAAATAAACTAGAAAATAAGCACATCTAAACAGGCCTACAAATAGTTGTAGTGATGTTTTTGGGTCTTGTATGATTGACCCTCGGGTTGGCGGGTCTACAAGGAAGCTTGTCTTTTCTCTTTTTCTTTTTCTTCTTTTTTTTTCCTCCTCCCCTATGGTTTAGACTTTAGAATGCAAATGAATATGTTTGCATTGTTTCGAGCTTTTTTCATGTGAAACAAAGCAAGATTTTAATGAACTCCAATGTTCCATTACTAGTTTACCCTCAGTGACAAACCAGTTTAGATGGCACATAAAGGGTTAAAGGAGTCATTAAGGTACAATCCCTCTATAAAGCTTTAACAGCAAATGAGTGCACTTTATTTTGTAAAGAGTTCCCTCCTACTTTTAAACCAATTTGCTTTTGCTTTCGTCATAATTATACTTAGTCCTCCACCACCATCACCACCATGGTCAATCTTCCATTCTTCTTCCTCAACCTCAACAACAACGTTTTGAACCCCACTTTGCCAGACTTCCCACAATAGAAAACTCAGAGACTGAACTCCAATGCCTCAGCCAGACAAGAAGTTAAGGTACACTACCATGTAAGTAAGCATTCCATTTCTCTCTTTAGTTTTGTATATTTCTTTGATAGGGAAATAAACAAACCTCTTTGTTCTTTGTTTAGATGAATTGTTTGCCTTGATATGCCATCTGGGTCTTCAAAAGAAATGAGAGAAAGGAGATGATATATGATAATGCTATAAAATGGTTAACTTTAACTATGAGTTCCTATCTCAAAGGTGTGTTACATTTTAAAATTGTAATTGATGCTTATGTGAGTGTGCATGTTTCTTGCGCTTTCTGCTGCAGAAAATTCTCACTTCATAGTTAACAATTTCATGTAGATATATGATCATGCATTAATTCAAGAGAAGCAAAATAGACAAAGATGAGGTATGTGCACACCAAAATCAGAATACATTTCCAATCCATTCATACTAAGTTTCATTACATCAGAAATCAGGGGGGGGAAAAAATAAAAAATAAGGACTTATTCTATACCCTTTGCACACCCAAAAACAAACAAATAGGAATCCATTTCAACTGGTTAATCCTCCTTTACTCTTTTTTTCTTCTCTTTCCTCTATATCTTTCATCATCAATCCTAGGTCGGATATAGGCGGGTTGCCGATGTATAATACACTCTGAATGACTAGGGATTATATAACAGGTTCTGTACAAATGATAAATCAAGACCAAAAACTGGAACACCCAAAACCTTAAAGCTCAAGGAAAAAAACAGAAGGGATGACACTTCAAACACACTAGTTTTCATGTAAGTATCTAGGTAGGAACCCTGGTGGGGAACAAAAAATGCAGAACACGTTAGATGTTTTCATGTAAGTATCTAGGTAGGAACCCTGGTGGAGAATGCACCATAACATTCTAGATCTGGGGGTCTTGGAATGCAGATCTCAACATGCCTATATAAAATTTCAGGCCGGAATTGCTGCAATCCCAAGAAACTGAATTCAAATGAGAAGAAAAGAACTCAATAATGAATCTGGACCGCATAGAATTTCTATTGTGAGGTAAATCAGAAAGGTTGGTTATAGACTCTGGAGGAGGGCTCTTTTGCAAGTTGGTGGTTATGAAAGATTAGCACTTGGGTTGGGGCAAGGGGACTCCATTCCAAGTGTTTTTAGTAGGAAGCTCCTTTCCTTAAAAAATGCAACAAAGTAAGTGGTAAGTCTTTGATCAAATTCTGACACCAACACAATATACAGAAGTAAATTATAAGGGTAACACTAATTGATCTTTTCTTTTAGCTTCTCCTGTTCTCCAGCCCCTCATTTTGAAAACAAAGGAAATTATCTATGCATGGAAGGGGCATCGCTTGCACTAGAAAATTCATATGACCCATTTATTGAGTTTGATATCTTATCCTTGACTAACATACTAATGTGCAAAGAATGTTATCCAGGAATAGGGCTGAGTTAAGCTTTCAGCTAAATGTAAACTGATGAATCCTGTGATATCAGTGGACTGAAAGTCTCGGGCCTTGATGAATTTGTGACTGAATCCTGAGAAAACAAACAGAAAATTCAGAGGAGACCGGTGGAAGCCGGCCAAGAACCCTCCGATGGTGAAGTTAGCCTTTTTGTGATTCTCAGTAAATTGAAAGTCTCAGAAAATCAGAATCCCTTACTTTTTCATTGGCGAGTGTTTATATAGCATGCAGGGAGCGGTTACTCGTTTGGTAACCGTTCCTATTGTTAGGGAATTCAAAAGGCTCGGAGGTAACTTCCATAACTGATGTGGAAGTTAGATTATTCAAGAAGTCTGCATTTCACAACGGTTGGACTTGACTGGCAACGGTACGTTCTCTCACCCAGTGGAGATGTAGTGTAGTAATCTCGTCCGTCCTTTGAGGACGGACAGACGGTAGTAATCTCGTCCGTCCTTTAAGGACGGATGGATGAGGAGCTTGGCAAGGATTTCCCTTCCTCCTGTCTTTACTTTGGACGACGCATATGAACGAGAAAAGACTAGGGAGTTTCTGTTGCACATCATAAACAACTGATCATCCTTGCAATTTTCAGTTGTTGCGAAGTAGACTAATTAATTCAAGGCAACATCTACAATCCCACTTGGCCTAACTGAGCCTCTTCAAATATATACATGACCTAGACAAGATATCACACTAAGATGAAGGCTTCTATAGAAGCAATTATGACTCTTAAGTACTTGGAGCATTTTGGCAGTTGCTCAGATATAAAAACTTAAGTTTCTGCCATGATATTTTTCCTTTTAAACTTTTATTTTTTTCCTAGGTAAATAAGGGCTGGTGGGTTTCAAACCCCAGTGCCCACCACCACAAGAGGGGCTGGAACCACAGGGGTATCCCTTGAACCCCATTTTTCCTTTTAAACATAATGCTATGCATTTTTGCCACCTGTAGTATTTGCTTGATTTGTTGTTAGACAACAGTAAAGTTGAACGTATGAAAAAAAGGTAGAGAGTTATGGCCACAATAGGATACAGAGAAATAGAAGAAGAGGCATAAAAAGCACACAAGCTGGCTCTAAGATACTCTGAAAGGATTATAATTGGAGTAACAGAGTTTGTTTTATTTCAGTGGAGAGTAAAACATCTTACACTATAATATTGTCATATAACTTAAATTTTCCATCAAATTTTGATGCATCAAATAATTCAAAGCATAATGCTGCACTTAAAATTTTGGTCAAGGTAAAAAATCTAGAGTTCTTATTTATGATGTGTCAACAGGATTTATAGTTGTGCAGGATTTGTAGTCCTGTATAATTAACAAGCAATCTCAATGTTTTTTCTCTTTTTATTTCTATTTTCTGTCAGTCCCATCTGTGCATTGCCATTGGCTAGATTTTGCCTAAATCTTGTATTACACATTTTGGACTTGATAATGTGATATACATCCTGATTCTGCAGCAGCTCCCTGATCAACTTTTTTAATTATTTTTTTGATAGGTAAAACAGGGGGAGGGGGCTGGTGGGGTTCAAACCCCATTGCCAAGGCACTACAATAGGAGCTGGAACTACAGGAGTATCCCTTGAACCCTAGCTATCTGATTAACTTCATTTTAAAGAATTTGCAATTATTAATCATCAAAGATGCTTACTAAGTAAAGAAAAGCAAGTTGCAACTATTTTAGTTGACTTCATCCAAGTCACTATGATTTCTTAGTTGAGTTCTGTTTTGCATAGATAGTCCTTCCCAATTTTCATGTGCCCACCCCAACCCCTTTTTCCTCTTTTTATGGCCCCAGAAGCAAGGTATTCCATTTACTAAAATGGTAATAACTGCTACAGCTAGACTAGTATTATTGGTTTCATTCTTAATATATACTGCAACTTCTAATACTATATTTACAGTCCAATATATGGCTTTATCATTAGTAGACTCAAAAGTTCTACTTGTGCTTGATATTTGTGTTTAGAAACTTTAACCATCGTTGCCATCTCTAATTGCACAAAATACCACAACCACCATTCACTTGAAAAAACAGCAACAATAAAGCCCTAGTCCCAAAACTATGAGGTCGGTAGTAGATTCTTAACAAACTAATTGGAATCATTCACATGTATTCTTTTTCACTATTCTCTCCTATATAAAATCATACTCTTTGTCACCTCCTTAATTAAGATGTCCTTTATTGATGAACTACATATGCACCCAATAGGTCTTGAACCCACGACCTCACCCAGTCAACCCTCCAGCCCATTATTATGATAGCTCATTGGCTACTAGTGTTATTTTAGGTCTTCCAAACTCTTTTTGTTCCCTTTCCTTGACAAAAGATACACTCAAATTGTTTGGCTTATAATTAGTCTTAAATCCTTACTAATTCTTTATAATGGCTATATAGTGACTATAAACGGCAGCTGATGAGAATCAATAGACTCTTATCTTTCTCCAACCTTCTCTTCTACCCCTACACTACTCAATAAGCTCCAGACCATTACTACTACTGTCAATTCTTCTGCAGTCAGCTTGAAAGTTGACAACCTTGCAAGTTTTACTACTATTACTAAATGAATTATTGAGACTTCTTTCTACTGCTGCTATGAAATGCCATACCACCAACGGCATTGTATTGTTAGAATCATAGTTTTAGGATAACTTACATTTTCTGAAAATTTGGGGCTAGGAATTCCTGCTGCTTATGATCTGAACAGTGGGGTTACTTGAAGAGGGGAACCAAAGTCTGTACTTGATGAGACACAAACAACTCCATCATTGTTTGGTTGTTCATCACAACACATGAAAATCCCTGCAAAAAGATTAGATCTTTTATCATTGATTCTAACTTAGTCAGGTGATGTCATATATAAAAAGAAAAGAAAGCTTGTAGGTCCTTCTATTCCATATAAGATTTTATTACCTTGCTTTGGAGTTGCACCAGAAATAACCCCACTCTCACATTCACCAACATCCTTTTGCTCTTCAATATGAATTGATTCTGACCCAGTTCCAGTATCCTGATGCAGTGAACATATCTCAGCGTGTGCTTGTTCCAGTTTGTTAGCAGCTGAATGCAACTGGAGAGTTGATCCTGTACTGTAGTCAGAGCTACCAGGAGACTCATCATACAGATCAGGTTGCCTAAACATTATTTATAAACACTTAGATGCTGATACCAAATAGGGGAAAAATACTAAATTTGAATATTAGTTAAAACAATATGTACTACGTCCAGGATTGTTGGCTTCCCTCATTACAACTTCTTAAGTCATCTACCAAATCTTTGAAATCTTCAAGTTGAAGATAATATCAGGGAATCTATAATTTAGAATATCACATTCTTTCCTTCGGTTCAGGAAATCTTGAAGAATTATATTTGATAAATATTAGAGAAGATGTGCATCATATTTAAAGCTTTGCTCTAAGGAGGAAATGTAGGGTACTCAAGTACAAAGCACATACGTGTGGCTTTAACGTTTAAACAGAAGCAATCAATATTTTTTTATACAGCAAATACTGAGATTTCAACCAACACTCAGCAAATATGATGTTCATGATGATGATGATGATTATATTATTCTCATTTAGACTGGTTTGGGCAATATGAATGAAAAAACTGCATTCATTTAATTGATGCTTGGAATTGAACTAAGTGAATCCTACGTATGCAAACCATATGTACTTTAATATTGGTCCTATCCAACTCAGTGGACCCTTCCTAGAGAAAGACATTGGATGCGATGAAATCAAAGCAAATGCAAAATTATCTCTCTTGATTTTTCTTCTTCTTTCTTGCAACTCTAATTTATATTGATGAATCATTGTGATTTTTAAAACTATATTTTGAGTTCATATGCTTTGGAGTTGTATTTTTTAGTTCCCCATTACAAGTTGTATCTCTCTCTCTCTCTCTCTCTCTTATGGTTTCGGTTTGATTTTTGTTTGAGTTAATACTTGATTATTTTGGAAGAATTTGAGTTTATATCATAACACAACCTTAGCTACCTTACAAATCGACATTCGGTCCATTTCGGTCCACTTCATCTATTTGTTCCGGTTCAATCTATTTTAGTTTACTTCGGTCCAATTTGGTCTACGTTGATCCACTTCAGTTCAATTAGGTCCATTCGGTCTACTTTGATTCACTATTTTAAATAGTTCTCATGCCGTTCTATCCTATGCTTGGTATAAATGTTCCATATGTTTTAGTGAATGGTGGAATAACAAAAAACCAAATGAGAGTTAGCAAAAGAGAAATTTTTTCTTTAAAAGAAATTTGGAGAATCTCTTCCGATTCATTTCGTGACATCTTATAAAACTATTATGTTTATTCGTTGAGATATACAAATGGTATGCATCTCTTTAAATAGAAAACAAAGATGCATGAATACAAAAGAATAAGATCTCCTAGAAACTAAAAGGACTAGCAGCGTGTCCTACATTACAAAATGGGTATCTACCATATTTACCATTTACAAATTCCTAATAATATTACAAAAAGGTTTATTTTAACTTTTTTGCTATGTATACTTTCCTGGCAGTAGTTTTGAACAAAGCTACAAAGAATATTTTACATACCGGCACTTTTTGATTGTAAGAGTAAAACAAGTCATATAAAAATAAATTATGTGACTATAAATACACAACGTTATTATAGTAGCATCTTACTCATTGGGTCTAAGTGTGTGCTCTTAGCCTCATGAAGGCACTAGTGGGCATTAAACCGGGCTGATTAGGGGAAGGGGGGGGGGGGGTGGGGGTGTTGTGGTTAAGGGGGTTTCCCAAACGCTTCCCATTGCCAGATTTGAACTTGGGATATCTACCCTTCAAACTACTTAGGAGTAAGTCCAATGACCACTAGACCACCACCCTTTGTGGCCCAAATCTTCATCTTAATTATCATTAATTTCTAGAATTAACAATTAATTTAATTGTAAATATCAAAAAAATAACAGAGGAAAAAATTAAACCGACTCTTCATTACAAAAATAAGCAAATTAAACCCCATTTGACACTATCATTTATATATATATATACACGTTTCTCATGGTCAAAACTTAAAACCCTCTAAATGAATCCTAAATCCTTTGTACCCGATAGTTGTTACCAAACATCACAAAAGAGCAAGCTACGTTCCTTTTAAGGACTGTTTAGCCTGCAAATATATTATTGTAAGAGTGGTTATTAGTCATCATTGTTGTTGGGCGGTTATGGAAGCATCTCAAAATTTGTTTCATGTTATGTTTCTAAGTTTATAGAAGAATTGAATGGAATAAAATTATAAATCATGAAAGAATAGAATAAAATGAATTAAGATATGGGTTTTTTTTTTTTTTGAGAGTTAACAAAATGAGTAAGGAAATTAAATAAATATAAAATTTTATCATTATATCATTCACTGTTTATTTGTCATTTCCTAGATAAGGATAAAATTAATACTCCATTGTCATTTCACAAAAATAAAGGAATGTGCGCTCTTTCCAGTTTCCACTCTTAAGAGGAATGTTTAAGATAAAATAGTTAGGAATGGACATCTCCTCTTAATCATTCTATTACTCACTAAATTCTCAAATAGGAAATTGAATAGAATATTCTTTAAAAATCCCATTCTTCAATTCCATTTCTTTTCTCCCCTCCAAAACAAGCCATTAGAGGAACTATAAAAGCCATTTCTTTTCTGATGAATAAGCTGTATAAGCAATTTCTAATTTCAAATGACCAAAGCAAACATAGATAACACCCCCCACCCAAAAAAAAAGAAAAAGCTGCAAATATTTTAATCACGAACTATGAAGTTTCTCAAAAAGAAGTGTTTATTTTTTTATAATGGTTCAAAATTACTACTCATGGGGAGGTACCACTTGGAGCAATGTTTATATGTTCAAAACCTTGTGCAAAGCAACAAACAACGCAATCAAAGGTCAGACAGACCACTATCTCTTTATATTGGCTCTTGCAGTGCTTCTCCTGCCATTCAAGTTCATATCAATATCTGTAGGTAAGCATTTTAAATTCCACATTTCTCCAACTTCACAAGTAAATTCCATCTGGATTTAAGAAAAGATAACTGCTATGAGCAAATTTTCCTCCACACATCAACTCGAGAATCCAGACTTTGATTCTTTGAATCTCCTCCAACCAGTAATACCCCTCCCCCCCACCCCCCCCCCCCCCCCACACCTCCCCAACGATTATAACCACAAACATCACCAGTCCATTTTAGCTCAACAACAAATCCAATACCATTCCTGGTTGGTTATTTAGCGGACATAGCTTCGGGTCCCAACACCTCATAGTGAGAGAGGCTAATTCCACTATCATGTGTGCACCTATGTTGGATACATTCATTGCCAGAAAAGTTGGCCAATGACTCTGTACAGATTGATGTGGGCTGCAACAGTTGTTGATTACAAAGAGGTGTCCAAATGTTTATGCAAAAGAAAAATGGCAACAAAACAAGGGAAAGAATTACAAAAGAATAACACAATGAGCCAGCAATCAATACTGTAATAATAATAATAAGACAGATTAATCACTAGTCTGCAGGATGGAAAACCAAGGAATCTCGTGTCATCTTTCTGCCTTCCTATATGGGGAAACTATCATAATTTTTTCTTCATATAAGACAGATTAATCACTAATCTGCACTCATACCTAGGAAACTTCTAGCCTAATAAAGAGTTGATTTAAACCTCAAATCTTTGCCCAAATGGAACTCTCAGCCTCACACACTAAAGATTTTTGTACCACCATAGTCACCAAGTTATTTCTAGAGCCTAGATTGCCTATCTATAGCATGATAACACCAAACTAGAACTTCCCAACCAGATGTTTAGAAAACAGAAAAAGGTTACTTAATCACTTAACTGTCACCTAGTGTGCGTTTGTTTTGAGCTTATAAGCTCAACTTTTAGCTTTTATGTACAGCTTTTTAACTTCTATGCAAACACCACCAATCAATTGTTCCTCTAGAACAAATCCAATACCATCCCAGTAGAAAGCACTCTCAAGGTGATATGATATTTCACTCCGTAGGTTTTGATGTGGGAACTTGATATGAAATTTAAAAAAGAGTTTGATGAGGGCAACCATGGTTATTGATAACATAGAGCAGTTTGACTGTTTATGCAAAAGTAAAATTGCAACAGAAGAAGAACAAAAAATATAGAAGAAAAACACAATTAGCTAATAATCAATACTATAAGAATAATAAGACAGATAAACTACTTATCAAAAAAATAAGACATATAAAAATCACTACTCTGCGGGATGGAAAACCCAGCTACAAAACCAATAAACTAAAGTAACTTCTTAAAGCATGATAATCAGAACTAGCATTCAGATCATACCTAAGAAACTTAATAGGAATTGATTTAATCCTCAAATCTTTGCCCAAATGGAGATCACACATGAAAACTGTGTACTACTAGCGTCACCAAGACTTGTCTGGAGCTTAAATTGACCATCTGAAGCATGAAAACACCAAACTAGAACTTCCCAAAACAAACTTTTAGAAAACAGAAAATGTTATTTGATCCCTTAACTGCCACTTAATACTAAATTTTGCCATTTCAATTGCAGGAAACTTGCCAGTGAACACTGGATGTGAGGCAGGACTGGAATTTCTCAAAATCTCAGGTGAATGCATCTCAATGAAGAGCTAAATCAAACTCAACCTCAACTCTAGCAATTGTCTGTCATAAAATACATCAACTCCAAACACTACTCAATTTCTGAAGGTACCCTCTCCAGAATCCTAATCACTGCAACCTCCAAAAGGGTTTCTATCTATGACTGTGTGGACTCAAGCAAGGACAATTCAGAATTTTCAATAGCAAAATGGCTTAGCCCATAATCACTCTATGACCTTCATGGTGGACTCAAGTGTAACTCAAATCAGTTTTATCAGCTTCAATGAGAACCAAAGAAGTGATCATGTGTTTTATGTACCGGCAATCGATATTGCCATCATTTGCTCTTATTTCTGGACGGAGGCCAAAATGCAAATTGGGGTTTTGCTCTTAAACTTTTCAAAGTTAAATGCATTTTAACTGAGGAAGTTCTGTATTTCAGTCTAAGAGCAATTCACAGGTTCCACATGATGGAGGCCCTACTCCTAGTGTACTTTAATATTGTACTAATACCCAAAGCCAATTCAAAAACTAAATGTGGGAATGCCTCCTAAGCTCAACAGTATTTTAAGGAAAAGAAAAAAAAAAAATCAAGCTTTAGTTTCAAAGTAAAACAAAAGAACAATACAATTTGCAGGTTACAAGGGAAAAAAATAAAAATTAAAAATTATACGAAATGTTAACAAAGATATCATCTTTAACGAAATAAGAAGGTGAACCCAGTTTCATAATGAAAAAGATTCAATCAAATTTCAAGAGGGTTTAAGCAATTCTAACCTGTGGAGCAAGAGAGGGGCGATTGGGTTTGAAAGAAAAAAAAAATTTGGACCATTTCTCGATTTATGCGTGTCATCCTTGCGCAGGGGCCATGCTAATCTTCTCTGTATCGTTCCAATTTTATCGGATGTCCCCGAAGGGACAAGCTTATCTGGGCGAAAATGGGTAATTACCCATAAAACCCCAACTATTTAGTTAGTAGGGTCAGTTTGGAAACATTTTCGCAAACTAGCAACTCGAGCCTCAGAGGCTCGATTTTGGGCCCCTAAATCGAGCCTCTGAGGCTCGGTTTATGTGGTTTGACATGGCCTTGACGTGGCAGGAGTGTACGTGGAACTCGAGTTTTTAAGTCTCGAGTTCCACGTAGGCGCGACCTAAACTCGAGTCTTTGAAACTCGGTTTACGTAAAAAGGTAAACCGAGTCTCAAAGACTCGAGTTTTAACCAAAAAGATACGCGTGTTGAACTCGAGTCTTTGAGACTCGGTTTACCTTTTGAAACCGAGTCTTAGAGACTCGAGTTTCAAACCATTATTTCCCCTCCTGTCTAGTCTTATCAAGTGTCTTTGCTGTCCTCTGTGCTAGAATACGTGCTCTGTGCTCTAGTCTATTAGCTGAATACGTGCTCTGTGCTATTATTAAAGCTTGTGTTGAATGACATGTTTTGTCTGTTGCTTGTGCTAGTCTATTAGTCTATTTTGGTGCTTTTGCTAGTCAACAGTCTTTGTTGCTTCCTCTAGCAGGTAAGATGAGTACGTTGCTGAAGGACATGTGAATATAATTTGTCTGTTTTGAGACACATTCAAAAAATATGTTAAACTAGCACAAGCACCAAAAACTTCTCTCAGTATGTTGAACCTAAAAAAACTCTCACACTACTCTCAGATGCAGAGAATATTTTGACTAAACACAACTCTCTCACATGAAGAACAACTTGCCTCAACAACTCTCACCTTCAGCAACTTCAATCACAGAACCTCTCTTAAGAACTCTCACAGAGACTCAAACTCTCATACATATTTAGCAGCAAAACATTGCTCCTCTCACTCTCATACAATCTCAGCAGTACATTTGCACATCATTATGTCAAGTAAGGGTCTCCTCACTCTCTAATTAGTTGTTTAGTGTATATAGCTGCTTTAAAAAGTGTTGCTTGCATTGTTTTAGTGTATATGCCATTTCCTAATAAAATATTTGTTTGTATTAGGCAAATATATTTGTTTCCTGATAAGATATTTGTTTGTATTAAAATATGTATATTTGTTTCCTTATAAAAAATACGTATATATATTTATATTTATATTTATACAACTATATAATTAAATATTTATATAAATATATTTATATTTAGCCTATTTATACAACTATATAATTAAATATTTATATAAATATAATTATATTTTTATATTTATACAACTATATATATAAATACTTATATAAATATATTTATATAAATATATAAATATTTAATTATATAGTTGTATAAATAGGCTAAATATAAATATATTTATATAAATATTTAATTATATAGTTGTATAAATAGGCTAAATATATAAATATATTTATATTTATATATTAAATTAGATGATATGTCTAATTTGATTGATCATGATTATATTCACATTAGTGTTTTTTTTTTTTCTTTTTTTGTCTGATGAACCCTGCTCTATGTTATTTCATCAATAGTAGTGTAATAGGGTATGGCATTAATTTAAAATGACTTGAATGATGATGTTACATAATTGCACTCATTCATTTGCACATCCTCATGACTTTTGTTGTTTGGTTTGATATTTTTATTTATATTTTTGTTAGAGCTGAGTTTCAATTTTGTAATGGGGGTGAGTTTTGTCTTCAGTTTTTTTATTTGTTTGAGTATGAAATTATAATGATTGAGTGTGTTTGTATGTGATGTGGGGTGAGTATATGCAATTGTTACACTTTTAGAAGTTGTGATTCTTGTACTTTGAGTAGATAGAAAAGTTTTTGTAATTGATGTGAAATGAAAGAGATCAAATATGTCACTAACATAAATTTAGTTGGCTCTCTAATAGGTGCACAATCTTTGAAGAATATTGACATAAATGTATACTTCGGTGGACACCTTTACAATCCTGAAGGGATTGACGGATTCCCATTTAGAGGGGAGGGTATCGAATGCTACTACATGATGTTACGTCGTAAGTTGAAGACGTTGACTGATTTGAAGAGGAAAATAATGGACGAATTGAAATTGAACCCTGCTTGGTATGACATCAAGATTATTTATCGTTGCCCACAAGAAGTTCTTCATGAACGGATAAATTATGGGTATATGGCGATTAAAGAAGATAAACATGTAAAGATGATGTTTAGTAGGATCCAGAAAATGCCCCAAGTAAATGCTGCTGAGTTGTATGTAAGTTTGGAGGCGAGTGTAGACAACAGTACTGAGGTGGTGCAAGAAACATCTACGGCTTTACAATTTACAACCCTAGATGATGGATGCACTACAATGGGAGGTTATACGCTCTCATCTCAAGATTATGTTGCGAATACTGGTGGAACCCTCTACTCTCAAGAGACACATTTAGAGGAGGAAGACGAAGACGAAGACGAAGACGAAGATCATGCTGTGAATGATGGTGAAAATAATGATGATATGGATCAGTACGAAGAGAGGATTGAGCGAGGTGACTTTGAGAACGATGTGGATGAGCATGAAGTCGTTCCTAATTTTGAAGAGGAAAATATGGAGTACCATGATGAAGGTGATGCAGATGATGATGATATTGGTGTCCAGCATGATACAGATACGACCACTGGCTACAGACCTCCTGCGGACTCATTCTACGCAAATACTTGGGAAAATATGGTTGATCCTTCACGTCTTCAGATACCATATCTTTGTACTTGGCAAGATGGGATGCATTTTTGTAAAGGGTTGACTTTTGCAAATAAAGCTGCGGTGAAGCGTGCATTGATAATATACGCAGCAAAGGATAATAGAAATTTCTCCATCCAAAGGTCGAGCACAACTGAATTGTGCGCCGCATGCATTGACGACAATTGCAAGTGGTACGTTGGGGCATACATGAAGCCTAAATTCAATGGTCTGTGGATGGTCACGTCTTATGTGGGTCCACACAGTTGTATACCCTTTGGGCTGCGAAGAGATGGTAGAATGATGGATTCTAATTTTGTTGCATCAGAAATTGTGGGAAGATTGCGAAAAAAGCACACTGCTACTGTTGATGAGCTTTGGGAGATCATCCGTATTAAGTATGATCATGAGCTTTCTTACTATAAAGTATGGGACGCAAAACAAAAGGCAATTGCTAAGATTTTTGGGGATTGGGAGGAGTCTTACCAAAGGTTGCGAAAGTTGTTGTTGGCATACTTGGATCAGGATTCGGGTACCCAGTATAGCTATCACACCATACCTAAGCCATTAGAAGGTACTACGTTACTGCGCTATGTATATTGGGCATTCGCTCCATGCATTGCTGCATTCCAGTATTGCAGGCCAGTGATCAGTATTGATGGAACTCATTTATATGGTAAATACAAAGGGGTATTGATGATTGCAATGGCAACCGATGCTAATCAAAAGGTTTTGCCTATCGCCTTTGCTGTTGTGGACAAGGAGTCAGGGGCTAGTTGGGGGTGGTTTTTAGAGTGTTTCAGGACTTCGATAGAGCGTGTTATTGAAAATAAGGACATTTGCATTATTTCTGACCGACATAAAGGTATCAAATGCGCCATTCGAGAGTGGCCTAGAGGGCAAGACAGAAGAGAACGGGTATATCATCGATATTGCCTTCGACATGTTGCTAGCAACTTCAACACACATTTTAATAACCCGACTCTAAAGGCATTGGCCTTGAAAGCTGGATATGCGACTCATGATGCTAAATTTGTGTCCATAATGCAAACCATTAAGGAGGCCGAGATTAATTTACTGAGGGGTGTAGACCCTACTGATCGCCGGATTATACGTTATATGCCATACACATATCTAATGAGTGAGGATGTAGACAAATGGACCCAGTCACATGATGGTGGAAGACGTTACGGGGCAATGACAACCAATATCTCTGAGTGCTTTAATGGGGTTCTTAAAGGTGCCCGCGGTTTGCCCATTGCTGCAATGGTTGAGTTCACTTATTTTAAACTTGTTGCATATTTCCACGATCGACATAAACAAATTACTTCTGATCTCTCTCGAGGTAAGGTGTGGAGTGATTATGCAATGGAGATCTATAACAAAAATGAGCAGAAAATTGCAGGACACACTCTGAGGAATTATAATCATGCAGAGGGTATATATCAAGTGGTTACCCCGTATAACGACCATAGAGCTGGAGGGGGAAATCACAGTCATGATGTGCGCATATTTGATAGAACCTGTGGTTGTGGAAAGTGGCAAAACTTGAAGATCCCTTGTTCGCATGCAATTAAAGTTCTTAAAGCTCTGCATCTCGATGCGCCCAGCTATATTGACCCATGTTACAGTCTGAACAACGCCATTCTCACATATTCACATAATTTTGTGGTGCCAAAGTCAGAGTCATTATGGAGAGACGTTCGCGGACCACGGTGGGTGCCTGACCCACGATTGTTGCGGGCCAAAGGTCGTCCTACGATGTCAAGAATAAGGAATGAAATGGATGGGGTACGGCGAGAACGGGGAAGCCGGAGGGAAGATCCGGAGTTGAGGGAGATTCAACCGAGGCAACGATGTACAGTGTGTCATCAAGAGGGGCATAACCGTAGATGTTGTCCCAATTCCCATGGGGCTTCGACAAGTGGTAGTGCTATGAACTAGGCAAGTGCCGTCACTGTTTTTATATAATATACTCAGAATGTCATTTGGTTTTTGTTCTTTGCATTTGGAAACTAATAACCGTATTTCATGTTTGTCAGGCAAGCGGAGACTTTATTTTCGTAAGTGACATTGTACGTGGGACTTGTCGTTATCTTCTGTATGGACAAGCTAGGTGATTATGTAGAGTATGTTGTATCAGTATGGACAAGTGTTAGGTGACTATGTATAATATGTTATATCCGCTAGGCGAATATGTAGACTATGTTGTATTAACTTAGTTGTTATTTTGTTTATTGTTGTAAATTACGAATAATTGAACTCTTTGCTATCCATTTTACTCGTTACATTAGTTGCGTGATGCAGCTTTTTCCTATAATACGAACAATGATATTACTTTGGCAAGTTCAACCACAAGGCCCTTCTAGTATTGAACTGCCATTGTGTGCTAAGACTTTTGTCCAACAATCATTTTATTGAATAGTTACTGTTTTAATTTGGTTGTAAAACTTTAATGTATGCTCCCTTCGCCTATCATACGTATGTAGTTGTTTGATGTGTTCTGGACCCTGGAAAATTTGCTGCAGGGGAGAAAACTAATTCTGGTCCATGCACCTGTGGCAAAAAAAAAAAAAAATCCCAGTAGAACTCAAGTATCTAAGACTCGATTTCTATTTATGGAAACCGAGTATAAAATACTCGAGTTCTATTGGGATTTTTTTTTCCTTTTTCTTTTTACCCCAATTTGAGAACTAAAAAACGTAATTCAATGTGGTAAATAATTCTGGTCACCTGCGGCCAAAAAAGAAAAAAAAAAAATTCCCAGTGGAACTCGACTATGTTATACTCGGTTTCCATAAATGGAAATCGAGTCTAAAATACTCGAGTTCTACTGGGATTTGTTTTTTCCTTTTTTTTTTTACCCCAATTTGAGAACTAAAAAACGTAATTAATGTGATAAATAATTCTGGTGACCTGCGGCCAAAAAAGAAAAAAAAAATTCCCAGTGGAACTCGAGTATCTTATACTCGGTTTCCATAAATGGAAATCGAGTCTTAAATACTCGAGTTCTACTGGGATTTTTTTTTTCCTTTTTTTTTTTACCCCAATTTAAGAACTAAAAAACGTAATTAATGTGATAAATAATTCTGGTGACCTGCGGCCAAAAAAGAAAAAAAAAATTCCCAGTGGAACTCGAGTATCTTATACTCGATTTCCATAAATGGAAATCGAGTCTTAGAGACTCGGTTTCCATAAATGGAAACCGAGTATAAAATACTCGAGTTCTACTGGGATTTTTTTTCCCCTTTTTTTCCATTCTGGTGGAAAAAGGGGAAAAAAATTCCCAGTGGAACTCGAGTATCTATACTCGGTTTCCATAAATGGAAATCGAGTCTTAGAGACTCGATTTCCATTTATGGAAACCGAGTATAAAATACTCAAGTTCTACTGGGATTTTTTTTTCCCCTTTTTTTTTTTACCCCAATTTGAGAACTAAAAAACGTAATTAATGTGATAAATAATTCTGGTGACCTGCGGCCAAAAAAGAAAAAAAAAAAAAATTCCCAGTGGAACTCGAGTATCTTATACTCGGTTTCTATAAATAGAAATCGAGTCTTAGAGACTCGATTTCTATTTATGGAAATCGAGCCTCTAAGACTCGATTCCCATTTATGGTAACCCATTAAACTAGAGTTCTACTAGGATTTTTTTTTCAATTTTTTTTTATTACCATTGAGAACTAATTTCAGGTAATTTTTTACTAAACCACCAACATCGAAGAGTAAAATTACCTTGTAAATCCAAAAATATAACTGAAATGAACAAAATAAAATTATACAATCTGGTTTTTTAGTTTTCAACTGCCAACATCTAACTAACCCAACCTTGTAAATCCAAAAAAAAAAGAAAAAAAAGAAAAAGAAAAGAAAATCAACATCTCGTTATGGAATTAACAAGACTATACTTATCATTCTATCCAAATCCATCCAAAAGAGTTGAGATTGTTTAAATTGAATAAAATACTGGCAATCTTTACAAGAATGAAAGCCTATTTTGACATGCTTGCCAAATACTTACAATAAGAGATGAATCTGTTTAAATAGTTGAGGTCACAATAAAGAAAAGTACCAAAAACTAAACAACCCAAGCTGCATAATGAAAACACACACGATACATTTATTTTATTTGATGCTTCAAATCCATCTAGCTGGTTGAGAAGCTCCAGCATAGTCCGCTGCACTTCACTGTCACCATTGCCACTACCAGTTTAAATGCAGAAAGTAAAAGGGTACACGAGGCAAACCTCCTTTATCTCTTTAATTTGCTGGTCAAGACCGCCAATCATGTCATATGTGGAATCTGGAACCTTTTCAACTTTCAATGCCATGAACCAATGGATCAACTTTGCTTTGCAAGATTAAATGAAGCACATAACTGTCATTACGGAGAGCAACTCTTGTTGATGGAGTTATCTTGGTGATATCGATATTTTTATCAATGTCAACAACATATTTCCGTTCAAGATGAACCTGGGAAACAAGATGAAACATTAGATAAAAATGTATTCAAACTGTTTTCAAACCATCTCTTATTAACAAAAAGGCACTCCTAAGGCACTCCTTGTGCATGTAATAGTCTATTCCCTTGCTAAAATATCATTACGTTTCAAAAAAATAAATAATTAAGGCACAGCTGCAAATTTACAATAATTAAACACATATTACATAAAAATGTATCACAAAAGAATATTTAACAAAATAAACAGAGATGCCAGTGGTATTTAAAAAACTTCAACAAAGTGTAGGCACCCCCATGTGCTTCATAATCCATACAAAGAACAGAGCTGTTGGCTGTGTGTGAAGAACAAAGCCACGGATCAATTATATTCAGGGTGGTGGAGTGAAACAAAACATTAACATGGAGACACACTACTTCCATAGCTTCCGCAATGACATGTTTTTCTCAGTCTCCTTCTTCATTACCTTTGCCACTACCATCTCAAAATCTTCTTGTGTTACATCAACCCTCCTCTCCCACAGAGCAAACATCCCAGATTCTGTGCACATAGCCTGCAACAAAAAAAAAACGAAAAAAATCTGTGACAATATGATTATGCACAGAGAAAACACACAATCTTTCACTTCTGAAGACTTTAATAGCCCAGTGCAATAGGTCGTTATGGAATTAACAAGACTATACTTATCATTCTATCCAAATCCATCGAAAAGAGTTGAGATTGTTTAAATTCAATAAAATACTGGCAATCTTTACAAGAATGAAGCCTATTTTTGACATGCCAAATACCCCCATCCCAAATAATCATCACAGCAATCATTGCAGTACTAGCAAATCAGCATAGCACCCACTTCAGTCAGATTTCCATGATTAGTTAACAACTACTTTGCGTCAATACTTCTAAATGTTTCTTACCAGGCAATGATATGGAATTTCTTTAGATACTTCCATCACATCAGATGCTTCATAAATAATCATGAACTTCGAAAATACTTTAAGGAAAGTAATGGGATAAGCATCAGGTACACCATGATTGGTAGGATCCAAGGAAACTGATGAAAAGGCTGATGAGGTTCAAAAGTGAGATATTATGGATTGTTGGACTCCAGAAAATCATTACCGATGGTCTAAACCCAACATGTTTAACACTCAGATTCAGTCCATCCGTAGTGATTTTCTGGCGTCCAACAATCCAAAATATCCCACTTTAGGACCTCATCAGCCTTTTCATCAAGCAGCGTAGTGACTCAAGCAGCGTATGACGCTTCATGACAACTGTAATACAATGAATAAAGTCAAAAATCATACAAAGTGAAACCCAATATAACTAACTACAAACAAATGGTAGAAACCTAGTAAAAAATTAGTTCATACCCATTCAAATAAATAATGCAAAGCATTTACGTAGACAAAAAGGCTCATATTATCATTTGTTATCATAATAACACCACTAGTATTTGGTTTTCTATCTACAGAAGGGGGATTTGAAATTACATGAATTTGGTTTAGCATTTACAGCAGAAGCAACTGGTTTTCCAGGTCTATCTTCCAGTCCAATAGTTTTTACACGTTTAGCAGTAGAACCAAAACATGTATTTTTTGTCAGCGGATGACACTTAGAAGTGACATTCTGAGCTACAGCAATAGTCCTGCCTTGTTTTGGTGCCAGGTATGAAATTGATGGCTTCCTCAGCTGGAAGAAACTTTACGTTTGCCTTTTCAATGGCTTTTTGCACTTCAGGATGAACTTGCATGCCTTTGTCTCTGTTCAATATGCTAGGTCCTGAAGAACATAGAGCATTAGATTGGACATTTCCTTGATTGACCATGGTACAGGAGTTTAACATTGGATTCTTAAGCATCTAATTTGGATGGGCTTCTTTTCATCTTGAAACTTAGTCATCAAATTTTAAAGTTACAGCTGTACTTTAACACAATAAACAAAATCGCTCATCCAAACACAAACATATTATTCTTTGAACCAGATCAGGTGAAACCATGCTACTAATTGATTAGCATTCTTCAAAAACCACAGGCTTCGAACTTTCTTGGGAAGAGTTTTCATGGAATATTCTAAAGGCAAACGAAAAATTATGAATATTGTTTTTTCAATAACAGAAGACTCCAAACATGAATGAATTATATATACAGATGGCAAGAAGAAGGAAAAATTGCATTATAACAACCATCTAGTGGCATTCTTAATTGAAGTACACCAAGCAGTCTACTCTCCCCTGTGCTGAGACTAATCATATATACTGATTGCAGGGAAAAAAAAGAATTCTACTTAAGAAACCTTGTTCTTAATAAAGTCATATAAACAATCAACTATGTTCTCAAGACAAAACACTAGTGTTTGCTGCCATTATTCTTACATAAGTGTTTTTTTTTTTTCTTATTCGTTTTTAAATACGCCATAACCATATATTTATGTATTTGAGTTAGATTTGGATTTGGCTACAGTAATTGGATTTAAGTCAAATCATCTTTGAAATGTAAGTGAGAGGGAGTGTATATGGTACTTTGCTGTAACTTTATTCAGCGTTATTTACTAATGCTGAGGTTATTAAGATCTTTTTTTTGATAAGTAAATTAACATCCTCACACACACACACACACTGACACACAGCTCTTTACTTCAAAAGACAGTTGCAAGAATCATTAAAAGAAGTAGCTAGAAGAATATGAACCAGAGATATAACCACTATGTTCTCTTCCTGAAATATACCGAAACTTAAAAAATTACATGGAAAAAACACTCATCCAAGTAATTCCCAGGAAAATAAGAGATGCAAATGACAACCTACCTCCTTAAAAGAGTGAACTTCACTTCCCCAAAGCCAAGCATCACAGCCTGCATCTGTAGCACCCCATATATCATTCCTACGGTCATCCCCTACATGTACAGCATCCTCGGGCTTTACTCCCAATAAATCACAAGCTTTTAGAAATATTGTTGGATTTGGCTTCTCTGCTTCAACCTGTTTAAGGGAGAGAGAATCATAGTCAAGACCATAGATAGTAGAGGAAAACAAATTGTTCATAAGAAAAGTGCACCATTAGATTGCTAATACAATTATGATATATGTATGACATTATTTCTTGAAGTTTAAATGACTTCATTGAATGTAATATGGATCAGTGTACATATGCATGTGTATACATATCAGAAAGATAAACCTCATACACATGCCGCTAGCCATCCCATTGTGTGTATGAAAGGGGGTAATAAAAAAAAAAAAAAAACTATATATAATGAAGAAATCAATGGACATACTTCAGCTGAAACTGCCACAGCATCAAACCAATGGTCACAGTTTAGAGATCGCATTAAAGGTCTTAACCGAGTGTCAAAATTTGACACAACACCCAACTTCACGCCTGCTTTCCTAAGAGCTTTAAATACATTCTCAGCATCAGGATCACAGAGGTGCCAAGCCTATGGAAAGAAAAATTGGAGAAAGAATTATAACTACATAAGTTTAAAACTCAAAGCATGCAATTTATAAAAGCTAATTTAGAAATGACCCAACCTTGTTAGTGCTATAGTAGTTGTAAAGTTCTTCAAAGTACTGGGAATCTGAACAGCCAGTGGAGTAACTGACTATATATTGCCAGAAAGGCCTTGCATCATTGACATATCTGCAATTGAAGAAAAACAAAAACATTATTGATTAAGATAAGAGATCCTCAACAAACATGACAGAAAAATTGCTACCTTTTGCAGTTCTGGTAATGGGAATGTGAAGAATATCATTCTTAATAATGTTCAATTTTAATTATTTACAAGCTAAGGGCTTAAGAAATGAAAACAGGTAGAAGTGTGTCCATTGCCACTGTTTAAGAACCTGAAAACATGGCACGTAGGAAACAGACTTTACATTGGACCCTTTAAAGATAATAAGCAAGAAAATAGGGTGACCTTAACAAGGTCACAAAATCTAGATTAGACTAATGTAGTTATGTTTCCCAATTCGCCTTAGACTAATGTAAATGACTCTGCTGTTTTTGTTATTTTTGTTGCCGGAAGATTAGGCTTTGCAAAATCTGGAGCTAGGAGTTTAGCCTTTGTAGATGATAACAGTTTTGAGTATGATGATATTATTGTATATAAGGGCCAATTCTACAAAAAGACAATCAAATCAAAAAGACAATCAAATGATACCCTTTGGCAGAACTACATGGTCCAAATAAAAGTAGCAATGAACAGGGAAACAAGGCAAGTTACGAA